>NC_134986.1:20946245-21261660 GCF_050947335.1 Megachile rotundata
ATTACGGCACGTTGGATTACGGCGTGTTGGATTTCTGCGGGTTGGATTTCTACGCGTTGGATTCCTACGCGTTGGAGTTCGACGCGTTGGATTACGGCGCGTTGGATTTCTGCGGGTTGGATTTCTACGCGTTGGATATCTACGCGTTGGAGTTCGGCGCGTTGGATTTCTACGCGTTGGATATCTACGCGTTGGAGTTCGACGCGTTGGAGTTCGGCGCGTTGGATTTCCACGTGTTGGATATCTACGCGTTGGAGTTCGACGCGTTGGAATTCGGCGCGTTGGATTTCTACGCGTTGGATTTCTACGCGTTGGAGTTCGACGCGTTGGAGTTCGGCGTGTTGGATTTCTACGCGTTGGATATCTACGCGTTGGAGTTCGCCGCGTTGAATTCCTACGCGTTGGAGTTCGACGCGTTGGAGTTCGACGCGTTGGATTTCTACGCGTTGGATATCTACGCGATGAATCTCTACGCGTTGGATATCTACGCGTTGGAGTTCGACGCGTTAGATTTCGACGCGTTGGATTTCGACACGTTGGGTTCCGACCCGTTGGATATCGACGCATTGGATCTCGGCGCGTTGGACTTCGACGAACTGAGTATCCACATGTTGGATTTGGACGTGCTGAATTTCGGTTCGTTGGATTTTGACGCGGTGCATTTCGACATGTTGGGTTTCGACGCATTAGATTTCTACATTCCACATCTACATGAATCCCTCCTACGGCGTAGTACAACAGGTTGTATCTCGACCTATTAAATTTTGACGAGCCGTTCCACAACACATTGAATCTCAAAACGTTGTATCATGTTATGTTGTGTCTCGACGCGTTACATTACGACGCATTGTATTATAGTAAATTTCATTTCTACACATTGTATTGCGGTTGGATCCCGACGCGCTGTATTACAGTACGATTGATCTTGACTCCCTACATTACGCGTTCGCTCAGTTATGGTTACGCGAAGTATCGCATAATTTTCCATTTGAACGGGCATTTTTACTAAACTAAAGTAGTAGTAAGAACGTATTCATAGTGAACACAAAGTATTCAGCTCGGACTAGTAAACACATAAATCGATAGGACGATAACGCGGCTACTTGGAAAAGTATTGTTTACTGGAAATCAGATTTGCATAATAAGCAATCGTGGCTCGTATGATGTGTGTATTCGAGCCGGATACGCCGCGAGAGTTAGAGGAACGCTCGCGGAGAACCAGGACAGGACATCGCGAGTAACATTATGAATTGAACTTTAATCGACGTTCCTGGGGGGCAGATATTCATTCCCATTCGAAGCTAGAAAGAAATACCATTGAAAGTGAACCGGAGACGAGAGAACTTATTGTGGCATAAACTTCGTTCCTCTCGTTACGAAGAAAAACGCAACAGTTGCTTGTAAATAACATTTTATGGACGAAGTTTGACTCAACGTGAAATCGTTGAGAAACGCTTTCCAGCCGAAGCAAATGGCTTAATTACGTTCACGCATCTGCGACCATTGTTCTTGGAAGGATTACACGCGATATTACGCAACGAGCTGCCGATGAAATAGGAAGATTCAATGAAAATGAACTTTCGTGTACGCGAGGGGCCGAATTTTCCCGTAGCTTCGAGCTGCACGAACCGTTAAAGCGGAGGGAACACTATAAAAAATCATTGCTCTTCCCGTTGGACGGCTCGCATTCCTTATTTCGCACCTGCTTCAACCTGTGCGTTTCACAGAATAACTCACCTACGCTTACACCTCTGAATTTATACAATTTAATTTATTAATTATTTAATGCGCCGAAATCCAACGCGTGGATTACCAACGTGACGAAATCCAGTGCGTCGAAACCTAACGTGTTGAAATCCAACGCGTCGGAATTCAACGCGTGGAAATCCAACGCGTCGAAATTCAACGCGTGGATATCCAACGTGTCGATATTCAACGCGTAGATATCCAACGCGTGGTAATCCAACGTGTCGATATTCAACGCGTGGATATCCAACGCGTGGAAATTCAACGCGTGGGAATCTAACGCGTGGAAATCCAACGTGTCGAAATCCAACGCGTGGAAATCCAACGAGTGGACATCCAACGCGTCGAAATTCAACGCGTGGAAATCCAACGTGTGAATATCCAATGTATCGGTATTCGACGCGTGGATATTCAACGCGTGAAAATCCAACGCGTCGGAATCCAACGCGTGAAAATCCAACGCGTCGAAATTCAACGCGTGGAAATCCAACGCGTGGATATCCAACGTGTGTAAATCCAGCGTGTCGATATTCAACGCGTGGATATCCAACGCGTGGAAATCCAACGCGTGGAAATCCAACGCGTGGATATCCAACGTGTCGATATTTAACGCGTGGATATCCAACTCGTGGAAATCCAACGCGTGGATATCCAACTCGTCGAAATCCAACGCATCGAAATTCAACGCCTCGAAACCCAGCATGGCAAAATTCAACACCCCCAAATTTTCCGCATCATCATAAAACTTAAGAAACAGTAAATCCCCGGCAACACAAATAATGTGCCAGCGGCAAAATGAGGAGACTCCACAGTGATTATTCTTGCATTAAAACTTTCATTTACCGGAGAGACTAAACGGCGTTAATTAGTCTACAATGAATTTTCCATAGCAAAAGGGTTCATCCAAAGGAAGATGCAAGTAATTAGTACCTGTCACGTGTAAGATAAATTAATCGCTCTTTATTCGCTGTTTATTATGCGCATAAGGGGAAGAGAGACGTTTTCTAATTGAAAGATGACTCGGTTAACGGGTTAACGATAATTAGGGAGACGTTCTAATTACCGACCGGTTGCCGTTTCATCTCTTAGTTATTGTTCTCTTATTGCCAGACCACAGTTTGTGTACACTGACGGTTGGCGAGTAGTATGAATATTCATGACAGAAGTTATGGTAACGTAATTACTTCCATTAAAGCATCGGTTGACCGAGGGTGTTGCGGGAAACAATTAAACGAGATAAGTAGGCGAGCATAGTGTTCGAGCAACCAGGTGATCGTTACCAGTATCTGGTCGCATAGTTCGATCGTTATAATTCAATATCGTGCCGCGTAAAATGAACCTCGTAATTGATTACGTAACATCGATAATAAATTTCCATTTTCCGCTACTAAAACTGCAAAATTTATCTTACAAATTTCACGAGCAAACTTCCCTTCGCTTCAGAATTTAAACGCTTTAGAATTTAAACATTCCCTCTCATAAAATTTGAAGATTAAACTCCTAAAGGTCGCGGAAGATTGATCGTTTTCCATCAAGCACGGGTTAACACGTTAAACTTTTCGCGTGACAAAATGTGATATGTCGTAACGTATCCACATCCGATCAAGAAACGATGTAAACATCTTTGTATCCGATTTAGAGAGGTAACGTGATTTGGATGTCTTCGTTTCAGATCAACAACGATCCAAACATATTACCCAACGTAAAGCTGGTGATGAAATGGAACGACACGAGGGGAGAAACCGTGGAAGCCACCAAGGCGATGATCGATATGATCTGCAGCGGGGTTGCAGCTTTCTTTGGACCAGAAGGCTCCTGCTACGTTGAAGCCATAGTCGCTCAATCCCGCAACATACCCATGATTAGTTATGTAAGTACTTTCAACGATACTTAACACAACGCTTACTTTGCAAATCGTCGAAATAGGATTTGCTACACTCTATAGCTTTCGTCGTTCACGCAGATTAAACACGGTAAACAGTTGCTTTTCACGGCCTCGTCTTAACTTGTTGGTATCTTCATTGATAAATGACTTAAATTAGATCAAGAAATTGATTACGGAACCGGCTATTATTACATTGTAGCAAAAGAACGATGAAGGTATCCAGAATGATGAGGGCAGAATAATGAAGTCTTGTAAAATGAAGTCTAATAGAATGAAGACTTGTAGAATGAAGACGTGCACGTAGAATGATGAAGCTACGTAGAATGATGAGAACATGTAGTCCGAAAAGGAGTAAGAGTGTGATAAATGAAAGTACATCATTTACATACTTTTCGCTTACAACGAACAAAGCAATCGTGAATTTTATAAAATCTACTGATCTTGACTTTTAAATTCAAGATCCTCTCAATGCATCCATCTAGAGCTGTCATTGAGTTGATCAGCAGTTAGGTCAATAGAATTGAATCTCAACATCAACAGTTCTATGTATTCAAAACTGTATGATGTTTAAACAAATCTCTCAAAAGGTCCTCTCAATGCATCTATCTAGAGCTGTCATTGAGTTGATCAGCAGTTAGGTCAATAGAGTTGAATCTCAACATCAACAGTTCTATGCATTCAAATCAATGTTTAAACAAATTAAAATGTGAGTGGTTAAATTAGGTGCATGTGGATATACTCCATTGTGATCCATGTCCACAGTGACCCAAACTGAGCCCAAGTGTTTAAATGTACGAAATGATTCTATTTCGAGAGTGCAGCAATGAGTCGGCGATATCGTAGCAATCGTTGCAATGTCAGGCGAAGCCAGTTTTCTGAGATTATTCGAGAGGCTTCGTAGTGAGAAGAGCGGGTCTCAGGGTGACGAAGGTAGCGGTCGAAGTTGTCGAAGGTGGATCCGTGAGATGGTTAACGAACGCGGGGGAGGCGGATGTGTGCCGACAAATTGAACACCCGCGGCGTGACAATATAATTACAGGCTGCTTCCGCTCGCGAGTGTGTGCGTTTCGTAGCTTTCGTACGTGCTACGTTAGGGAACACGCGATGCTTACGCTTCGGGGCCGACTGCCTGAAAAATTAGCATCCAACCTTCTCTTTGGACCCGGTCCTGTCTTTTTATCTCGCCATCTTTCTTTTGCAACGGTTCTTTCCGTAGAAAACTATTTTCTTCACTCGAACTTCCCTTTAAAGTTCCACGTACTTTGAAATAGCTTGAGGAAACTCTAGGGAAAGTCCGGGAATATAAGGAAGAAGTACTTATATTCCTATGTTTGATCCCCAACTTGGAACTCCTAAAGACACTTGTATATAAAAAATATCAGACTGTGTACAATTTATAATTGAGTACACACATGTACTATGTCTATGTCTATGTTTCTTCGTCTACATTTACATGTATGTTTTATATCTACATTTTTGTAAATCTACCAATATGTTCAGATCAAAAGGATATATGTTAAATGTATACATTCAAAAATGCAGAAAATCTAAATAATAATTGTAGGAGGATACTGGTCAGGATCATTGCTTAATCAAAAGGATATTTGTTAAATGTGTAAAATCGAAAATATATAAAATGTAAATAATAATAGTAGGAGCGCCTGCGTGTCCCAATAGGGTTAATATACTTGTGTAGAAATTGTAGCAACCGGTACCCAAGGTTGATTCGTGTTAGCCGCGTAGGTTGTGCCTTGAACCATGCTCGAGCTATCTTGGGTCGGACTTATCGCGTGCCCAAGATATTTTAAACAGCAGATTAACCTAGGTCCGAAGCTCGGCAACACGGTTGCCTGAACAGGATCTAGAAACGCATTGATCACGGGCCGGTACTGAACCGGTTGTACACTCGATCAAAGTGGACAAAGCACGATTTACTCGGAATCGGATCGAGTTGGGTCTTCCCGTGGCCGAATTGCTTCCATAATAGTTTCTTCCTTTGTACGCTCAACGAACCGGCTCGAATCGTCTTCCAGTCTATTCTAGGCTACGCCAGGCCTAAGATTAGACCTCTGATCCCAATTAGGATGCTTCGCTCGTTGATAAATGGTTGGTCCTGTTGCTCGTGAAATCGTACGACCTATGGAATGCACTGTTTTATAAAACGGTTCTTCGAGACGCTATTTTCGTACGTGCAAACTTAGCAGAATCGTCGTCGTGTAATTTTATCTTTGTCATGGTTTCGTACGATATTGCAACCACTCTGTGGAAATTCTAATTTTTGAAGACGGTTTTAGAAAGAAAAAAGAGCGTTAGGATGTCACGGGGTCACGCTACTCTCCTCAGGGTCGAGACGGAAATTTCGGTATCGAAGGTTATTTATGGACGAAATTATCGAGAAACGGAGAGCCTCGAACAGAAGCGGCGTGTCTGGTGTGGTAGCAATTTATAAAAACACATGTCACGAAGCCGCGCCTATTTTTAACCGGTTGATCAGAAGTGCTCGTCTGCTTGTACGCTTCGTTAATCGTCTGGAGTTTCAGACCACTCGTTTGCGTGGAATTCGCCGCCTCGAAAAGTAGCACGTTCGAATTTATCTGTCGAACCATTCCGTGTTTCAACTTTCCAGTAATGTTTCGACTTGTTTCTCGATCGAGAGTTTCCGTTTATTCTAGGACAAATACTCTTTCGGTGTTTCTGTCGTGAGCCACATAAACCACGGCACACGCGGCTCAATGGCAAACACGATACACTTTCGAGTGCAGCTCTAGATCTGGTACATATGTGAATTTTTTCTATTCACACATTGCGTGTTTCTTGCTCTCGACTGTCGTTTTAAAGGGGAAAGGATCGTATGATGATCATGGTTCATTTTTAATACAAATTTACATTTTAACGTCATATGTGAAGATTTATCATATGTCGAGATTTGTCATATGTGGAGATTTGTCATATGTTATAAGGTAATGTTATAGAGTATGCAATTATTATTGACACTATAAGCAAATACATACTGTGATGCACTATTTTAAAATGCATACTCTAATATACATATGTATGTACATTTTGGTAGACAGATATGTAGACATATATTATAATATGCATCTTGTGTATAAAAAAGTCTGAGTGCTTCCTCTTAGTTTAATATTGTTTCAACTTCAAAATGGTTTGAAGTCATTTACGCAAAAATGCTTACATGAATTATTGCTATCAGACACTCGTGACATACATTATTTCAATTAACATATGGTCTCATTGGCATGCGATTGACACTCTCTCATAAATAATACAAAAGATAAAAGCAAGCGTAATTTATAAGAAAAGAAAGTAAGTGTCAATAACCGGAGCAGTGGAACTGTCGAATCTCAATAAGTTTACGAACGCATTTTACTTCGGTGCTTTTGACTCGGAAGAAAGATACGTAGTATCTCCGCCCTTGGACTCCTCGATTGATAAATGCATCTGGCAAAGATAAGGATGAATAGTAAAAAAGTACGCTGAAAAGGACACAGGATTGGAGGACTTTGAATATGAGAAAGTGGTACGAACGTAAAAAGGCCTTGCAGACTAATTTATGTTAATTGGAGGTCGTAAGAAAACGAAACGGCCACGCGAGAACGGCGATCGTTTCGCTGGCAGATGAGAAGGAAGGGATGAAAGGCACGCGGAGGAGGGCTGTCCGCGCGGCGTGTTGCGTTCACGATTCGAGCGTAAATCGGCCCTTCTCTCAGCGAGTCGCGCTGGACGAACCAGCTGCATATAAACGTAAGGAGAGCCCAGCTTCTTACTTTCACCTAGTTTCACTCGTTAACGGGCGCAGCGGAACCGCGTCGATCCGCGTCAAACAGCGCCGCGGACAAGCCTTCTCTCCTCGACGCGTGGCCACGCGTTCAATTTCGTCCATGCTCGCGGTTTTCCCTTCCACCGGATATTTGCACACGTTTCGGATTGTATTCTGCCTACTCCCAATATCCGTCTATTTTTGTGTTGAGTTACGCGTTTAAAATTTACAAAAACCACCTAACTGTTCGGATGACCAGTTCCTATTTTATTATACAAAGTTTGTCAAGATTCTTAAAATTGAGATTTGACGAGATCGCGTCATACCTGCACGTGCAGTTCAAATATATAGCTATATGCTTGAAAATCCAATACGTGAAAGTCTAGTAGAAATGTGTGAAAATCTAACTGGTGGAAATGTAACAAAGGTCTAACGTATCTAACGTTCAACCATACTTGGAAGATTAATGTATGGAGATCTGAGTATGGATATGTAACTAACGTGTGAAGATCTAAGTATGGAAATCTAACGTGTGGAGACCTAAGCACGTGCGGATGTATCGCATGGATATATCTACAGGTGGAATTCAACCTGTAGCTATATTTACTCGGAGATATCTAACACATGGGTTTCTCATGTGTGAAAATCTAACGCGTGGAGATCCAACACGTACGGATGTAACGTAGTCATACCTACACGTGGAGTTCAACACTTGGCTATATTTACACGTGGAATTCTAACGTGGAGATTTAACACGTGGAAGTCTAACGCTTCTTACGAGGAACCAATGCGTTTCTATACTAATGTGGAGATCTAACACATAGGGTAGTTGTCTCGTAGTTAGACACGTGCAGCTCAAATGCATAAATGTGGAGTTCACATATGTAGCTGTACATGTGTTCTACATATGTACATGTAGAATTTTAACTTGTGGAAATGTGACACATGGATTCAACTCGTGTACCTGCACGTGAAAATCTAACCACGTCTATGCGTGAAGTTCTAACGTGGAAATCTAACGTCTATCATCACAATAATCCCTTTATGATCAGAAATTTCATATGTGACCATACACATATGAAGTCTCCAGTATCGGTCTACAAAGAATTTCGAGATCGAAGTAACGAATCGAGAGATACAAATCTTGAAGTCAATATGCGTGGACCACCTTGTACAGTAAGAGTACCTATTTAGGTGCATAGCTGTAGGTGGATGCAGAGCCTGAATGGCCAGCTATGCAACGGCGAGGATCTCGTAACGAGCGTATGCGGGCACCGCGGGAACTTTCGATAAGTGGACTCTCGGCTTGCGTGTGGACGCGCGCGCACGCTACTCCACGCACACGCGGGTCACTGAATCGTAGTTGGTGCAACCACCTGTTGATTGCAGCAGCCGCCGAGACGATGACGTCTCCGTGAATCGGAAAACTATCAACTTCCACTGCACAAGATTTATGCGTCTTATATCTTGCCTAGGGAAATGAAAAATGATACTCTAATGACCGAAAGGATTATGTTGACACGTTGATGGCTGCTGTCATGACGCTCGCGATTTTGACTCTTCAACGCGGTTTTTATCTTGCTTCATCCACTCTGTCACATGATTGCAATTTATGAATTTAGCACGTTGAACATCCCCATACTTCCTTATTCTAATAATTATATTTTACATGTAAGATGTTTATTACTGTAGACAGTCTATCTCTATATAGGTCTTATAGTATATTATATAGGTTTTATAGTATAGTATAGGTCTTATATTCTGCATAATGTTCTATAACGTTTATCAGGTACAGAAAATAATATTGTGTGAAGCCAAAGTGTTGAGAGAAACAGCAAGTGTTTTTGCAAGATCCTATCTGCCTGCAGATTTATAGTGTTTGAACTGTTTGTTGGAATTAAGTTTAGAAATGTATCAGTGCAGGTTTTTCCAAGAGGAATGACGGGTATTTGTTTATGGAGTTATCGAAATGGCTGGGTTGTAAGTAGCAGTCCTTTCAAAAGGGTTTAAAGTGGAATTTCGATTAAGATGCAGGTGGACTGAGCAAGTAGTCAGACAAGTAGCTGAAAGGGAAAAAGAGGTCTGACAGGCAGTCTTCCTCGCACTTAGCTACTTGCCTGACCACTTACATAGCTACTTGTCTAGCTACTTGCCTGATTACTTGTCTAGTCTAAACATATCTGTAGCATTTGCAATGTACCTTGTATGTACTTTGAAAAGGGACGATAATGTTGCCGTATCAAGATGTGTAATCTCTTAACAGATGTTTAAGACATTCGACTGAATCTCGAGGCTTAATTCGAACCTGAAATGAGATATCGCGTAAAAAAGTTTCATCCACAGTTCGATAAATTAACATTCTCGAAATGGAAGCGAATACTCCGAAACGTTAACCGTCGTCGATGTCATTGATTATCGAATAAGCGAAGATTGCAAGCAAAGTCTAATTATGGTTCTTCTGGAAAGGAATTAGATTAGAATGTTGCCAGGTAAATTCAGCGAATAATCACGAGTTCTGTTAGGAATCTGTGGCAAGATTGTCCGCAATTTCGCGCGCGATACTCGCCGAGGGTCCGCGTTAACGGCTCCACGTCGAATTACCCTTTGAGACCTTGCGTAACTCGATTTGAAGCGTTCACTCCGGCATGTAGGATGCATTGAAACCCGAGAGGAGACTCGCGCGTGTAAACTGGTGAAAATGGCTACTGGCTACGGTTAGGCTAGCCATAAAGTCCATTTACCGTGCGGCAACCAACGTCTCGTTTCGACGAGAACGTCACCGTATAAAACCGACATTGTAACCGACTTGGGCGACGAGTTTTATCGTCCGAACGTGAAACAGAGAGAACAACACGAGGCATTTAGTGTGTCATCCTCTCCTCTGTTCACCTCTGCGCAGAAATCTCCAATTCAAATTGCGTGTTCGCTTCGATGATAAAGTATCGAACGACGGCACTAAGTAAACAACACGGATTACGAACACGTACGCCGGTGAATGTGACAGGTTTCCCTAGCGAAAATTGTGACACCTTTTTGATTAGCAAATTCGCGCATGTAGAAATACTTCGATATTCACGATGCCCAAAAGAAAAGCAAACTGGTGGAAATTCTTCCATCAGTGGAGGATTAACAGAATTTAAATTATCTTGTTCGACTTATGTCGCCATAATTTGCATAGGACCAGCGACGAACCCCGGACACGTGGCTTCTACGAGGTGTCCGAAGAGTTTACCGCGGCTCGGGCAAACCGAAAACGGATTAAATCGTAACGATTCCGCAACTGGAAACCGCCGAGGGTAACCAGAGCTGTGATCAGAGCTCTCCGCGAAAAGAGCAATATTATTGCATCGATGCCGCATTTGCATGAAAACTGCTGATTCCCCTGACCTTCGCGGTCTATTTATAGCCGAGCCTGTTGATGCCCCACACACTCCAACGGACGCTTACCTGGTCCCGGCTCTCGGTATCAGTCCGTCGTTATCCTACCTGGTCCAACGCTGACATACATTGCCTTTCCTTTCGGAAACTTAATTCCGCTGTTCGGGATCATTCATCGATCTTTCAATGATGCGGTCCTTTGTTTGGACGAAACGGGTTTAAGAGGGAACTTAGAGATGGCAGATAGGAAGGCTAGGGAGATATCTCTAGGAAGATATGGATGTATAAGAGAAGAGCTGAAAAAGATGTATGAAGTTGGATGACCCTGAATTTAAGGACCCTAAGAAGATGTTAAGGTATGAGCACATTGATGGACTCAGAGAACCTGGAGGAGTGGGTGAACCTAGAAAAAAGGGTATGTTAGGCAGCAGAAAAAATGTAATAACGTAGGAAAATTCAGATAGGATTTAGAGATATAGAAGAATTCAGAGAGAACATATGAAGTTAGGACAACTATCAAAATCTGAAGATGCACCATCAGAAAGAACCTGGATATAGAATCCAGAGAGTTGAAGTTAGAATAACCCACTTTTGCACCAAACGTCGAAACCAAACTCTTTTCATTTTTATTGTATGAACCAAAAATAAAAAGCTAATCGATTGAATCTAAAATTGGCACGATACGGTACTACAATATTTCTTTAGACATCGAACGATTAAGTCTTGCGAAGATAATGAAGATGTCCTGTTTGAAAATTGCGAAGCAACGATATTGGCAACGATTCGTTTGATGGAATAATAACGTGAACGCGAATATAGAATTTTCTCGCTAGACTGGTCGGTAAAGTGATCCAGAAAACTGTCATCCGAGACAAGAAACGTTCTCGTTGAGCATATAGATTTCACACGGAGAACGTAGGTAGAATTCTGTTAACAGGCACGATGATGTCCGATTTCACGCGGATCGATTGATCGTTCTTGACATCGGCCGTTAAGTTTAGAAAGGAATGGTATAAATAGAATAAGATTTCGGCCATACAGTCTGGCGAGTGTCCGCTTATCGAGAGGCATCATCGAGCCTTTCAGAGATTCCCTTGCCGCGTAGGCGTGAAATAGCATTGCGATACTTTCATCTTGTGCAATAACGGCGTAATAATAGCGCTTCTGCGGTAGCTATCGGTCCGGTAATAGCGGTATGCTCGTTTGGCGTCTCGTATGCATTATTTATGTACACGCGTAATACGTGACACCGGTAAAAAGCAACGATCACTGTGTTCTTTTCCCGAACGGCAGAGGTGAATCGTTTCACCTGAATCGTACGATTCGTCTAGCCATTTCCTCGTCCCACCGACACCCCGACGTTCCGACGTGACGTTACGTGATTTCCACGATGAAGTAATCGTTCGGCTATCTTTAGCCGCGCACGACCACCGATCATCCACTACCGGACCATTCATCCTCTACTACCGTCACTGCACTACCGAGATAAACTCCTACAAGGATAAATGTCGATTTAGGGGAAAAAGATCGCATCATTCGCTATTTGTTACCTAATCGTCAGCTCCATCACGCGCTCTCGCGTTGCTAACTTCATTTGGGACTTGATAACTTACGGGTTTGGAAAGTTATGTATGGAGATTCGGGGTTTGATACATTAGCAGTTTGGAAATTTATGTATGTGGAGATTTCGAGATTAGATAATGGGGATTTCCATTTTAATGGGGATTAGAATTGGGAAGATAACTTCGGTATTTGAGGATTTGGTAGTTTGGAAATTCCAGAATTTGGGGATTAGATAACTTGGGAATTTGGAGATTCGCATTGGGAAGATAACTTCGATATTTGAGGATTTGATCGTTTGGAAGTTTGAGACTTTGGGGATTTAATAATTTGGCAATTTGGAAGATGCTAACTTGAAAATTTCCGTACTTGGTGATCCACTGATTGGGAGATTATAAGATTAGTATTAGAATCTAAGGATTTAGGGATTAGTCACTTGGGGATTACGAGATTTGGAAGTTTAGAGATTTGGATGTTAAAAGATTTAGAGGCTTAGAGGCTTAAGGACTTGGGGATTACGAGACTTGCAGGTTAATAGATTTAGAGATTTAGAAGTCTAGAGATGTGGAAATTTTTGAATCGAGGAACGCAGAGGTCATCCTGAATTAACAATTTCAATCCTGCAAAGTTTCATTAAGACCACCATGTATCGTCACGTGTCACAATCACCGCATTATATCGGTAATTATATCTAATGCATAATATCAGTGAAGCATTAGAGCAGGTATCCTCCTGTTGTAGCTCTCCTCACCGGTGATGTTCAGGTAGCTCATCCGCGATTATCGAACGATTTTCTTTACCTTCCTGAGGAAAAAAGGGATCGAAGAAGCACGAGGATGTTTGTGTACGGTGTACACGGTCGTGCGTTGGCAAAATACTTATTGCTATCTTTAGCAACGAGGAACGAACCGAACGGAGCGTGAGAATACCGGTTCCCTGCAAAACGATACGATTTGTTTGCCACATTATCGCCGGGTTAAATATATCGCGATAGCGTGAGGAATTTACGAGCGAATGGACGCGCCATTGGCCGAGCTCTGGCGTCGAGATCGCGTAAAAGCCGCGATATTACGTAAAATTAACGCGGTGCGTGCGCGCACCGGTCCCATTTTTTTTCCCCTTCTTTTTTTTTAATCAGGAAAATACTTGCACGCGTCGTGATTAACCGCGTGAACGCGGCTACGATTACGCAAGATGAACACGGATGACATAACGTTGAGAAATTCATCGATAATGATTAATCTGACGCGATTCGTCGCCTCTCGATTTTCATGATTTTTAGCGACGGCAGAGGGAGCTCGATTAGTTTCGGGTGTATCTCTTCTTTGTCTGTTGCTTAATTGGTACAACGACACTGATGAACGGCTAATTAGAGGATCGTTTACTCAACATTTTCAAGGCTTAATGTGCATACCACGTTCTTCGAACCACTGATGCACAGAATTCTTATCGTTGCCTCTTATACTCGCGTTATCGTGCTGCTCGAAAAACTCACGATAATGCTTACAAATGACGTGTGCAAAAGCTATACTTGCAATAAATGTCCGTTTAATGAGTGCAGAAGAGATCTACATCTGAATGAAGGAAATAGAAATAATCCTTACAAAGTAGATGACCTATGATGCTGCACTTAAGACCACCTGAATAACATAGCTGCTGTTACTAATAGGAAAAAATCAGGCCAAAATTGACTTGTACCAAAGGGCTGATTTACTAGCTTTTTAATAAGTGGAGGCTGTCGTTGCTGTCAATTTATTCAGACTGGTTTTATGTGTCACCCTGTATAAATTCTTCTGAAAGGACTCTTCCAATGAATTGAACAATTGTTACATTTTTTATGCACCTTGAGAATTCCTTCGGATATTTAAATGCATCTAACGAGAAGCTTCGTAATGTCCACAGAGAATACACTTTAAACTTGGCTGCTATTACTGATAGGAAAAAATCAGGCCAGAATTATTTTGTACCAAAGGGCTGATTTACTAGCTTTTTAATAAGTGGAGGCTGTCGTTGCTGTCAGTTTATTCAGGCTAGTTTTATGTGTCACCCTGTTTAAATTCTTCTGAAAGGATTCTTCCAATGAATTGAACAATTGATACATTTTTTATGCACCTTGAGAATTCCTTCTGAAATTTGAATGCACTTAAGAGAAGCTTCGTAATGTCCACAGAGAATACACTAACTTGCTGTCAATTTATTCAGACTGGTTTTATGTGTCGCTCTGTATAAATCCTTCTGAAAGGACTCTTCCTGTCAATTGAACAATCGATACATTTTTTTATGCAACTTGAGAAAGAATGCATCTAAAGAGAAGCTATATAGCGTCCACAGAGTACACTAAATTTAACTTTCCCTATTGTTTCGAGCAAACGAACTACCAGAATGCAAGATCTCGGGCCAATAACATATACCTCCAACAAGTGGGTCAATTGGTTTTTACATAACAGAGAATAGAAAGAAGGGCTGATGCACCGCCGAAGCTATAGGTGTGTTCTGTAATCGTGGCCGGTGTTTAAGAGAGGAGAGGCAACGGTCCATTCATCACGGCCACAGGAGAAATACAACGCGGACGTTTTTACTGGAGTAGACTCTATTTTTAGAGGCGGGAATAAAAGAGTGAATAGAGTGTGAGAATACTGGTTTAGCGGGCGAGCAAGTCCGACTCGTTTGCCCCGTCATTGGCGGCTCGTGTCCGCTTGTGCGCGAACACTGGAAAGAAAAAAAAACACCACTCTGCGTGTGTAACGTAATATTGCACGAATAGAAGCAATTAATATTTATGCGAAATCCTTCGTTGCCATCGAATCGCATGGCTATCCTTGATCGTTCCCGATTTGTTTCTACTCCAAAATAACTTATTAAGTTACCACTAGTTCTTAACGTGTTCACTGCCACACGGAAAATTTATGTATGTGTTCAGACACTGTAACACGAATCATTAACAAGGGTACTTAATCCTCCAATTACATGTTTTAATTTGTTATATCACTCACTCGATATTATACTTTCTGAAGTTTATTTCTGTGTCTATAATTAACGGACGCGTCTTTTCTGTCTTTTACGGACATTTTTTAACTTAAGTATACATGTGTGAGTTTTAAAGAACTGTTTTATTAAATCCACGCTATTTTACGTGCCTCATATTTCTTCAGAATATGATGTTTTATAAAATTCACCCTTGCAAAGTAGAGCCTGACAAAGTTTATACCTTATCAATTTTTCCATACTTACTATTTTCACAATTACTAAGATACAGCAACTAAAAACTGTATAATGGGTCCAACAGACAGATACAACTAATGATAAGAAAAAGACCAATGCACACAAAAATAATGCACCTTTATGCGTTATGAATTTATGAATTTACCAATAAATTGCACTTGTCATGTTAAGTACTATCAAAAACTGGCCGCGTCTTGAATAGACGAAGTTTGCCTTTGATAGCCATTTTCACAATTACCAAAAAACAGTATCTGAAAACTGTGTAATAGCTTCAACAGACAAATACAACTAACGATAAGAAAAAGACCAATGCACAAATCCAATAAAAAATATCTACATGGCCCACCTCAGTAAATCAACATATAAATTGTGAATTAACCAATAAATTTCACTCGTCAACACATTAAGTACCATACAAAATTGAATGTGTCTTAAATAGAGAAAATTTGCCTTTGACAAAGTTTAAGTAAAACTCTTAATTAGTTAATGAGGAAGTAATCAGTATCTCATTACGAACGTCCATTTCTACCTAGTAAACGCATTGATCGCAGTGAAATCAGACACGAGTAGTAAGACACGCCGATTGAAACGAATCGATCGTAGATAGGATAACAATCAATTAACATCTCTATGAGGTGTGTTCGAAATAAAAAATAGCGTGAAATCGTTGGATAAATCTTGCCGCGATACTCGATGACACTTCTGGCTCGTTGCTAGAGTTTCACTCGCTATAAATTTTCCAGCCGGCTTGCACAGCTTCTAGGCACTATTCTAGTTTTCCCGATTGTGTATCATCGTGTGATTCACATGCTTCGATCGAATCGTGACTAATGTGTTTTTTAACCTTGGATTCGACGTGCTGTCAGCGTTCAAGGATCGATTTGCCATCGCGAAAATTATTTTACATATCCCAATATGTTATTGCATAATATATAATAAACGTTCGATAATAAATGTTACGATCGATACACAGATTCGTATCGGTGTAACACAGGGGTTAATTAATATATTTGATGTCCTCGATAAATATCCGAGTTTGGAGGATAATAAAGAAACGCTCAAGTGCTTCTATGAAATTTAATGAACACAAAGAAACAGCTATAATTATGTGTAAGAATAAGATATGGATCTAGCAGGTACGGTAACGGGTCCAGCAGCGGGGTTAATTGTTATACACCGATCGGGCTGATTAACGTATTATTTTCGCGTATAAACGAGCGGATAGGAATCGAAGCGGAGAAAAGGAGAGACCGGTTGAAAACGTTAGATAAATATAGTAACAGAGCTGGAGGCGCGAACTTTCCACGCGACGAGACGATCAAACGTGGCGATCACGTGCTCGAATCTTGGGATAAGCTCGATGGCGAAGAAGAAATTCGTTTATCTGCGTGCCAGAGGAGGCACGAACGACGTCGTCGTCGTCGTCGTAAAACGAGGGAAGAACAACGCCGGCCAACCATACATTCTTGTTGACCGAATGAATACGCGTCGGTACGCTGGGCCCATAATTGGTGCCGGCCAATTAAGGGTTAATTGAGTGTATTTTAGCCTGAAACCAGCCGCGTCGTCGTTACTTAAGGCGGCACCCACATTAAAACCGAACCGCAGCTACAGCGTCGAAATAACGTCGTGCTGTCTAACCAACGAATTGGCTACTTTGTGCCTCGAGTTTTGCACGATCAAAACACAAGCGTAATTATTCGTATCGATTTATTCGCTGTACGTTAACCTTTTTATGGGTGTCAACCAGCCCCCGGGTTGCACGGAAAAAGGTGGAGAATGTTGCCTCTTTACAACGGCGTGCTGACACGTGTTTCCAGCCTGTCGTTAAGGAATTCCTCTTTTTTTTCTGTCTCTCTTTCTCGTTTACAACACGGTTGTTTGTGTATATGTATATACCGACGAATCGCTGACTCTAAACGACAGCTATTTTCGAACGGCAGACATCAGCCTTTAAGTGGAGACAGCGCCTCGAATATTTTCAACTTTCGGACCAATCGGCCTCAAAACAAAGATCAGAGTTCGAGCTCACCGATCTTGCCTACTTGTACTTGAGCTTGTCAAATTTTTCATTTACCTATTATGTCATGTTCAAATTCTTGGGTTTACAAGTTTGTCGAATTTTTTCATTTACAAACTCTTATAGGAAAATCAGGAAAATGACCGAAAGGCAAGTTGTGAATTAGTACACAGATATAACGAATCAAAATGTCTTCATTCTGTGACGAGTTACTACAGTCAGCACAAAAATATCCTTTTGGCAAAACATTGGCCGTGAGGACACCAACGTCGCCATGGCCCTTGACGACTTTCATTATCCTTTAGCCTCGTGAAACTTTCCCTTGTGACTAGGAAAGCACTCTGACAAAATGCACATGGCGTATGTATTCCTAGCATCCAAATCCTCAAAATTCCTAACCTCCAAATCCCTAAAATTTCCAGCATCTAAATCCCCAAAATGTCTAGCCTCCAAATTCCCAAATTTGCAGATCCTCAAAACTTGTAGCGTCCAAATCCTCAAAATTCCTAGCTTCCAAATCCTCAAAATTCCTAGCGTCTAAATCCCCAAAATTTCTAGCCTGCAAATCCCCAAAATTCCTAGCGTCTAAATCCCCAAAATTTCTAGCCTCCAAATCCCCAAAATTCCTAGCGTCCAAATCCACAAAATTCCTAACCTCCAAATCCCTAAAATTCTCAGCGTCCAAATCCTCAAAATTCCTAGCCTCCAAATCCCTAAAATTCTCAGCGTCGAAATCCCCAAAATTCCTAACTTCCAAATTCCCAAAATTCCTATCCTCCAAATCCTCAAATTTCCAGATCCCCAAATTCTCGCATCAGCAAAATCCTCAAGCAACCTTCTAAATTCCAAAAATTAGTAGTCTATCCTCTCCGCACAATTTTCCCTATGAAAGCCACGCTCGCCAGCGTTCGACAGACAAATACCTTTCGAAATTAACATATTATATTTAGAACGCGAACGTAACTGTCAACAAGGAAATACTTCCTTGTTAGTCAGCCATTGTATCGTCACGACACCTCTAGGAATTAACGTTAAGGTCAAGTTTTACTGCCCGTACATCATCCTTTCCGCGATAACGAGATCACCCTGCTTCCTAGTTCATTTGCCAAGATCAGTTTTCGCGATTAACAGCTTTTGTTTCTCTCACGCCTCGAGCGATGCGTTCAAGAAAAATCGAAATCTTTTTGAAACGGTAATTTCGTGACTGGTTCGTAACGGTTTGAATTACAGACAGATCTTGAAATCTTGAACACAAGCCGTGCTTTCAAGTGGTCGCTTCCCGCGGTACGCGAAGTGCGTGCGATTTAACGAGCTGCGACATCTCCGTCGCAATCGCCTTAATTTGCCGCTGGCTAAGCTCGTTCTATCGCCGTCGTTTAAACCTAATGTTTCACTCTAAATATAATTTCTGTGTAACGATGCTAATAATTTGCGGAACAAGTCTCGAAACAACACTCTAAAACAGCCGAGTCGATTAATCAACGTTGCCATTTCAAGCAGAAAGGTGTAAACGTGTACCTTTTAGTTGAACGACTTCGAGTCACCAACGAAAGGTCTAATATAAATACCGCTTTAAACGAACATTTCTATTCATTTATTTGCGGTTATTATTAGACCGTGTTTATGCGTTTACGATATATCGACGTCCACAGAATGGGTCATAAATCATGCAGTCTACCGATCTATGGATTACATTTATAGTTTACATCGAACGAGTAAACAGCCACAATCGGGTTATTATAAGTATCGACCTAGACAAGTTTTAATTGAAGTTTAATCGTTAATGCGGCAATTAAAAATTTCGAAACGCCGGCCTTGAGAGCGAAAGAACGACAGTGTTTATTGTCGCAAGGTATTTTTAAGTCGAGATTGTCGCGCGTTTACGTGATCCGACAAGAATTTCGCTGGACGGTTTATTTCTGTGGTTATAATTGCTCCGGATCCGAGACGATTCAGCGCGAGAGTTTGTCTCGTTATCTCCGGAGACGTTCGTTCGAAAAGGCGACACGAAAGTTCCAGCGGAATACAATATAAATTTTGCAAGAATCTTGTCCTTAAATTCGCGAGTCCGTATCAGTGTCTGTCAATATTTGTCTCTAATCGCGCGGCGAAAACAACGTAGATCATGTAGTATTACGACGGTGTGAACGATATTACAGCAGCCGTATTACAACGACTATCCGTTATCAGTCGAGCATATGTCCAAGTGTCTGTGTTTATCGGGCCGACTATATTTAGACCGGGTATTGCTTTGTCGAGCAACACGAATCGAATCAAGGAAGGAAAGCACAGACGATTTTATTCGATCTCGCCGCCAAAGTGATCGCCCGTTCATTCCGTTGCGGGACGTCCAACGATCGACTTTTGCTCGAAAACCGTACAAAGTCAGCATTCTAATCGAAAACCGATACGAAATCGTGCGACAACGAATTCCGCGTGGAAAGTTCAACAGCTCCGATACGCGTCATGCAATATTAATTAGCCATTACCATAAAACGAGCGTTAACATCGGCTAGAGCGCACCAGTCGAAAACGCTAATTACGTTTAGATACGCCGTATCGAACATTTCGATGAAATTCGTCAATTCGACATATATCGGATATTTATCAATGAAGCGAGGAAAGAAGTTTATTTACATAGCTCTACTATAACTTCTTCCGCGTTCTAAACCGCAGGGAAATATTGAATCGCCGTCCGTAGATTCCAAGGAAAATAAATAAAATCACTGTGTAACGACCTTGATTAAGGTCTTTTGCAGTTTATTCGCTCAGTCTGTAAAAACGTACCAACATGGCAAGATTTTATAAATAAACGTAGAAACGGTATAACATAAAGGATACGCGAGATCGAAACAAGAGTACACTTAGTCGATGATCGAGTATAAAGGCACCGAACCGGGTTCGTTCCAGATTGACCGTCCCTTCATCTCGTTTTCGACCTGGTCGGGATTCTTGAATGGTTGTCAGGTAGAACCGAAATCCCACGGCGTTACAGGAGAGAGAGAAAGAGAAAGAGACTCGTGTATCCGGCGTCATTCGAGTATATCCAAGGATACCGACGCCACTATACACCGTGGCTCCACTAACTGCCTATGTTTATCGCCAGGCTATATTTAGCCTGGGCTATTGCTTTGCCAAGCGACAGACTGAACGAACCAGCTACAACCAACACGGGCAGCACCGGCATCGGCATCAGCATCAGCGGAGCCAAGCAGCCAGCAGCCTCGTACAGCCGCGTTCCCATCTCGTTCGTTTCTCTCTCTCTCTTTCGCTCCCTCTCTCTCTTTCTCTCTTTTTCTCTCGTATCCCGTCCCATATACGAGCCTACACCATCCGTATGCTCGTCTCTCGGACTTCCAAGCAGAGCCTCGTCGGCCAGCGACACCCACCGGAGAACCGATGTGCGTGGATCTGACGAGATTCAAACGGATCTTGGTCCATTCCGATACATTTCCCAAGCGCGCGCGATCCACGCGTTTTTCCGCGGAGGCGGTGCCGATTTGCCGATGTCCCGTTTGTCGACCGATCAGAGAATTCATCGGACGTTGAGAAATCGTTGGATCGGCTGCAAACTCGTTGCGAGCTTACGACACCCGTTTATTGGATAAACGAGAAATGTGCATTCTCTCGTAATATTTTTGGATTTTTTAATTCTCAATTTGATAATGTGGAGCTGTTCGAATTTGGAGTTCTAGTTGAGAAGAATAAGTTTTAGTTCAGTAATATAAGCATCTTCAAAATTTGTGAATGTGAGAGTTGAAGAATGTTAGATTTAAAAATGTAGACGCTCGAGAAAATTCTTGTGTAACATCGCGACTTTAACATTCTTGACGCGTCAAAACAGTATCCTGTCACTCAAGCCTACCAGACAAGCGCGAAAAATTTGTCAAATTTGAATATTTATGATTTGTCTTGGGCATCTTTATACAGAGCCATATAGCGAGATTCAATATCGTCTCGATTGAAAACTTTCCAGAAACATGTATTAAGGAGCCAGATAATTATCGTAGACCTGGTGTCTATGACCCTGACCGAACGAAACCAGACGCACCGCTGAAAGTTGTCCACGTGCTCTCTTCCTCGAGCACGCAGCCGGGTGTCGTCGAGGTCCGCGTCTAATTTTTCATCGGGCCGCATTAATTTCCATTCGATTGTTTCGCCATTCAAGGATACAACGTCGCGCGCACAACTATCGCTATTTGTCCGTCGGGTACCTATAAATAGACGCTGTTGATTTATGAATAAATGAAAGCACCGCCCTGTTTCTGTGTGCGCGCTGCTCCCACCGCGGCCCCGCGTCGCGATCGCGCATGCGTCCGCGCGATTCCCTCTCGTACGCATGCGTCCGTGCATAAAAGAGTTGTGTACTTCCCCCCACCACTCGACGCGAGCGCTGCACGCGTTCCTCGCGAACAGGGCCGTCGCGCAATGATTCTCCGGTTTAGAAATGTATTTTTAGACGGTGTACCGTTCGTTGGACACAATTTGAACACCTTTCCCGACCGATAAGTCTTCCAGCGTATCGCGAAACTCGAATCGTCTCGGTCGTATTTCGATAACTTTTCAATTAATCTCCCTCCAAAATGTTTCGCTTTCGAATACCCGAGTTGTTGAATAGAATCGAATCGGAAGATGTCCGATGCAACTTCGGATAATTTGACATTCGAACGAAGTCAGAGAGAATTGAGTCGATTCCCAAGTCGGGCTACCGGAGAGCACACGTGTTTCGCGTACCTGATCGAACCCACCCGGCTCGATCCTAGCGCGAAATGTCGGGAACTCGCACATCTTTGGCTCGTATCGATCGGTTATCGTAAATTTTCCGTTTTATTACGGCTGGAAACGGGAGGAGTGCCCTTGGTTTCTGTCTCTATTATAAAACCAGACAGTTACGACGTTTTGCTTCTCATTCCTCGAATTAGAATGTATAATGGCGCGTTGAGTTAGTAAATACGCTCTATTATGTGTTTATATCGGAGCTCGTTGTTGTATGCGCGGCACGAGGCTAAATATAAATACATCGGATCTAAATATTGTTCAACACCTTTGATCTCTTCGAATGAAGTTCCATATTCAGTTCGTTCAATCGGTTATCTACTATTCGCTTGCCTGTTTTTTCCTTCTCCTTTAACTTTTCAATCTACACAGCGATAAACTCGCTTCGCTTACTCGAGTATCGAGAATTCCCTCGAAGAAATCAATTTTACTCGGTGGAATTAACGATTTACTCGAACGATAACATGTTTATCGTCATAACGAAGAAAAAAAAAGCTCCCTGGAACGTTAATCGTAGCGTCATTAGCGTAAGATCGAATCAAACCTATCCTGGCGGTTAACGATTTCATAACAAGTTAATTAAAGCGTTTAATCCGCCCACTTTCTGATTGCACCCCGTTTCTTCTGCTCGTCCGCGTTAAACCTTTTTAACGATTGCGTAAGATCTCAGAAGAACGATGTTATTATCGTGGCCGCGTTACGATTTCCACGGCCATCTTGTTCACCTGCATGCTCCGTTAATTATTCGCGTCTTCGGGCCCGTTTAATTGGCGGAAGAGAAGGTTGCCGAGCGAAGCGCTGTCACCTAATAAAAACCGAACGATCTCGACGCGATGAAACGAAGCCGAAAAAACGAATCGTCCTCCTCCATCCTCTTTAACGAGCACTCTTATCGATGAACTGATCTTTGGCTGCGGTGCGGCTATCAACGATCATCCTGGAATCCAGAATATCGTGCGTTAACGGTATAATTTAGGAAGTTATGGCCGGTGAAGAGGAAAGTCCAACTTTGCGAGCAGATTGCACGGCATGCAGCGAAAATACTAATCTCGGATCAGCACTACCCAACCTCGTATTATAAATTTAGGAACTTTCTAATTTTCTTCATTCAAAATTTTTAAAATTTGTATTTCTTGGATTAGAAAATTTATGTGGTAATCCCGAGATATAGGAACTGCCCAACAGATTCGATTACGCATCCCGGCCAAGTACGGAACTCGTGGCAGTTGCACCGTTTGCCCGGTGGTGACTGCTGATCAGGGGTCCCACGCACGAACGACTAGCGACGCTGTCTCCTCAGGATAATCCGAGAGCTTAATTGGCGTAAGGCTGCGGCTTCAAGTTCAATTATCTAATGGCGTGCTCGCCGCTGTTTCCCCGGCTGCTTTCTAATTCCCTGGAAAGAATTCGCTCGGTCAACGAGAGTCTCTCTTCGTCCCTTTTTTGGTCGTGTTCGGAGTACCGGGTCGGGTCGTTAACATCTCGAGCAACGGTCGAGTTTTCACCGAGTCCCACACGCGTTCCGCTGCAAGAAAAGTCGAAGTTTTCACGGTGGCGAGGGACGAGCAGGGACATACAAAGTATATGAAAGAAGGAGGGAAAAGAGTTAACGAGCCAAAGGATTATCGATTGATATTCAAGATAAAGAGGCACGGGTACGTTTCACCGGCGCAGACCTCCGAGAGGAACGAATTTATCTGCGACACGGAGCGTTGTCGTTTGGCAAGATCTTGGTGCACGTAAACGGTCTCCCTCGAGAACACTAATAGCCACCATTAACGGGCCAGGACGTGATCCGTTCACACGCTCGCGAATTCCGGGAAGCGATCTTTCCGTTCTGCCGTGTGGTAGCCAGCGTGTTGTATCGGGAAGAGAGGTATTTCTGGCACAACATTACCGTTGTTGCTTGTCACCTTCGGCGAGAGAGAAATGTCGTCTTGCCAGGCCGGCTGAAAAGCGGCTAACCGAGAACGTGCCGGGGACACTGGCCCTACCGATTCCGTGTAATTTGTTCGATCCTGAAACACGATAAATGTCCGCATGCTATACAGTTTGTAGCCGCTGATTAAGTTTGCAAAATGAACCATAGAAATGTCTTGATACCTTAGATACCGATCGTGCACCAAACGAATAGCCACCTTACATAATTTAATAGAACCCATTCTAAACTGCTGCTTTTAATTCAAATATCACCTACAATTTATTAAATTTAATATATTAAAGATTTTTCAAGAAACTTGACAGATTTTAAATTTCATCCAATGACGCACCACGTGTGTCATCCTTCTTTCAATGCTTAAACTCGTTCTTCCAAGTGAAGACATGGAGCAATCAATTATAATAGGTACCAAAACGCGTTCGAATGTGTAGATCGTAAACGCAATCAGTTTTGGAGCAGTCCTTGCCGATATTGTTGACATTCGTGATGAGACTGTGGTGATTAAGAAATCAATATTCTGCCACGTTCTTAACTTCCTTTGGAGTCTTCCTCCTCAGGTGTGACTTCCGTCTCTGACAAACAGGAAGGGGATCGTAGAGCGCGATGAATAGAAGGTTGTTTTCCAGCCGCGATCGTGATTTCAGCGTTTGACCGTCGATTTGCGCGATTAAAGTGACTCGAAAGATACGGACAACGATTGCTCCATTGTTATTCAGCGAACACGACGATTGCCGATGCACCGAGACGAGCAGTCGTCGCCGCGCCGTTCCCCGACGTAAAGACGAGTTTAAAGGCATAATTTTGAGGGACGACGTGGATCACCGTGCAGAGGCGGAAAGATGAAATATCCACGAGGCATGTTTTATGGATGCGGCGAACAATTATGAGACAGTAGGACATAAATTTAAAAAAGTACCATGAAGAATTCGCGATGAGACCGAGCTTAACGTATTCTCGCCGCCGAGCCGGTTGCAACCGATGTCGACACATTGTTAGCCAGACGCGTAATCATTTTTCACAGACCGTTTGATCGAGAAACTTTGAACCAGTCTGTTAGATCGAAACAACCAAACAATGTTTGCTACAGCGACACGCTAACGGGATCTGTCTGCGCATTCGTTGAAATAGTATCGTGCCACTGGACAAAGGTACATAAAGGCTGTTTCACGCCTCCAATATTGCCGCGTTAATCTCGACCGGTGATATATTTGACTACGAAACATTGTCGCGTACAACTTCGCTTCAATTCTATAAACCATTCCTGGCGCAACGACCTCCGTCGTGATCGCGGATTTCGATTTTCATAGCAACTAACTCGAGAACCTATTTGTTCTCAGAGAGCGAGACAGATTTTCCCTCCAGAGAGGGTTCAGAAGTCTTTTTCTAAATTCAGCAACTTGACCCACATTGAAAAACAGTTTTAGGGAAGCTCCTCTATAATCCTATTTTACACAAATCGATAGTGCATCTAAAAGTACATTCATAAAAGAGTGTACGAATGTACTTCATAATGAACGAATAGAACCTAGAATGTTGGGCCTAATCGAAGGCCACTTAACGGCACTAACCCAACAGCAAATAAAAGTAAATAGCGTTTGAAAGTTGAAAAGAAACAAGGAGGAAGAGGAATTGCAAAGGATCGCGACAACATGGTTGCACAACTATATCGGCCAATAGAGAAAAGACTGGTGTAGCAGTTCGCGGAGAGCACTCGGGCTCTCCCGAGTTCCCTCAAGGTGGTCTCGTCTAAATATAGCCTGGTAGAGCCCAGAATAACAGCACGTCGCGAGCCGGCAATGACCAAAGCCCGCCTCGTTCACCAGAGGCAGCAGGATAACCGACCAGGTTGGTCAGTTTTGTCTACCGGTCCACGACTCGTTCCTCGGCCAAGCCCCGAAGAACCACGCAACGTGCGTCCCCGTTGTCTTAAAACAATACGATTCTGGCCGAGTGTGTGCTCGCCTGCCTTCTCTCCTTTGTTTGTTGGCCCCGGTTCGACGGGAATAAGGGGACTGGTTTCTAAGCCAGACCAGTTTCGTCCACCGGATCATCGATCACCGCCGCCGTTTTATGCAAAACCTGGGGACACGTTGCGTGGTCCCGCCGTCTTAGTTACGTACGATTGCATCCTTCGAGCTGACACATCCTTGTATCTTCCACTTTTCTTTACGTTCAACTACATTCGCCTTCTTCTAGGATTCGCTCTAGTTCACGTTCTGGATCTAGCCTCTCCCTGTAGACTTAAGCTTCTCTAGCTCTAAATTCCTTGTCAGGTATATTAATCTCTATGTTTTTCAATTTATGAATTGTCAAATATGGTTCACATTCCGGGCCTAGTCTCTTCCTGTAGACTTAAGGTTCTCTAGCTCTAAATTCCTTGTCAGGTATATCCATGTTTCTCTTTTCTCAAATTTATGAATTGTCAAATCTTGAAAATGTATGAGTCCTATTCTTTTTCCAAGTTTCTGCACCATCAGGTCTTCAGCTGCCAAGTCAGCAGTATAATAATTTTGTTATTTCTATGCGACTCCAGCAACTTCCGATTAAAGAAGTCAGATTAATTGAGTAGCTCTTTCTCTCTCCAGTGGTCGATCACAATGAGCTTCATGCGACGTAGAAATCAACTTCCTTTCAGTGAATTCAATCGAACCGTCGTTCCTTGGATGGTCGTGCGACGCCAGACATCCGGTCATCAGACATCCTTGCCGAAGGTTTCCGCTAAATTTACCTATGTTTTTCTTCTATTCGGTCTCGGGTATTCCCAGTCGAAATCGCAAAAAGCCGTATTTACGAGCTTGATCGAAAAAAGAAAAATTCTTGCCAGGTGGGTAAATTGCCGACGACTTCCTGAAATCGTGGGAGGATGTCGAAAAAAGAGAGCGGTCGAATGTCGACGAGTCGTAACAAAAGAAAAATGAAATGGCTGCGAAAAGATTCGACGCATGAATTTGATGGGTCGAATAAAAAGGAAAAGCAAGTAGGGAGGGGTAGGTAAAAAACAACGGAAAGTGGATCGTGGCCTGACGGTGGTCGCCACGGTTAAAGTATAACTGACCCCCAGTTGTCACGTTTAATTTATATGTTAATGAGCGCATGTCACATTTCAACGGTACGGAGCAACCGCCCCGTGCATTTCTGTGCAAGCACGAGAAGAGAGTTGCCCCGTTCATTCCACTTCTCCTCCTGCCCTCCTTCTTCGTGGTGGCTGCCACAGGTTTATATTTAACCACGCGCCACACACCATGGCACCCGGCGCAGCCCACTTTACTCTCTTGCCTTCTACTCTCTTTCGATCTCTTCTACTCTCTCTTTCCACCTACTCCTTTTCGTTTCTTTTACCCTCTTTCGCTTCCACCTCCCTTCGATACTCTTCTTCCTCTTCGGCTTCTTATTTCTTCCTCGTCTTCTTCTTCAAACTTTTTGACCTTTATTCTTTGCTTGTCTCTTACCACCCGTTCATTCCCATGTTTTATACTTGTACCTCGTTTTGCAACATTGTTTCCTTTATTAAATCCTTGTGTTTCTGATTTTACTCGCAGGGTCGTATCTTCTTATTTATCTCTCCCATCTTATACTTCACCAAGGTTTCCTGCTATCGATTTGCTTTCCCTGCTTTCATATCTTGATGCTCTCCGGAAAATATGATACTTGTGACTTTGTTTGTCTCGCTATCTCTATTCATTGTTTGTTCGTAAGGCGAGATTGATACAGAATTGAGTTATAACCTAACTTAACCAGAGGTAATTAATAGCCTAACATCAAACGATAGAACAGCTCCTGTTTATCGAAAAACTTGTCCTTGTTCTGGAACAAATACTCGATAATGATAACGATAATAAACAGAGAAGGAAATAAGAATCGAGTTGTCTAAAAGTGTTACAACTTTTACTGCTGCTAATCTTCAGCATAAAACTATTCACAAGAATAGAGCGTTAAAGAAGAGCCGATGAAGTCATAATTTCGATCGGCATGGTACAAAGAGGAAGGTGGTATCTACTTCAGGCTTGCTTATTTCGTTCGAATTTTCGAAGTCCCTTCAGCAAATGGTTAACAAGAGGCGAACCTGCTAACGCGCCTCGAATTCTCTGGATTGCAGAAATGCTCGGACTACAAGGCGTCGAAGGTGAACACGTTCGCGAGGACCGAGCCACCGGACACGCAGGTGACGAAGTCGGTGATCGCGTTGCTGCTCCATTACGGCTGGTACAAATTCACCATCATCACGGAGAGCGCCTGGTCGACTGTGGCGCGATCGTTGGAGGAGCAGGCCACCAAGCACAATCTAACCGTGAACCATTACAAGACCGTGGAAGACCGTCACACGTGTTGCGAGGAGAGGCTGCCGTGTTGTCAAGTCAGCGCGTGGTTCCAGCTTATACAGGAGACCAAAAATATGACTAGAAGTCAGTAGTTTAATTTTCTTTCCCGTCTGATTACCGGAACAGCCACCGCTTCGATCAACCGGAGCGTTCATTTCCAATTTGTTTATTGTCTTTTGCGAAGAACCATTCGTCGACAGTTGGAATATCTCCTCGTTTATTTTTTCTTTTCAAGATTTAGAGCGTGGCATACCGAGGGGCACTGGTGTGCTTGACGTTATGACATTTGACAATGTAGAAAAGAATTGTCAAATTGACAAGTTAATTGTCAAGTGGACATGTCATTGATTAACCATCGAGTTATACAAGGCTTCGGTCGAGGAAGTTATGGGATCGTAACGTGCGAAATGTCAGTACAGCGAATTCGAATTAAATTTGAAGTTATGACGTCACGAGTATTAACCCAAATAATTGATCGCGTTTAACCGAAATTCTAGAACAATTAACCGCAGACGAATACTAGAATTGAATGTGACAGTTTGAAACGGACCAGAAAAGTTCACGGGTCAAGAAGCACATGCTTCGTAGATATCTGAATAATAGCTACCCCGTTGTTCCACGTTGTTCAGCAAAGCGAGAGATCAAAGTTCAAGAACCTCTGAGACGTTGAACGATCTCGTGTTACTGTTGCCGACGAATCCACATTCGGGCGAACGTTAACTCGCTGGCCGGACATAGTTGTCGCGTTACGACCCAATAGTTTCGTGCAGTATTTTCGTGGGAACAGGTACATGGGTAGTTTCGTTCGATGATCTCACCGATAATCGTGGCTGCCGTGTTTCGAGCGGTGTAATAAAATCGAACTCGTGAAAGTGCGGTGTCCGTTCTGGAAATCGGTCGGTGGTCGTTCCTCGTGCATCGATACCGGACGCGCGGCTTCGCCGATCTAACGGAAGTCGTAAATCTGTTTGTTTAGTTTATATATTCCTGGGAACGGCTATGTCGCTGATCGACATGATGAACTCGATGCAGAATCAAAGACTGCTGGACAACGGGGAGTACATGGTGATACACGTGGACATGATGACGTACTCGCCGCGCGAGGCGCAAAAGTACTTATGGAGTAAGTAGCCTCCGAGAGAACCACGACTCGTGAAATTCGATTGACCCGATTCCTCTTAGCGAGAACGCGTTTTCGCGCCTCTGCCGTTACTTCGCCAGACCGGAAACCTGACTATGTACCTCGTTATCTCATCAGTTCCGCGTCTAATGCCGGATTAGAGTAAAACGTTGCTCAAACGTGCTCGTTCTCGTATCCGTTTCTCCCTCGTTCAGTTAATTCTATCGGACGTTCTACAACCAATTCGTGTCATACAGGGTTTTACTAACTCAAATTCTTACACACATACATTCGAGTGAAGTATAAACACCATCGAATTGTGAAAACTTCCGCGATTTTAAAAAAGAGATGCAACCCAGTTAATATTGGGCGCGACTTACAGAACCGGAACACTTCGACAACCTAAAAAATTGTCTGGAGCCAAAGGACTTCCTGAAGAGGGCACGTTCGTTGATGGTGGTGATGTCCACGCCACCCACGCAGAATTACGAGGAGTTCACCAAGAAGGTTCGCGAGTACAGCAGTAAAGAGCCCTTCAACTTCGTGATACCTGAATTGCTGAGGAAGTACGAGAAGGTAGATCTCCACGGAGCTTGGCTTTGGAGCACGTTCGAGCTTCTAATTGTTACGTCTGATTGCAGTATGTGTCGATTCACGCGGCGTATCTTTACGACTCCGTGAAGCTGTACGCGAGAGCGTTGGATCAACTCCTGAGGGATCAACCGGAGCACACGCTCGAGGAGATCGCCAGCAATGGCACTCAAATCATCGAGACGATTATTAGAAATCACACGTATCAAAGTAAGTAGGTTTTAATCTGAATTGCTAGAGCGTTTCTGAAGTGGTACTCGGTTGTCGATCTCCGATAACGCTAAATCTGATTAAGAACAAGTGGATTCGATATGCCGTTTGCAGAGATTCGAGTTACGAAGCTTGTGAAATCGATCGGGTATTATCGATCAGAGAGATGACTTTCGTAAAAGAGAAATCATTTATCGGATGCAGATTATATTTCGATGAACGATTACTAGATCGGCGTACTTGTTCGTTGTGTCATGCCACACAATGCCACAAATACCGTACTGCCTTGCAATTTCTTCACCCACTCGTTTTTGCTCGTACTCTTTCGTATTAATAATTAATGAGTTTCACGAGACACGCGGCATTTGTGCAAACAAACAGGTGTCAGCGGCGCGACGATCAAGTTCGACAAGTTCGGCGACTCCGAAGGGAACTTCTCGGTGTTGGCCCTGAAGAAGAATCCCTTCCGGATCAACAACTTCTCCTGCGACTACCAGATGAAGCCTGTTGGCCAATTTCAACAGGGTGAAACTCTAGTGAGTGAGTTGTTTACAGCATTCGTGCAGATCATTTTCTCCTGTTTGCGTTCGGACAGCTGCACTGCGCTCGAAAGTGATATCGCAGGAAATATCGAACGGTGGTTATCGATTATGCACACAGGTATACAGGCCGTCGGAGGCGATGGACTGGCCGGGTAAAAACAAGCCGGAAGCGGAACCTGGCTGCGGTTTTCTCAATGAACACTGTCCCAAAGACGATACACATCTGCGTAGCATCGTGGCCGCCGGAGTTCTCGCTGTTTTATTGTTCTGCGCTGCGGTGATCACCATGAGCATATATCGAAGGTGGAAGATCGAACAGGAAATAGAAGGCCTGCTCTGGAAGATCGATCCGAGCGAGATACACGGTTATCCTCATCTTGACAACATGATGTCCTCCCCTAGTAAGGTATGCAGATTATTCAACTTTCCGTCGTATATTTTCTATGACTGTGATTTTTATAACTTGTTAGGGAAAATAGCGATGCAAGGGTAGGTTGCATATCACATTGCAATATAATACATGTATACGCATGTATACATGTATATGTATATGGGAATGTAGTACGTAACGTGGAAATTGGTGATACAACGCGTGGTGAATAGGGACATGTAGCAATGCAACAATAGGGACGCGTGGAGATATAACACGTGGGGATGCGTGTATGTAACATGTGGTGATAGGGACGCGTGGTAACAGGGTCACGTGACGATACAACGCGTGGAGACAACAACACCTGGCGATAAAAACACGTGGCGATACAACGCGTGGTAATCTAACGCGTGATGATAGCGTTGCGTAGTGACGTAACACGTGGTAATAGGAACGCGTGATAATTTAACACATGTCGATACAACGCGTGGTAATAGGGATGCGTGGCGATTTAACACGTGGTGATTTAGCGCGCAGCAATGGAGGCGCGTGGTAATACAACGCGTAGTAATAGGGATGCGTGGTGATCTAACGCATGGTGATTTAACGCACAGCAATGGAGGCGTGTGGTAATACAACGCGTGGTAATAGGGATGCGTAGCGATCTAACGCGTGGTAATAGGGATGCGTGGCGATACAACGCGTAGTAATAGGGATGCGTGGCGATCTAATGCGTGGTGATTTAACGCACAACAATGTAGGCGCGTGGTATTACAACGCGTGGTAGTAGGGATGCGTGGCGATCTAACACGTGGTAATAGGGATGTGTGGCGATACAACGCGTGGTAATAGGGATGCGTGGCGATCTAACGCGTGGTGATAGAGTTACGTAATAATTTAACGTGTGGTGATACAACGCATGGTAATAGAGATGAAGAGCGATCTAACGCATGGTGATACGTGGTGATTTAACAAGTAGTATGGTAAGTTAACACGTGAAGATAGGGACACGTAATAATAGGGAAGCTTGGAAATAGAGCGCGTGTTAATCTAACATGTAACGCATTGCGGTAGGAAGGTAATACGCGGCGATATAATGCATGGCGATACAACACGAGATAATAGTAATCGGGTAATATAACGCTATAGTCATTTTCCGTAAGTTCTCCAATAACCCTCCGGTTGGAAGATTGCAGAGTGCAATAGTTTGTTCTTTATATTGCAGTTAAGTTTAGTTAGTGCAATGTCCTACGAGTCAAGATGCGGCGGCCAGGTGTTCGCGCAAACCGGGCATTACCACGGAGTGGTGGTGAGGATAAAGGAGTTAAAGTTTTCAAAGAAGAAAGACATTTCGAGGGACGTGATGAAGGAGATGCGTATCCTTCGCGAAATCAGACACGGTAACCTAAACTCTTTCATCGGAGCGTGCGTGGAGCCAATGAGGATATTGTTAATTACGGACTATTGCGCCAAAGGAAGTCTTTATGTACGTCACCGTAATATGCTCGGATAAACGTGTCTGTAATCTGCTCGGGATATTTCATAGGTTAATTGTGAATTGTATCGATGTTTCAGGACATCATTGAGAACGAAGATATCAAGTTAGACGATATATTCATCGCATCATTAGTTCACGATCTCATTAAGGTATGGTTAATAATCGAGAGGAGAAAAGTTGGACGGTTTAACATGATTTTATTTGGACACAGGGTATGCTGTACATTCATGAGTCATCTGTGCTAGTCTGTCACGGTAATCTGAAGTCTTCCAATTGCGTGGTGACCTCGCGATGGGTACTACAAGTCTCTGATTTTGGCCTGCACGATATGAGGCACTGCGCTGAGTCCGACAGCATTGGTGAACATCAGTATTATCGAAGTACGATATAAACTTACGATAATATTCATAGTTTCAAATTTAGAATTTCCAAAATTTATTTCATTTGGACACTTATCAGTTCATATATCCGAGGATGTGCAACTTATTTCGATGGAAATTTGCAGACTTATTCTGGAAAGCACCTGAATTATTAAGGAACCCCAATGCTCCGATCAGAGGCACACAAGAGGGGGATATTTACTCGTTCGCGATTATATTATTCGAAATAATTGGACGTAAGGGACCGTACGGTGGCGTGAATCTAGAACCCAAAGGTAAGTTACCCGTGCATAGTACGTAGTTCGAGTTCGCTAGCGATTGTCATTCGTTAATCGGCATTTGCCAAAAGGTATAGCTGCAGAAATATAAATATGAACGTTAACAAATTGACAGAAATCATAGACCGAGTGAAAAGGTTCCCAGAAGATGGTGAACCGCCGTTTAGACCTAACATAGAGATACTGTCCGAGTCTGTAGCAGATTGTGCTGAGTATATAGTTAGTACGATTACCGACTGTTGGGCGGAAAGTCCTGAACTTAGGCCCGACTTCAAAATGATACGGACAAGATTAAAGAAAATGAAAGCGGGAAGGCATCGCAATATCATGGACCAAATGATGGACATGATGGAGAAGTATGCGAACAACCTCGAAGATCTAGTCAGTGAACGTACACGCCTTCTTTTCGAGGAGAAACAGAAAACCGAGGATCTGCTTCACAGAATGTTGCCTGAGTAAGTTCTTTATATTTTTATCAAGGTTGCTTACTCTATCTTACTGTTTATTCTATCGTTAATCACTCTAACTATTTCGTGTATTTTATTCTTTACAGACCCGTCGCTAATTGTTTAACAAATGGTATTGGAGTGGAACCGGAAGCTTTTGATCTGGTTACTATATACTTCAGCGATATCGTAGGTTTTACTGCTATGTCCGCAGAGAGCACACCTTTCCAGGTACAATTTCACTACTATAACTACTTAACAAACTACTGTAATCCTTTATATTTATACTCATTATTTTATCTTCAGGTGGTGAACTTTTTAAACGATCTCTATACACTGTTTGATCGCATAATCAAAGGATACGATGTATATAAAGTAGAAACAATCGGTGACGCGTATATGGTGGTAAGTAAACAGCATCCCCAAAATATTCCTCCACATAGTTATACAATTGCATCCGTCTTCAGGTCTCCGGATTGCCGATCAAAAATGGAAACAGACACGCCGGGGAAATTGCGTCTATGTCTTTAGAATTACTTAACGCTGTGAAAAACCATACCATAGCCCACAGGCCTCAAGACACTCTTAAATTGCGTATTGGAATCCACACAGGTAACGTGTCGAACGGTGTAAAGCCAAGGCTGAATAGGTTCGCATAATTGTTAGGAGCAATGTTGTAGGCCCTGTGGTAGCAGGTGTTGTTGGTCTGACGATGCCACGGTACTGTTTGTTCGGAGACACCGTGAACACAGCTTCGAGGATGGAGTCGAACGGTGAGCCATTGCGCATCCACATAAGCGAGCAATGCAAGGAGGCCTTGGACAAGATCGGTGGCTACATCATCGAAGAACGTGGGTTGGTTTACATGAAGGGGAAAGGAGAGGTGAAGACCTACTGGCTTACGGGAGCCACTGAGAAAGCTATCCAAAAACGAGAGGTCGGTATATCGAAGATGTACTGTCATATTCGAGGACGATCAAGTAAACTGAACTATCTTTTCAGGTCGATGTTGGTGATCTTCCGCCGCTCTTCTGCAGACCACGAAGAAGTCCAAAATTGAATTCAGACTCCCGACAGGCTTCGTTGCTGGGCGGCCTGGGTGCAGGAAGTCGCAGACAATCGAACGTCCCCCGTCCAACTCCGGATGACTCGTCCTCTCAATGCGGAGGATCTAGCCCAGTGCCAAAATCGTTAAATCCTCGAAAGTTTGAGCGATCTCCGTTATTCTTGACTGATAGCATATCGAAAACAACGTTGGATAACATTGTGTTACCGGACGACAACCGCGCAGCCAACATCAAGATGGCACTCGATGACTGCTTCATCGACACCAGGCCAAAGTTCAGGAAGAACGCCAGAGTCCTGTCGACGATCGCTTCGTCGTCCTCGACGAGCGATCATCCGTTTCATAATATAATAAGGGAGTCCCGTTCTTTGGACCCGTTCCCGTTGGAACTTTACAGCAAGAGGTTCGAGTCGCCGAATTTCTCGTGGAAGGAACCGAAGAAGAGCTTCAGGTCGTTAGAAAATTGTGACAAGTGCACGAGGACGAACTCTAAAACTAACATTTCTGGCAAAGTGTTGAATAATAATTATCCTAACGGTAATGTGATAATAGTGCCCCATACCGATGAATCGCCTAACGAAGCAGAGACACCGTTGCTGGGAGACGAAAGTGGCTGCATGGGAGAAATCGTGCCCGTTAAGCGCTGGAGGTCTCTGGATCAAGTGGTATCGGTTCCTAGTACGGACAGTGTACCGGACAAGAAGTCTTCCGCGAGGAATTCGATCAGAAGTTGGCTAGTAAATTTATTCAGTGGTAATGGATTACGCAACAGTGATGTTTCTTTGAGGAGGGGGGTGATAGCGGGGTACGATATACAGTCGGAACGTGAAAGCATAGTTTAATTCAGTGATGGGCAATTGCCCGAGAGGGTGCGGGTTGAGTATACTCCCGTTATATTGCCACGAACGTAAGAACGAAAAATTCTTAGAATTGATAATATATGAAATTTCAGATGTCAGACATTTCCGTACACTGTGATAGAAGAGTGTCACTAGTGTACGTGAAAGTCTGTAAAAGGATATTCGTTGAACCGGCAACATAACGGGAGTCTGCTGTAATAGCCTGCAGCTTCTGAAACGTATGAGTGCACAAAAAAACGTTATTACATTTATGGAGTCATAAGCACGATGATGTATTGTTGCCATTTTTTTTAGTGTATAGATAATGTACGTGGAACGTATGGGTATAAAAGTTACCGATCGTGTATATTTTTAATACCTAGATATTTTATAATTTGTACTAAAATACGCGTTGTATTTTGACGGAAAACATGATTTCTTCTTTTACATAGTGCGAGATTTGCGTGTTAAAATTTTTTAACCCGAGAGCATAATGTGGATACAATAAACTGTTTTATAAATATGATTCTAACCAAAGTATATAGAAATGCAGAGGTCACACACGAAGGTGTCTATCTCGAGTTTAGCACAAACGATTCCCTGTACAATGCGGAAATGAAAAACAAAAAGTTACACAGTGTACATTTCATGCAAGTTCAAATATGCTCGATTCAGACATATATATGTACATATATGTATGTATGGATGTATGTATGTATGAATGTATGTATGTATTATGTCTGTATGTACGTATGTATGTATAATTTCTATACTTGTTCACTGAAGGAAAGCAAATTATCCGTATGGCTGTGAAAAGTGAACTAGATTGTACCTAAGGTGCTTAGTAATATATCATCTTGTCAAATGTATATAATTGAATAATAATATATCGATGTAAAGATAAAATGTAAATTAAAAGAAATATTATCTTCTGTAAGAGCTGATTAAAGATTCGTCTTTTCAAATAATGTATAATTCAGTTTTTTTTTTAATAAACAGATACATTTTGTTTCCCCTTCTTATTTTTATTCTATGAATAACTCTATGCACACGATTTATACATTTTTTATTAATTTACAGTTTGTACATTGATTTCCTTTATAATTTACTAAATTAATGCTATAAAAATAACAAACTTTATTCCTGTCCACTAAGGAATTTTGACATAAAATCTGTAGGCTTTGGTTCCCAAGTCTCTTTCCAATAGTTCATAATGCTTCCGTTCGTTTTCCATCTCATAGCCACTTCTTGAAGGTCCATTTGCCCCTATTATAATGCATCATAAATTAAATCATGCTCGCTGCTAATAATGAAGTCATATGTATTACTCTTACCTTAATAATAAGCATATCTATAACTCTTAAATCTCTTACATGACTGTTACGTCTAAATTCTTCCTTTAACTTCTTCTTGCATTCTGCCTCTGTTTTTGGCATATCATAATCAATTCCTAGGAACAAAATGGTTAATTGAGTTTTTTCCAGAATTAGCAAGATTTAATGGCAATAACACTATCTAAATAAAAAAGCTTAAAAAAAAATCGTTGTATTATTCAATCAAAAGAGACGTTTACAATACGTAAAATAATGACTATTTTTGTCACAATTAGGTTAGGTAACAATATATCCTATTATCGTTTCAGAGATAAAATATCATAATGTTTGAATTACGTACTGACATATGGAATCTGTCGATACCACGCTTTATACAATGTTAAGACTCTTCTGCGAGCATCTGTTGGATTAAGTGACAAAAGTGGTTTCACTTGTTTCACAGCGGCTTTCACAGGAGTAGCCATTATTACGAAGTCCTCACTGTGTCTTCAGAACAGCAGAATATTACACATGTAACATTACAAAGTTCTCTTATTGAAATTTATTAAGATTTGTCAGGTTGAAAGACAAGAAGAAAGAATGTCAACTACATGACTCCCATAAAATATTACACTTATTTTAAAATATTATTTACAGTAAGTAGTTTTAAATGTTAGGAGGGAAATCGATATTAAAATAACGGCGCTGCAATCGAATTTATAGATGTTGTAATACTGAAAGATGGTTAGGGGAGGTTAGAATTCTCAACGTCATACGGCGAAGTTGTTCTAGCCGGTTCTCTCTGTATCTGTGATATTTCGATAAAGCACGTAAAAAGTTTACACATAATTTTTTTATTTTTACTGTGCGAAGCAAAGAATTAGTTTCTGAAATAAATACATACGTAATTTTTGCAAAGTAGAATTTGTATTATAACATATTTTAGTAAAGTGTAAAAATTTATTATTATTAAAAATGGTAGTCAGGCAATATCAAGAAGAACTGAAATACTTAGAAAAAGTAAATGATACATGTTGGAAAATAAAAAAGGGTTTTCAACCCAACATGAAGGTAAGTATTATCAATTTACATACGTTATACCAAATTCCTAAAGTATGTTCAACATTTCTATGCATTTTTTTTTATAGGTTGAAGGTGTATTTTATGTAAATAATACACTAGAACGTTTAATGTTTGATGAGTTGCGCAATGCATGTAGACCAGGAGCAGTAGGTGGTTTTCTCCCAGGCATGAAACAAATTGCTAATGTAGCTGCTCTTCCTGGAATTGTTTGGAGATCTGTAGGATTACCCGATGTTCATTCTGGATATGGTTTTGCCATTGGTAATATGGCAGCATTTGATGTGAAAGATCCAAAATCAATAGTATCTCCTGGTGGAGTAGGATTTGACATAAATTGTGGTGTTCGTTTACTGAGAACTAACTTATTTGAAGAGGATGTTCAACCAGTAAAGGTATCATTAAATTTTAAAATATACATTGAACATATTAAATATGTATTCTTAAAACAGGGAAAGAAAATAACACTGCATATATGTGTAGGAACAACTTGCTCAAAGTATGTTTGATCATATTCCTGTTGGTGTTGGATCAAAAGGAATTATACCCATGAATGCACATGATTTAGAAGAAGCCTTAGAAATGGGGATGGATTGGTCTCTTAGAGAAGGTATTAATGTGTATGTTTATTAAAATAAACTCCTATTAACAGAAGTTTTGTTTAAATCTAGGTTACATCTGGGCTGAGGATAAAGAACATTGTGAAGAGTATGGTAGAATGCTCAATGCAGATTCTTCTAAGGTATCAATGAGGGCAAAGAAACGTGGTCTCCCACAGGTAAGAATTCTATTGTGTTAACAAATATCATAGAAATATTTAATGATTGGAAGAATGACCCTGTAGCTAGGAACATTAGGAGCAGGAAATCATTATGCAGAGATTCAAGTGGTAGATGAAATCTATGACAAGTGGGCTGCTTGTAAAATGGGTATTGAAGAAAAAGGCCAAATTTGTGTTATGATTCATTCTGGTAGCAGAGGATTTGGACATCAAGTTGCAACTGGTATTAAACGCATTGAATCATTTAAGTGATTACCGGCAATTAAAATTTGCTATATTTTATATTACATTACAGATGCACTTGTTCAGATGGAGAAAGCTATGAAGAGAGACAATATTGAAACTAATGATAGGCAGTTAGCTTGTGCTCATATAAATTCTCAAGAAGGTCAAGACTATTTAAAAGCGATGGCGGCGGCTGCAAACTTTGCGTGGGTCAATAGAAGTTCTATGACGTTCCTCAGTAGGCAGGCATTTGCAAAACAGTTTCGAATGTCCCCTGATGATTTAGATATGCATGTTATATACGATGTTTCTCATAACATCGCGAAGATAGAGGAACATATGGTGGAGGGCAAACAGAAAACTCTTCTAGTGCATAGAAAGGTATATTAAACTTGGTAGATAATGATTAACTGCGCGTGGATATTTATTAGTGAAGTATTTTATAGGGATCCACAAGAGCGTTCCCGCCCCATCATCCTTTAATTCCAGTTGATTATCAACTAACTGGTCAACCAGTTTTAATCGGTGGTACTATGGGAACATGCAGTTATGTTCTTACTGGAACCGAACAGGGTATGAAGGAGACATTTGGATCAACTTGTCACGGAGCGGTAAGTACTTGGAAGTTCACTCTGAAGTTAGACTTCCATAACTATAAATTATTCTTTCAGGGACGAGCTTTATCTAGAGCGAAATCACGCAGAAATTTGGATTACACGGATGTGTTAGAAAAATTGGAACGACAAGGAATCTCAATTAGGGTTGCATCACCCAAATTGGTGATGGAAGAAGCACCGGAATCTTACAAGAATGTAACCGATGTTGTCAATACATGTCACGCGGCTGGTATTTCTAAAAAATGCATAAAGTTACGACCAATCGCGGTTATTAAAGGATAATTATTTATTCAAGGAATATTTGTGAATTGTTAATCATGACTGAATTGCTGCTTCAAGCATCACGATCGTAACATCACATTTATTTATTAATGAATTTGTATAATTTATTACAAGTATTAAGTGCCGTTTATCTTTTGTAAATTATGTAAATGTAGGGAAATCCAATTAGTTTGTAATAAAATTGCGAGCGAAACTACATTCAAGCTGTTTAATATGTACACCTATTTATCTTATTCTTCGTTTACTTGAGGAACTGCTTGGCTAAATCGTACGGTGAATAATCGAGACGATCGTAAAAATATTACATTAGCGTTTTATTAGATAAAATGTACAGTTACCTACTATCGAAGTAAGAAAGCTATATTAGACTAATTCGTTCGACTTTACACGGAAATTAAAATCGCAGTGTTACGCTGAACAAATCCTCCAGTGACTGAAAGAGTGAAGGGGAGGGTAAGGTACTTACGTAGGAAGACAAGATTTCTCATGTACGTAGATAATGGAAGCAAACCATCACCATAAATAGTAAATATATCTATACGTATATCTATGTAGATTGAAATTCAGAGTACAGAGTATATCGTTCATCGTTGCAGATTGCGAACCCTCGAGAGAAGAAAGTACGGGAGACTAGTCACTGGAGGAGTTGTTTACAGAAATACAAGACCGACCAGCAGGAATAAAAGTGGTCTGTACTGCATTCCATCGAGAATTATAAAATTACGTTATAAAATAATTATCCTAGAGAACTTATGATAGATGATAGTCAGGAGATGGTTCAGCTACGGACTCGGTAGTGAACAATGGATTTGGGAACTCTGGTGGGTGTGGCAGTGGTCCAGCAGTCTTTGGCTGGCGACGATACGCCATTAGCCAGCAAGATACAGCAATAGCTACAGCGACTAGTGCCAGCAGTGCTGTAATTACTAGTGCTATCACAAAGCCGACCATAGATACACAAATGTCTTCCACTCTTTGAGCCGAAGCAACTGTAACAGAAATCTCATTGTAGCACAAGAACAAAATTTCCTTCGCGTCATGTTTCAACTAGATCTTACTTTCAGTTGGATCTGCTGTGAACCTCTCTTCTTTCCTCTCCAGAGTGAAAATCAGATTCGACTGAATCGTAATTTCTTCTCGAAGTTGCCCTTCGTAGTTGTCCGTGATGCTCAAAGAGGTGTCGTTTGCTTCAGGACCAACGTCTCGTCGGCGACGACCGAACGCATTGTATCCTCGACAATTAACCTATGATCATTTCAAAATTATATGATGTTTCAATTTACTTTACATAAAAAAATTGATACTCACAGGTTGACAACGTCCGAAGCACACGCGAATATTGCACTGGAATCGGATGTTGTCGCTGCTCGGGAACTTGAAGGCGTTGAAGCTGGCCATTAATGTCTGCGTTTCAGGGTTCTGTTCCCATTCACCGAATATCGTTGGATCTGTTGCGCAACCGTTCTCGTCTGTCACAATGTATTCGTTTTCCAAGTTGTCTTCCATCGTTTTGGCCACGCAGTTTCGGGCAAATCCACCATAAATAGCTAAATAAGAACGTTACAGTTAGAAGTTATCACTCAGATATCTATAAAACGATCTTGCACTTACTTATTTCCACTTATGATATAAAACGATTTGAACTTACTTGACGGCTGAACTTCGACTTGCAACATTAGGTTGTCTCCAATTTCCGCCGAGTTGATTTCGTTTCCGCTCTGAGTGACAATCCTCATCTGACAGACTGGCGGTGGACCAGTATTAGCAATAGTTCCAGCGGTTGTTAACATGGAGACATTAAAACCGAGAGTAACATTTTGTTCTCCAGTTTGGTATATACATTTGATGTGATAAGCTTGGGTCTTGTATGTCATCAGTTTCGGGTGCTTTTGTATGACTAGTACGAAGCTAGCTTGTCCCTGAAAAAGTATAATCTTGTATCTGTAGCCAACTACTGTAACCAACTGTATGCTGGTTAAACTATATGTTGGTTGTATAAGGATGACACTTACGTTCACGTGTATTAAGCCACAGTTTCCGAATGCCACCTTGAATATCTCGGTCTTGTGCATAGTTTCTGCCGGGATGGAAACAACTCGTCTGCACTGTTCGTCCTTGCTGTGACCTTTAACATATAGTACACCGTCGAATTCCTGATCGTGGAGATGTATTTCGACTTGCACTCCATCGGACAAGCAGCTGACTACCATTTCTGGTCTCGGGAAGTCCGTACGCCACCGGTTCTTGTCGTCTATTAAATAGATTTTTGGTTAATAATATTAACACATAAATATTGTTATACATAAAAACGTATTCTTACAGCATTGAGTATAAGCGTTTCCAATGTAACCATTGATGCATATGCATATAGCCTGATGATGCGTGGCATTGCAGAGTGCATACAGGCCACAGAGTTGGGTCATACAAGGATCTTCGCAAGTTTGAGTGGTCTTATCACAGAATCTGTTGTCAGCGCAATCGTCGTCGTTTTTGCATTCTATTATGTCAACTGAAAGACGAGGATATTAGTTTAACAAATCCACACAAGCATTAATGATACAAAGAATAACTTTCTCTTGCTTTACCTAATTTACAATATCCATTGGCGTCTAGTCTGTATCCATGCTGAGTCGGGCAGACACAGCGACCATATTCGTCGATGATCATGCCGTTCTCCAAAGCACAGACGCAGTACCCTTCGTTGTTGATGATCATTCCAGTCTGTTTTTGGCAAGGTATGCACACTTCGGTTTCGTCCCTAGCTGTTCCAGGTGGACAGATGCAGTTGCCGTATTCGTCGAGGAGTTGACCCTTGTCTACTGGACACACGTTCGCTACAAAACAAAAGAACGCATTCAGAGATATCCGTAAAGTGGACTACATTAGTTAGGATAGGTGCGTGCACAAGATAGGCGCAATTACTTTTGTCGCAGCGGATGACCGCATTTCCTCTGTAACCAGGGATACACTCGCAAATCATGGTCCTAACAGGTGTCGTGTCCAACACCTTGCAGTCTGCGTTCACTCCGCAAGGCTCGATTTTCACGCAAGGATTGATACACTCGCCGTTGAAGCATGCTGTCTGAGATGGACACTCGTTGTCTGCCTTGCATTTCTCTGTTACTGAAAACCAGCATCAAATAAGTCTAAATTCAAGTCGAATATTAGGATCGTAGAAATGATCGATGAATTCGCTCTTACGTTTGGTACATCCTATTTTGGCATCGCCGATGTAGCCAGGAGGACAAGCGCACTCGACCACGTGGTTGTACACGTTGCAGTCCATGTTTCCAGTGCAAGGGTTCACGGCGCAAGGATTCTCGCATCGGTTGTTGACGCAAGCCTTATTGGTAGGACAATCCGAGTTGGTTCTGCAACCAAGGAGGACGCAGGCGGCCCTCGGATTGCCTCCATATCCAGGTGGACACTCGCAGATGGCCTTGTGATTGATACCATGGCATTCCGCGCCCTTTCCGCAGGTGGTCAACGTTGGCGAACACACTGGGACGCAGTTGTGCTGTACACAGGCATGCGACCCACTGCAGTCTCCATCCGTGCGGCAACCAGCGACTGAAAATTCAAGTGCACAATGAAGAACAAGCATACAGAAGAACTGCATACAATTAAACTGCAATCGTATTGAAGCATGCTAATGCGAAAAGAGAAACGCAGAATCCTTACCTTTCGTGCACACCACGTCAGGGTTTCCATCGTAGCCCAAAGTACAGGAACAGATGGGTTTGTGATTCGCGACACTGCACTCCGCGTTCGGTCCGCAAGCGCAAGGGTTCTTGCACACAGCATTCACGCAAGACTTGTCCAACGGACAGTCGCTGTCTTTAGTGCACTCGACCTCGAGAATCGGTTTCGTAGCCCGGCAGAGTCCGCTGCCACTGCTCACGTAGCCACTGGGGCACACGCAGACCATAGTGCGAACAGGATACGTAGGTAGCACCCTGCACTCCGATGGTTCACTACAGGGTTGGACCACGGTGCACGGATTTTGGCACTTGTTGTTGAAGCAGGCCAGCGAGTCTGGACAATCACCGTCCTCCTTGCACTCTGGTCTCTCTTCGGGTTTACAGTTCACGTAAGGATTGCCCGTGTGGTGAGCCGGGCAACGGCAAATGGGCAGGTGGTTGAAGACCCTGCACTCGGCTCGTGGCGAACAAGGATTGTTGTGGACGCACGGGTTGATGCACTGCATGTTGATGCACGAGTGATCGCCTGGACAGTCTCCGTTACTGTAGCAGCCTATCACTCTGCAACGATCCAGGGCGTTTCCGTGGTAGCCCTTGCGGCAGCGACAGTCGGCCTTGTGGTTGTTGGGGTAGCACTCGGCGTTCACGCCGCAACTGTCAGACACCAGGCAAGGATTCACGCAGTTGTTGTTCACGCAGCTCTTGTCCAAAGAGCACTCGCTGTCGCGTCTGCACTCCACGGAGTAGCAGGCGATGTCGGGGTTGCCTTGGTAGCCTTCCTCGCAGGAACAGATCGGCTTGTGGTTTCTGACGTAGCAGGCGGCGTTGGTACCACAGTTGCAGGGGTTTCTGCACTGTCGGTTGATGCAGGCCTCCTTGTCGCTGCACTCGTCGTTCGTTGTGCAGCTACCGATGACTGTTATTTGAACTGAAATTAAGAGTAAATGTTATTAAATATTCCTTGAGTCATTAGACATCGAATTTGATATGCAGTTATTTGACAAAGAGATTCTCAAAGAGCTGTTAGTTGTCTTACTTGGTCTGCAGACTTCGTCAATATCGGTGGTCCATCCTTCCGGACAAGTACAAGTCATGGTCCTCACCGGAAGCGTATCAAGAACATTGCACCTTGCGTTCTCCGCACACGGTCTGATCACCGGGCACGGATCGATGCACCTGTTCTTGATGCACACCAGTTTATCAGCACATTCTATGTCGGTTCTGCACTCTGGTTCATCAAGCGCCGTTGTCGAGCGATGTTCGCAATAGGAGTATGGATTTCCAGCCGGGATGTTCTCGGGGCATCGACAGGTTGGCACATGATCCTGCACGTAGCAAATGGCGTTCTGTGCACACGGAGAATCCTCGATGCATGGATTGATGCAGCGTCCGCTGCTGCAGGCCAAATTTCGAGGGCAGTCGAAGTCGGTGCTGCACTCGACTCTCTCGCAATGCACTTCTGGGTTGCCGAGATAGCCCGCGCCGCAGCGACAAACGGCTCTGTGGTTTTGGCCGTAACATTCTGCATTGATCGCGCACTTGTTCTCCAGGATGCAAGGATTCACGCATTGGCCGTTGTAGCATGTGGCTGCGTTGTTGCATTCGCTGTCTGACTCGCAGTCCACTGTAATATACAATGTTAGGTCAGGAAAAAGATATTGTACAAAAATATTATACTAGGACTGTTTGATTGAGGCGTTCCACGCCTAATTGAGCGAGCGAGTAAATTTCACGTTAAAGCAAAAATAGTCAACCGTGTCATCCGGTTGAATTGGTGGAGTGGTGCAAGAGAAAAACGTGGACAAAAAAGTTGAAAAGTCAAGTACATAAGCGCGAGCAAATTCAATTTTGCATTAAAGTCTACGGGGATATGGTTTTTCCCCAGAATAAGAGGGTTAAATAATACAACAGATTATATGTATGTACAGGGTGTCCCGCAATTAGTGTAGGTCCCGAAAAGGGGTGGTAGGAGGGGCGATTCTGAACAACTTTTTCCTTTGCCAAAATATTGGTTGAGGCTCCATTTTCGAGTTATTAGCAAAAAACACTGACCAATGAGAGCGAGCATAGACCGGGCGCGCGAAAGCGTGAGCGACAGCTTCGAATATGACGGCCGATCGTCGTCGTGAACAAATGTATCAATACCGCGTCGGTATAACGTCGGTATAACGTCGGTATAATAGAAAGCTGTTAGATGAAAGTTACATCCAATAATGAATAAAAAATCTGGATTATTCTTGAATTATCATTCATTCATGAATAAGAAATAACGAAATCAGTCCCTACTCACATAATCAGAATAAATTGAATTTATTCGATACGTTTATACGTTACGGCAAAGAAATAAGGGATAAAATATGGAAAATTATTTTTGTTCGATATTGTGATCATGAAAAAGAACAAATTCTCATTTTTAAAAAATTAAATAACTTTTCTATTCAACAAATAAAAATTTGAATTGAATAATTAATAAATTTAAATGTAACTCACCCATTGAACCGCAAATAATCACGATGAAAATGCATCTCTGTCACTGGGCCAATCCACCGATCCCTACTGTTCTCATAAATAATAGAAACTCTGAAAAAACTCTCAAGAAACTTCACTGTCACCTATCACTGTCACCCTTTATTATTAGTTTTCATTATCACTTTTTTCTGTCATTTTTCACTAATTTTCACTAATTTTCACTGTGAGTTCAACACATAAATACGACGAATGAAAACACATAAACGAATATTCAGAAATAATTTAAACTATATTATCTTGAAAGCAAGGAAACAGAATTTTTGATTAAAAACAACGATACATTTTATTTCAGCACGTATCTTTCGACAATAAACGATGACTGTCGATCGACGCCGCAGTCGTTCAACAGATCATCGTTGCATGGCAACCGTTCGCGACGTATGCCTCGCGATCGAAAACGAAATCGCGATCCGTAGCCAGTCTAACAATGTCTTCTAATAAAATACAATATAATATCGATTCCTCAATTCGGATACCTTATAATGAGAATATAACGTATCGTTAAACATACATATCTATGAATAATCGTTCACGCGTTTTCATTCGGTCCGTTTACCGGTCGTGCTTATGTTGTGCAATTATTAGAAAGAGACAGTGAAATAAATTGAGAGTTCATTGACCCTGCCAGGATATCAGCTGTTGATGCTCTGATCGGTGGATCTACCCGGTGACATAAATATTTTTTATCGAAGCTAGTTTTTTCATGAATCAATGGGTAAGTTTTATTTAAGTTGTTTCCGTATTGTTAAAATTATACGTACGCAGCAATTGATTTATTTCACTTCAATGAGGTACTGCATTACATATTTTATTCCAATTTTATCCTATTTCGTAGGGAAGGTACTCATTCGTTTTGAAACGTGAATTTATTCATTTGCTTCATTAGAATAATCGGCAGAATGAATTTTCGTGAATTTATTCTTTTTCCTTTTTGAAGGCTTAAAATAAATACAAGATACTTGGTTTGGGTAAACAACAACTAATTGGTTTATCTCCCATTCACGAATTACGAAGAACTTAATATTATTCTTAACTTCTTAATTCATTATTCAATTTAACTTTCACCTAATAGCTTCCTGTTATACCGACGATATACCGACGTTATACCGACGGTATCGATACATTTGTTCACGACGACGATCAGCCGTCATATTCGAAGCTGTCGCTCACGCTTTCGCGCGCCCGGTCTATGCACGCTCTCATTGGTAAGTGTTTTTTGCTAATAACTCGAAAATGGAGCCTCAACCAATATTTTGGCAAAGGAAAAAGTTGTTCAGAATCGCCCCACCTACCACCCCTTTTCGGGTCCTACACTAATTGCGGGACACCCTGTATAGTACATACTATATGTATGTTAATAAATAATCATTTTGCAACATATTTGCAAGATTAAGTTAAAAAAAAATAATAAATTTAAATAATTACAACAATAAATTTGTTAATAAACTACCAAAAAATATAAAATTCTAAAAAATATGACGTTAGAATAATTATACAGCAACCAATGAGAGTGGCTGCACGCTATTGGTGGATTACATGATGTCTGATTGGCTACTGTACATTACCAATCACTCTTGCACTTCGATTGGATCTATTGGTCGATTACGTGATGTCTAATTGGCTACTGTAAACTACCAATCGCACTTACACTTGAAGAGGTCGCCCGAGCGCAGTTTTGTTTTGGAAGTCGAGGAGGTCGGATCGGCCCTGTCAACACTTACCGGTACGAGTCAAGGATTTATTTTACCGATATTGTGCTTGTCCCTGTATTACCTACTGTGCTTTAATAAGTGCTTAGTGTGTTTTAATAAATATTTTTTAATAAATATGCGGGTGTATTAACAAATTTTATGGTGTGATTCTACAAGTGTCAGTGACTTTACTGGTGTGTTTCCTGCATGCATATATGGATATATAAATGTACCTAGTGTACTAATACAAGTGTTTAGTGTGTTTTAATAAATACTTTTTATTAATTATGGGGGTGTATTAACAAATTTTATGGTGTGGTTCTACAAGTGTCAGTGACTTTACTAGTGTGTTTCCTTAAGTGATTGTGCATGTGTATACGGATTTATTACTGTGTTTTATGGTGCGGTTATTTGAATGTTTTATTAATTTTTTACTGTTTTAATGTATTTTGTGGAGTGATTATTTAAGTGCTTTTACAAACTGTTATTGGGTGTTGGTGTACTTTATGCAATGATTATTTAAGTGTTTTGACATATTGTTACTGGTGGTTTAGTGTACTTTATGCAATGATTATTTAAGTGTTTTGGCATATTGTTACTGGTGGTTTAGTGTATTATGTGGAATGATTATTTAAGTGTTTTGACATATTGTTACTGGTGTTTTAATATATTTTATGGAGTGGTTATTTAAATATTTTAACAAATTGCTACTGGTGTTTTAGTGTGTATTATGGAATGGTTATTTAAATATTTTAACAAATTGCTACTGGTGTTTTAGTGTGTATTATGGAGTGGTTATTTAAATGTTTTGAAATACTTGCACTGGTGTTTTAATGTGTTTTACCATGTAGTTATCTATGTGTTTCGGTATAAATTTGCAAACGTTTTAACCTGTGCCATACAATAATTATTCAAGTGCATTGACATATTTTTTTCGAATATTTTATAATGTTTCACTGAGTGACTATACGTTTTGATATACATTTGCAAATTTATTACTGGTTTTTGTAATGTAGTACTGCATGCATGCTTAGCTTGTTTATTAACTGTTTGCGTTTCAAAAATGTATACGTTACTCGAAATGCAAATTGATTGACAGTTACTAAATTGTTGTCCTGCTATGATTACAGGTCACGCTGCCAATCCAATGGACAAACTGCCAAATCCAAACGTTGCCAAAGCAGTTCAACGCAGTCCAAAGCAGTCGAAATCTCTGATGCTTTACCGGTAAAGCGATCGCAGTGGCGCAAGTCAGCGATCGGTGAGTCGCATGCTTTATGGTTCCTCCGGTTCCCATCATGTCGTAGGACGAATGGTCCGAAGCGACACGGGAACTGGTTGTATTTTATATTTTTGAGCGAGCATAATGACCACGACTGTACGATCGTGCAAAATTCGTACAAACTGTTTATTATATTTATTAGCTCAGGTCAGGGTTTTCTTGTACATCGCGTTTTAACTTCTTTACAATTTATAATTAAAATTAGTACATAGAAGTCGGATGACGCTCCGATTTCACAGTAGTTTTCAAGTCATTTTGATAAAGTTATCGAGTCACTTTCAATTTTTACGTACGCGTGAAAATTTTTTAAATAAATGTACAAGAAAGTATCGCGAGAAACAGATTTCGATATCAAAGTTATTTACGAATGTTTGAGTCATTTAGAAATTTACTTTGATATCACAAATCTGTTAAAAATGAAACTACCGATATACTTAGATTTTTGCAAAGTGATCTTCCATTTTCCATTTTGAAAATTTTTTAAAGTTAGAGTCAATTTTTTGCTGGAAGACACTTTATTAACATGTTACTAATTATGCTTTTTAGCTCAGGATTTTCAGCACACATGAAGAAAACTGGTAGGTCAAAATACATGTGGCCGTGTTCATTTTTATGCTCTAAATTCATGCGCGTGCTTAGTTGCTACTCGCATGAGTTAGGGCAGGTGGACACGGTTTAGTTTTAAGATGTTTTGGCGATCGACAAATTGACAGTGAATTATCGACACAAGTTACACGTGTGTGTGTGGTTAGGTCGTGGACCTTGTGTCGATTAAACTGTAGATTTATTTTTTAAATTTTGCAAAATTCTATTTGAAAATGCATACAAAATGCAAGTAGAGTCATTTGAGAATGCATACAAAATGCAAGTAGAGTCATTTGAGAATGCATACAAAATGCAAGTAGAGTCATTTGAAAATTTTATAAATTAATTAAGTTAGAAAATTGTATGAGTAGTTTAAATTATTACATGTGCATATTACATTGAATATTCGAAAGAGTACGAAAATGAAATATGTATGTTCACTGTCGATTGTCGATCGATTTCAGCAAAAAGGTATGAACTTAGAGTGTGAATGTAGTATTGAACTCGGGTGTCGGAGACGTCCCGGGACGTACTCCCTAGGATTAGGCTTTTTTGCACCCGGGTGGTATGTGTGAGAACCGTGGAGTGTGTTTTTGTGAGAATGGACTTTGCAATTTTTTAAATATAGCGATAGGCAGGCAGGTAGCTTACTTCTGGTGTGAATGAGTTAGTTTTAAGTAGGTAGGGCCAGAGCAAGCTTTCACGTTTCTCTTTCCTCCTCTCTCACACGTGAGATGCTTGCATCTGGGGGGTTTACGAAAAATCGAGAAGAGAAAAATTAAATATGAATATATTTAATATCTCTTGAACTCGATTGTTCGTTCAGGCCAGGCCTTTTAGTTTGTAAGTCGCAGTCGGGTTCTAGATCCGACTGCAAAAATGAAGTATATAGTGAAGTGAAGTGAAGTGCAGTGAAATAAAATAATCTGCTCGGACATTCTTTTACGGACAGCGCATTCTAAGAATCGCTGGTCGTATATCTTTTTTCAGTATTTTTCTTGATTATCAAACTAACTTATTAGATATTACATAAAATTTCGATTTTCTTATCGATCGAAATAAATGGATAGTAATGCAATTTTATTTTTATAAAACTGCCTGCTATCTGTTTATGGAGATTGATAGCAAAATTGAGAATTTATGTAATTGAAAACTAAGAATGTCCGAGTTACCGTAAAATTTCGTGAGTGATTTTTGTGAGGCTTTGCCGAAGAGAGAAGAGGCTATATGCCGAAGAGCCCCGGCAAAATTTGCCAAAGAAGAGGGGAACTATTAATGGCTGTCCATCTTAAGATCTTAAGATGGACAGTCATTTGTCACTATGCTCGCTATTATTTTCTTGTATTTTACATGTGCTTTTTGAACGATACGAAATGTATCGTCACGTATTGCTCGAATTTTTACGAGCATAGCCACTCGCGATTTTATTTGTATCCCTTCGCGATTCGAGATTTTTATGCCCTCCCAATTAAATTTCACGATTAGAGATTTTTGCATAACTTCGCGATTAAATTTTGAGATTAGAGATTTGCATATCCCTTCGCGATTCGAGATTTTTATACTTTCGCGACTTTATTACGAAATTAGAGATTTTAGTATCCCTTCGCGATTTTATTACGAAATTAGAGATTTTTGTATCCCTTCGCGATTATTTTATGAAATTAGAGATTTTTATATCCCTTCGCGATTATATTTCGAGATACGATATTTGTATATCCCTTCGCGATTTTAATTTCCCTCAATTTTATGTGTTAATTATTTTTCTCTGTTTCAGGAATTGATTTTGTATAAAATGTTTTATTGTTGATTGATCTTGAATTCGTAATTTTTATTGTGTTTTCTGTTTTTCGATATTGTCGTTTCACTTTTTTTCCTACAATTGTATAGGTTAATAAACTTTTGTCTGTTTCAGAACTTAATTCTTGGTAAGTTCTCTGTTCTGTAAAATCTATGTTAATAAACTTTTGTCTGTTTCAGAATTTAATTTTTGGTAAGTTCTTAAATTGATCGAAATTTTCTATGTTAATAAATTTTTGTGAGTTTCAGAATTTAATTCCTGGTAAGTTGTTCTCTCTTCTTAAATTTCTGTGCTAATAAATTTTTGTCTGTTTTAGTGTTTCTTCTTTCGTAAGTTATGTTGTCTCCTCAAATCCGCAATTTTCATTGCGTTTTGTATTTTTTGAAATTCTTGTAATAAAGAAAAATTTTGCTCCTCCTCCCACAATTTTCTGTGTTAATAGAATTTTGTCTGTTTCAGATTTTTATTTTATGTAAGTAATTCAATATTTCATAATTGTCATAATTATTCTTGTCTGTTTCAGATATTTATTTCAAGTAAGTAATGAAATCATTCATTTTTGTCTTAATAACTTTTATTTATTTCAGCATTTTATTTTTGGTAAGCTATGTACAGTTTTACATTAATTCCGAGCTTGTGGGAGGAAGGGTGGGCTCGGGCGCAGGTTTTTCGTCACGTCATGTGACGAAAAGCTTGCGCACATTGTAAGTACCTCTTATTCTAAATTGCACTCATCTTTGTCAAAATTTTTTAACTTACGTATTAGATTGTAGTAATAGTTTGTTATTTTTTGTAGTTTCTTTTCTCAATTTCTCTAAACTTAAAAGAAAGTTCTTCCAACTTTCTTTCCTATCTTCTTGCAATTTTTACAAAGTTTTATATGCGAGTGCAATTTTAGAATAAGAGGTACATGTAGGGCATTTAAAATGTATTATAGTATGCGTGAGTGTGTGAATGGTGTGTGTCCTGCATCCTGTACTCACTGATAGGGCCTCTAATACTCTATCTCATTTTATTTCTAGCTTCAAACTTTTCAAGACTTTATTTCTTCCTCTCTCTAACTTATTTTTTTAATTGGTTTTTAATTCTTGTACTTTGATTTCAGTTTCTCTTTCATTTCATGCGACAATATTACTTCGAGTGTCGAAGTCTTTGGACCACCTGGTGATTTCAATTCGGTCTTGAAATTTTTAATCTCTTTAGGTTTTTATTTTAAATTTGAGGTTTTCAAAGAGTACCGTGATTTTATTTCAAGTTTTGAGGTTTCCTAATCTCTACGTCTTTTTATTTCGGAGTTGAGGTTTTTGAATCTATAATTTCATTTCGGATTTTAAGGTTTTCAACGCCTATGATCTCGATTTTTCAAGAGTTTCGTTTCGAATAAAGGGAGATTTCATTTTTTGCTCCTTCCATTTTCTGTCATAATTACTTTTATCTGTTTCAGGTTTTATTTTAAGTAAGTAATTTATTTTCTTTATTAATAAATATTTGTCCGTTTCAGGTATTTATTTTATGTAAGTAATTTATTTTCTTTATTAATAAATATTTGTCTGTTTCAGGAATTTATTGTAAGTAAGTAATTTATTTTCTTTATTAATAAATATTTGTCTGTTTCAGGAATTTATTTTAAGTAAGTAATTTATTTTCATTATTAATAAATATTTGTCTGTTTCAGGTATTTATTTTATGTAAGTAATTTATTTTCTTTATTAATAAATATTTGTCTGTTTCAGGTATTTATTTTATGTAAGTAATTTATTTTCTTTATTAATAAATATTTGTCTGTTTCAGGTATTTATTTTATGTAAGTAATTTATTTTCTTTATTAATAAATTATTTGTCTGTTTCAGGAATTTATTTTAAGTAAGTAATTTATTTTCTGTGTTAATAAATATTTGTCTGTTTCAGGAATTTATTTTAAGTAAGTAATTTATTTTCTTTATTAATAAATTATTTGTCTGTTTCAGGAATTTATTTGAAGTAAGTAATTTATTTTCTGTGTTAATAAATATTTAACTGTTTCAGATTTTTATTTTATGTAAGTAATTCAATTTGTTATATCTGCCTAATTACATTTTGTCTGTTTCAGATTTTTATTTTATGAAAGTAATTCAATTTGTTATATCTGCCTAATTACATTTTGTCTGTTTCAGATTTTTGTTTTATGAAAGTAATTTTTATTGTTTCATAGTTATCTCAACTACTTTTGTCTGTTTCAGGTTTTTATTTTATGTAAGTAATTCAATTTGTTATATCTGTCTAATTACATTTTGTCTGTTTCAGATTTTTGTTTTATGAAAGTAATTTTTATTGTTTCATAGTTATCTCAACTACTTTTGTCTGTTTCAGGTTTTTATTTTATGTAAGTAATTCAATTTGTTATATCTGCCTAATTACATTTTGTCTGTTTCAGATTTTTATTTTATGAAAGTAATTTTTATTATTTCATAGTTATCTCAACTACTTTTATCTGTTTCAGGTTTTTATTTTATGTAAGTAATTCAACTTGTTATTTTGTCTAATTACATTTTGTCTGTTTCAGATTTTTATTTTATGTAAGTATTTCAATTTTTCATATGTGCCTAATTACATTTTGTCTGTTTCAGATTTTAATTTTATGTAAGTAATTTTTAATGACCCATACTTGTCTCAACTATATTTGTATGTTTCAGGTTTTTATTTTAATGATTCATGTTTCTCTTAATTTATATATTTCCCAAGTATATTGTATCTTATTTGCGTATTTTTATCGAGTCAACTCGAGTTTTATTTCACTTTTATTCCGAAAATGTTAATATAAATTTAAATGTTAGCATGAATTCTGCATGCATTCTATAGGTAAGGAATAGATCATCATTGAAGACTTTCTTCGAGGGATTTCATCAACTAATGCATTAATTTTAAGTAATTTTAAGTTAGTTTTAAGTTGCGTCTATTGTAACATATTATAGTATGCATGAGTGAATGTGTGAAATGCGTATACGCGAAGATTGAAGACATCGATCATCGAGGGATCATCGAGGGATGCATTTGTTACTTTTAAGCTAATTTTATGCGTGCGTTAGTTTTAAGTAATGTGTGCTTGTGGGCAGGGCGGGTGGGTCCCTGTAAGTGCCTCTCATTCAAACTTGCACTTATCTTTTCAATTCTCAAACTTTGTACGCGTTAGCTTGTAGTATACTCAGTATTTTTTTGTCAATTGTTCCGAACCCAAGTGGATCATTGGGGGTTCATAGCGCTGTGAACACGCGGCAGAGGTGAGCTGCAAGTGCTGGTGTAGCGCCAGGGACACATCTCTGCGGGGCCGATCGATTGATGAACCATCTCGATTTGCCGCCTCACGGCAGGGGTCTCCTCTCTGCGGTCAGACTTGCTTCAAACGCAAGCGGGGAGAAATGGGAGACCCTCCGCGGATGTGTCACTCGTTCTTGCCAGTATTTTCGGTTCATCTCTGTCTCGTGGTTCACGTAAGCCACTATGGACTACCCTTTGACCCATGGAAGGCGAGGTTCACTTGGCGAAAAATACTGATCCCCTTTCTTCACAGAAAGTTCTTCTAACTTTCTTAGTTTCTAGTAGAAAGTTCTTCTAACTTTCTTTTCTTCCCCTTTGCTTTTTTACGGCGTTATAGATTACATGAGTGCAATCTTTGAATGAGAGGTACGCGTGCGTTTAGTATGAGTGTGAGTGGGGGCTCCCATGAGCGTATTAAATTTTAAGATGTAAAGCGTACGTGCGTGCGATACAAGTTCTTTGTTATACTATAGTAAAGAACTTGTATATTTTTGCGAGCCAGCGGGCTAAGTAGAATCAGAACTCATTTATCCTTCTGATAAATGAGGTATTGCAATTGGAGGGTGGTAGGGATTTGGAGTTAGGGTGGGTCACTATCTTATCGTAGCCACCTCCTCGTGGTGTGACCTGGTAATCGATGTCGTTTTCTAAATATTTTTCACGAAGTTAACTTTAGAAAACGATATCGAGCTAAGAGCTACGATTATAACTTCTCAGTTTCATATCTAAATTACATTAATTCCGAGCTGTGGGAGGAAGGGTGGGCTCGGGCGCAGGTTTTTCGTCACACGTGGCGAAAAGCTTGCGCAAAGTGCCTTTTGTTCTAACTTGCACTTATCTTTACAAATATTCTTTAACTTGTTACATATTAGATTGTAGTAATAGCCATTTTTATTGTCAATTGCTCAAAACTTAAATGAAAGTTCTTCCAACTTTCTTCTTTACCTCTTTTCTGTACAAAGTTTTAAATTATACAAGTGCAATTTTAGAACAAAAGGCACACTTAGGGCTTAATCATTTTTGTATGTTTCAGGTTTTTATTTTATCTAAGTAATTTTTAGTGTTTCATATTTGTTCTAATTATTTTTTGTGTGTTTCAGGATTTAATTTTATATAAGCAATTTTCAATGTTTCATATGTGTCTTAATTGTATTTGTATGTTTCAGGGTTCTATTTTTACGATTCTTGTTTGTTTCAATATCATTGAGATGTCTCAGGTTTTTATGTTAACAATTCTTGTTTATCTTAATTTCATTCAGATGTTCCAGGTTTTTATTTTAACCAGATAATTTTGCATTTCCTTTTCTATTTCCTTTTTTTATTGTCACACCTCCTTATTTTACAGGTAATGAATAGTTCACCATTGAAGACGTCGATCATCGAGGAATCATCGAGGGATCATCGAGGGATGCGTGCGCTAGTTTTAAGTTAATTTTATGCGTGTGCTAGTTTTAAGTTGATTTTATGCGTGCGTTAATTTTAAGTTAATTGTAATCGTGTGGGAAGGGTGGGTGGGTCCTTGTAAGTACCTCTCATTCCAACTTGCACTCATCTTTTCAATTCTCAAATTTTGTACGCGCTAGCTTGTAGTATACCCACTTATTTTTTGTCAATCGTTCTGCGCCCAAGTGGATCATTGGGGGTTCATAGCGCTGTGAACACGCGGTAGAGGTGAGCTGCAAGTGCCGGTGTAGCGCGAGTGATATTCTTTGCCCGGCGGGGCGGATCGGGGTTGGCACCTCTCATACTCTGATGTGCCTCCCCGACCCGCCGCCATTCTGCCAAGGGGCATCACGGTCTGGGTATCCTCTCTGTGGTAAGACGCGAAAGCGCTGGGGGAAATGGGAACCCTCCGCCAACTGGGGTGTATCACTCGTTCTTGCCAAAGGTATCTTCGGTTCAGCTTTGCCGTCGTGGTTCACGTAAGCCACTATGGGCTACCCTTTGACCCATGGAAAGCAAGGTTCGCTTGGCGAAAAATAATGGTCCCCTTTTTTGATAGAAAGTTCTTCTAACTTTCTTTTCTTTTAGTAGAAAGTTCTTCTAACTTTCTTCTCTTTTAGTAGAAAGTTCTTCTAACTTTCTTTTTTGCCCCTTTGCTTTTTGAATTCGTCATAGATTATTTGAGTGCAATCTTAGAATGAGAGGTACCGTGCGGCGTTTAGAATAAGTTAAGCGTGCGTGTGTAGGATCCCATGCGATTTGTATTAAGTTAATGTATGTGTGTGTGTGTGATACAAGTTCTTTACTGGATTGTGGTAAAGAACTTGTATATGCGAGCCTATGAGCTAAGTAGAGTCGGAACTCATTTATCCTTCTGATAAATGAGGTTGCATTTGGAGGGTGGAAGGGATTTGGAGTTAGGGTGGGTCACTCTCTAACGTAGCCACCTCCTCGTGGTGTGACCCGGTAATCGGTGTCGTTTTCTAAATATTTTTCACGAAATTAACTTTAGAAAACGATATCGAGCTAAGAGCTACGATTATAACTTCTCAATTTCATGTCTAAATTACATTAATTCCGAGCTGTGGGAGGAAGGGTGGGCTCGGGCGCAGGTTTTTCGTCACGTCATGTGGCGAAAAGCTTGCGCGCATTGTAAGTGCCTCTTGTTCGAAATTGCACTCATCTTTGTCACAATTTTTTAACTTACATATTAGATTTTTGCATAGTAATAGTTTGTTAGTCTTTTCTTAATTTGTTCAAACTTGGGAGAAAGTTCTTACAACTTTCTTCCTTTTCTACTTTTTTCCATAGTTTCTTTACAAAGTTTCATTTACAAAGTTTCTTTACAAAGTTTTATATGAGAGTGCAATTTTAGAATAAGAGGTACACGTAGGGCATTTAGAAAATGTATTACAGTATGAGTGAATGTTATTTTTATATATTTCAGGTTTTTTTTTATGTAAATAAATTTTAATGATTTATATTTTGTTTTAACTATTTTTGTCTGTTTCAGGAATTTATTTTATGCAAGTAACTTCTAATGTTTCTTATTTGTCTTAATTATGTTACAGATTTTCATTTTAACAGTTCGTGTTTGTCTTAATTTCATTCAGATGTTTCATGTTTTTATTTTAACTAAATAATCTTGCATTTCTTTTTCTGTTCCCTTTTTTTATTGTCATACCTACTTATTGTACAGGTACTGAATAGTTCATCATTGAAGACATCGATCATCGAGGGATCATCGAGGGATGCGTGCTCTAATTTTAAGCTAATTTTTTGCGTGCGCTAGTTTTAAGTTAATTTTATGCGTGCGTTAGTTTTAAGTTAAGTGTGCTCGTGGGCAGGGCGGGTGGGTCCCTGTAAGTACCTCTCATTCCAACTTGCGCTCATCGTCCCAATTCTCAAACTTTGTACGCGTTAGCTTGTAGTATACCCCGTTATTTTTTGTCAATCGGTCCGAACCCAAGTGGATCATTGGGGGTTCATAGCGCTGTGAACACGGGCAGAGGTGAGCTGCAAGTACTGGTGTAGCGCCAGGGACACATCTCTGCGGGGCCGATCGATTGATGTTCCGTCTCGATCGGGTGCCTCACGGCAGGGTTTCCTCTCTGCAGTAAGACTTACCTAAAACGTAAGCGGGGAGAAATGGGAAACTTTCCGCGGATGTGTCACTCGTTCTTGCCAGTATTTTCGGTTCATCTCTGTCTCGTGATTCACGTAAGACACTATGCACTACCCTTTGACCCATGGAAGGCGAGGTTCACTTGGCGGAAAATACTCATCCCCTTTTTTCACAGAAAGTTCTTCTAACTTTCTTTTTTTTTTTGTGAGAGAAAGTTCTTTTAACTTTCGTTAGCTTCTAGTATTCCCCGTTATTTTTTGTCAATCGTTCTGCGCCCAAGTGGATCATGGGGGGTTCACAGCGCTGTGAACACGCGGTAGAGGTGAGCTGCAAGTGCCGGTGTAGGGCGAGTGATATTCTTTGCCCGGCGGGGCCGAACGGGGGGAGCACCTCTCATAGCATGATGTGCCCCCCCGATCTGCCGCCATACTGCCAAGGGGCATCACGGTAAGGGTGTCCTCTGTATAAGTCGCCCGCGCGTCAGAAATGGGAAACCCTCCGCCAACTGGGGTGTATCACTCGTTCTTACCAAAGGTATCTTCGGTTCATCTTTGCCGTCGTGGTTCACGTAAGCCACTATGGGCTACCCTTTGACCCATGGAAAGCAAAGTTCGCTTGACGAAAAATACTCTTCCCCTTTTTTGACAGAAAGTTCTTCTAACTTTCTTTTCTTTTAGTAGAAAGTTCTTCTAACTTTCTTATTTCCCTTTGCTTTTTGAATTCGGCATAGATTATTTGAGTGCAATCTTAGAATGAGAGGTACCGTGCGGCGTTTAGAATAAGTTAAGCGTATGCGTGGGATCCTATGCAATTTGTATTAAGTTAATGTATGTGCGTGCGTGTGTGTGTGTGTGATACAAGCTCTTTGCTGGATTGTGGTAAAGAACTTGTATATGCGAGCGTATGAGTTAAGTAGAGTCAGAACTCATTTATCCTTCTGATAAATGAGGTTGCATTTGGAGGGAGGAAGGGATTTGGAGTTAGGGTGGGTCGCTATCGTAGCCACCTCCACGTGGTGTGACCTGGTAATTGGTATAGTTCTCTGAAGGCTTTAAAAAATCTTCAGAGAACTATACCGAGCTAAGAGCTACGATTAGAATTTAATTTAGAATCACAATTTAGAATTTAAGAGCTACGATTGTAATTTTACTTGTAATATATGTATAATATAGTTGTATAGTAATCTAACCCAACCTATACGTTCATAGTTTACAGTGCAATTATAAGAATTTTTGAAAAATTATGTAGGATCATAGAGGTGCCCTCATCAGTCACCACTGCGTGTACCGGCTAGGTACGGTTTTGGCAGCAAGCTGTGACGTCAGCTGACGCATGCGCATAAAGCTCTCGCGTGAGATAAAATCTCACGACTGCTCCTTGGCATGCGCGGGCAGCGCGCAGGAGGAATATACACAATAATGAGTATGCAAAATCGTTAATTACTCACTTTCTGAGCACAGTCTATGAACTTTTATGGTTAAAGAATGTTCAGAGATTCCCTAGCTACTTTCTCATATCACATATGTTCACATTTTTATTGTTAATAATTAGTTATTAATTAATATCCAACACGAAGTCGGCGGAATACATCGTACGCATGAGCTGATATGAAATAATTAATAACACATTTTCTAAACACAATTTATGCACTTTTATTATAAAAGAATGTTCAGTGAACCCTCAGCTACTTTCTCGTATCATATTTGTTCAGATTTTTAATGAAATTAATTAATTATTAGCTAATAAGGTCAGCCACGGTGACAAGCAGTATGCACGAGGTCATTTTGCATAATTAATTACACGTTTTGTGGATATATTTTGTGCACTTTTATGATTGAAGAGATGTCAGCAATGCATTATTTACATGGTTCGATCATAAAAGTTCATAAATAATGTTCGGGTAATGAGTAATTAATTATTTTGTGTCAGTATTGCGATACGCACATCAGCCGCCCATGTCAATTCTACTGTACATGCAAAGTGCAATATTTCGGCACTTTGACAACGTAGTATGGTTCCTGAGGCATTTAGAAACAAATTTCTATTAGGGTTTGATGCGTTTTAATGCCTAATAAAGCCAGGAAATCAATTTTTGTCGAATTCGGTCGAAAACGGTACAGGTGGCGCCATCTAGCGGCGAGCGGCGGAACTACGAAAAACTAAAATTTCGATTTTCTCGTAAACTAGCGAATTTTAAGTACTTCTGAGGGTCAGAAATCAATCTGTGACCTCTCCGGAACATATATGATGCCACAAGAACCCCCTAAAAGCACTAGAAAAGAAAATAGAAAAATAGTCCAAAACATGGACTAAAAAATTGAGGTCCATCTAGCGGTGAAAGTTGGAACTACAAAAATATAAAAATGCGATTTTCTCGAAAATTAGCGAACTTTGAGTACTTTTGAGGCTCAGAAAGTGTTACGTGATCGCATTAGAAACAAAATAATGCAATAAAAGCTTTCTAAAGACTTTAATAAAGAAAATAAAAAAAATGTCATTTTATGCCGAAAATTTGTGGCGCCATCTAGCGGCGAAACTGCGAACTAAACTAAAAAAATGAATGTCCCAGCACGCAGTAAAGGGGACAAATAAAAATTGATTTTCTGGGCTTAATATGTAAGAAAATGAATAACTTATTCAACAAAAATTGTTTTAAAATGTCTAAAGAAGCATACTACGTCGTCAAAGTTGCGAAATATTACCTTTTATATTTTTCCTTAACGCGTGTTCGGACATACGTTTTTCAGTTTAGTTCGCAGTTTCGCCGCTAGATGGCGCCACAAATTTTCTCCATAAAATGACATTTTTTTATTTTCTTTATTAAAGCTTTCAGGAAGCTTTTATTGCGTTATTTTGCTTCTAATGCGATCACATAACACTTTCTGAGCTTCAGAAGTACTCAAAGTTTGCTAGTTTTCGAGAAAATCGCATTTTTATATTTTTGTAGTTCCAACTTTCACCGCTAGATGGACGCCAATTTTTTAGTCCATAAAATGGGCTATTTTTTTATTTTCTTTAATAACGGTTCTAGCAGGCTATAATTAGATTCGTTCGATTCCGTAGGCGACAAGGAACAATTTGTATATCTCAGAATTTCGGAAAAGTCCCTAGTTTTCGAGAAAATCGAGATTTTCTATTTTTGTAGTTCCAACTTTCACCGCTAGATGGACGCCATTTTTTGAGTCCATAAAATGGGCTATTTTTTTATTTTCTTTAATAACGGTTCTAGCAGGCTATAATTAGATTCGTTCGATTCCGTAAGCGACAAGGAACAATTTGTATATCTCAGAATTTCGGAAAAGTCCCTAGTTTTTGAGAAAATCGAAATTTTATTTTTTCGTAGTTCCGCCGCTCGCCGCTAGATGGCGCCACCTGTACCGTTTTGGACCGAATTCGACAAAAATTGATTTCCTGTCTTTATTAGGCATCAAAACGCATCAAACCCTAATAAAAATTTGTTTCTAAATGCCTCAGGAAGCATACTACGTTGTCGAAGTGCCGAAATATTCATTTTTTTATTTTCCTTATATGCGTGTTCGTACCCTCACTTTTTAGGATTAGTTTTTTCGGTGATTATTCGTTCGTGGCAAGTCCGATTAAAATTTTTTTTTTCTCTGTCCATCTGGATGTACATACGCATGTGCATGCAAAATTTGACGAGAATTGGTTGAGTGGTGCAAAAGAAAAACGCGGACAAAGAAATTGCAAAGTCAAGTATAAGAGCTTCGCTCGCCTTCGACTCGCTCGCTCAATAATACCAATAATTATAATACCAAGATATATCAAAAGAAACAGATATTATGGTGACTTACGTTTGAAGCAACCCAACTGAGGATTTCCAGAATAACCGGGTGAGCAGGAGCAGGATGGGTAGTGATCGACGACGTTGCACCTTGCATTTGGACCGCAATTGCACGGGTTGATGCACAAGTTGTTGACACAGGCAGCATTGCCCGCGCAGTCGCTGTTCGAGGTACATTCAGCCATAATTTCCGCTGCAAGAAAGCATTGTTTCGTTCGATTATAATGATTCAATTGTTCAATTTCAAAAGCAAAATTGTTCAAAATTAAATCGAATGCCCAGTGTCGAACTTACGTGGTACACAATTGAGTCTGGAATCACCGACGTAGTTAGCAGGACACCTGCATATCGGAGTATGGTTATCCACGTGACACAACGCGTTCCTGCCACACGTGTCTTCAGCAACGCATGGATTCACGCAAAGAGAGTTGATGCACTGTTTGTCAGTCGAACATTCGCTGTTGGCGTAGCATTCTGGGCGAATCGGTGGCAGTGGTATTACAGGGACTGCAACATAGATATTTTGTTAGGTTTTTCAATTCTAAGAGGTTGATTATATTTGACACAAGTTGAATCTTACATCTGATGCACTCGATGTAGGCGTTGCCAGTAAATTCAGGCGAGCACTGGCAGATTCCTGTGTGGGACGTAGATTTACATTGAGCGTTCAGACCACACTGGGTGGTGAGGCAGGCTTCGATGCATGTTCCATCGATACATTTATCAGAGTCGTTGCAGTCTTGATCTTGGTGACACTTGACGTCCGCTAGCACTGTAGATATTTATAGTAATAAATGTGCTATTCTGAATCGATACACTCCAATCGGTACTTACCGATCTTCTTGCATAGTCCATTGATGTCGGTAATGGTATTTGGTGGACAGGTGCAGATCATCGTTCGAAGCGGTACCGTGTTCAATACTTTGCATTGTTGGTCTCCAGAGCACATGTTCAAGGACAGGCAAGGATCTTGGCATTTTGCGTTGATGCACGCCAAGTATGCTGAACATTCGCTGTCCTCTCTGCACTCCACATCGACGGGCACACCTGGTTAAAAGACAACCACAGTAAATTAAGTAATTCTCGATTCTGAATTCGTAATAATTTGAGTGTATTTGAATCGTCGTAACAAGGTAAAGCCCTGGACAGAGCCTCTTCTGCTTGCAAAGCTTAGAGGAGGGTCAGAAAGATTTAAGAGTCAGCTTTCACAGAATACAGCTCCAGCAAAGTATACATAACTGATTTATAGTATTTACCAGTGCACTCGACGTAAGCGTTTCCCACAGTTCCCGCAGGACAATTGCACTTCGGTTGATGGTTCCTAGCAACGCACTCCGCGGTCTCAGCGCAGGTATCATCCTCGCAAACAGGTCGACAAACTCTGTTCAACCTGTCGCAAGCTTCGTGATCAGCACAGTCTTCGTTATAATGGCACACCGCAGAAATGCAAGCGATTCGAGGGTCACCCTGGGTGCCTCGAGGGCAAACGCATTGCGCCCTGTGCGAAACCGCGATGCACTCTGCACCACGACCGCAGGCAATGTCTCCCACCAGACATGGAGTGACACAGTTGTCGCTCAGACAGGTCTTGTCATCGGGACAGTCGCTGTCTGCTTTGCACTCGGCTGAAAAGAAGATACATTAAATTTATATTATAGATTTTTGCTTTTGAGGTTGATCGTTATTGGATACATACGTTTGAAACATTGCACTTGGGGATCACCGGCATAGTTCTGTTGGCAGTGACAGGTTGGATGGTGATTGACAGTGACGCACTCTGCGTTCAGTCCACATTGGGTGCTGACACATGGATTTTGACATAGTTGGTTTATGCAAGCCTCGCTGGAGACGCAGTCGGAATTCCTTGTGCACTCCGGGAATGAGTCAGTGTCTGTAAAAATTAAAATGATTTAATCACGGTATTCATTTACTAATTCAGTCAGTAACTTAGGACGTCAGCCACGCTTCATGGCTACATGATATTTCTTGTGGTAGTTATTAATTCATTGATAGTTACCTCTGTAGCAATTAACGAACGGATCACCGGTCGTCCCTCGAGAACAGTGACACTGACGATAATGATCTTGAACCGAGCACTCTGCATTGGATGCACAAGGACTGATGATGCACGGGTTGATACACTGTTCGTTCAAACAAGCCAGATTGGAGGTGCACTCGGAGTCAGCTTTGCAGATCGCTTCAATTTGTTTGTCCACTAAAATAAGACATCGTGATTATTATTACTATTCCAACTTTCATCATTCGAAATAGGATTATGCAATTCTTACCCGGAATGCAAGCTACAGTCGCGTCACCAGCGAAATTTGGCAGACATTCGCAGATCATAGTTCTCATAGGCAAAGTGTCCACAACGGAACATTTCGCGCCAGCGATGCAAGGTTTCGTTTCGATACATGGATCTTTACAGACGCCACCGAAGCAACCCAGTTTGCTGGGACAGTCTCCGTCCACCTGACACTGAGGCTGTGGTTCTATCGGTTCTGATAAACGAACAATTAATTAATTCGCTGCGTTTACTATACATTTTATAATTAAATCTGAATAATTACCCATCAGACAGGATTTATAAGGATCACCGGTGTAGCCCGGAGGGCAGCGACACGTAGAACGATGATTGATGACGAAGCACTGAGCCGAGAGTGGGCAATTACAAGGATTCACGCATTTCAGGTCGCGACACGCCAACGAAGATGGACAGTCGTTGTCGTTGGTGCACTCTGCTCTTTCGCATCTCTGATATGGATTACCCAGATATCCTTCGGGACAGTAGCACCGTGGTCTGTGGTATCCGTCGGACGAACACAGCGCGTTGATGCCACATTGTGTCACCGAGCAGGCGTCCACGCACTCGTTGTTGATGCACGATTGGGTCAGTGGACAATCGCTGTCACCGCGACATCCAACTGTGAAAAATAAATATTTCATCATTTCATATATTGTCTCACGTACAATACTTATTAATTTCATGCATAAAACTCCTTCATTTTCTGTATAATACTTGTTCATTTCATGTATAATACTCGTTCATTTTGTGTACAATACTGTGGTGTGTGTGAACTATGTAACTGTACGAGTGGCATGAGTGTATATGAATGGAGCTTGCTTGTAATGCAACTTGATATGAAATCTTGAGAATCTACAAATCTTGAGAAAACTTCAAAAATAAAAATAGCAAAATCGTTTCACAATACGTACTCTCACGACAGAACTGTTGAGGGTTGCCAGTGAATCCTTCGTTGCAGACGCAAACAGCTCTATGCAGCTGCACGTGACACCGACTATTGTAGCCGCAGGAATCAAGAGTGCAAGGATCGACGCATTTCTGATTATAACAAGTCTTATCGTTCGGGCATTCAGAATTCTGAGTGCACTCCGGTATCGGTTCTTCGACCACGGGTATCGTGCACTGGATCCTAGCGTTGCCAGTGAAACCAGAGGGACACGAGCAGACGGGCTTATGGTTGACCGTTTGACATAGCGAATTGATTCCGCAGGCACCGATGCAAGGATCTCTGCATTTCTGCGCGAAGCAGGCCTTGTCTCGAGGACAGTCGGAGTTGATGACACATTCTGGATAAATGCAGACAGCGACGCCGTTCCTGACTCTGCACTCGCCGTTGTAGGTGCACGGAGATGGGCTGCAAGGATCGGTTTCTGAAAAGAAATCGTTACGTTATAGCATCGTGTCAGTATGGGCATCGTGTCAGAATGTGATCTCGTGTTGTGTACCGATTTTCGGGTAGCATTCTTCGAAGGGATTGCCGATCAATGAAGAGGGGCAGCTGCAAAGTGGGCTGTGGTTGATCGCCTTGCAGATGGCCTTGATGCCACAAACATTCTGCGTGCAGGGGTTGATGCATTTGTTGTTGATGCAAGCCTTGTCTCCTGGGCAGTCAGAGCTGATGACGCACTCTGGGTGACAGCCAGTGATGCTGGATGGAATTCCTAGCAGACCAGGGAGACACTTGCAGACTGCAGTGTCGCCGACCTTCTCGCAGACGGTGTTTGGACCACATGGCGATGGTGAGCAGGGATCCCTCTCTTTTGGAACTGTATTTCATTCCATTTAGTATGTGTGTACATTTAATCGCGAGTCAAATGTCTCGGTACCTTCTTGATAATCAAATTCTCTAGTCAAATATCTAAATACCTTCTGGAACCGCTTGGCAAAGAGTGAAGGCGTCTCCGATGGTGAGAGCAGGACAAGAGCAGATAGGAATGTGGTTGGACACCGCACAGATCGCTCCGACTCCACAAGTGCCGGGACAAGGATCCTGGCACTTGGTCCTGATGCAAGCTTGCGATTTCGGACAGTCGGTGTTCATCAAACATTCAGGTTGACAGCCTTCGTACGGATTTCCTCTGTAATCGGGCAGACACTCGCAGTACGCGGTGTTGTACCTTTCTCTGCAGTACGCGTTGACGCCGCAAGGTGAAGGACTGCACGGTCTCGATGGCGTTGGTGGCGCGGGTGTAACTAAAAATCACAAGACAGTCGAATTAATAAACAAAGTTAATAGAAGAGACAGTCGAGACAGTCAAAGTTAATTTACAAGAAAGCGAATTGAATGTACAGAAGAGATGTGAAACTGAAGAGAATGAAGAACGTGTATGAACAAAATCTGATAAGAATATCAAAATAGAAAAGATACTAATCGACATGCAATCTTTCGTGTATCGTACAATCTTTATATACAGTATTTACAGATGACTGAAAAATTGAATTGTTAAAATTATCCGAATGACTGCGTTGAAGAATGATTTCGTTTTAGAATTGTGACAGGGGTATTCCTTACTGTTGATCACGGAACAAACTGTGAACGGGTCTCCGGTGTATCCTTCGGGACACACGCAACGGATGTAATGCAGGGTAACTTGGCAGAGAGCGTTAGTGCCGCACAGTCCTGTGCAGGGGTCGGTACATCTCTGCCTAACGCAAGCCTGATTGCCGGGACACTCGCTGTTCACGAGACATTCGGGTCTACAGACGGGAGGAGAGCCTACGAACTCGGGCAAACAGGAACAGGAGGCTTTATTATCTGGCGACACCGTGCATTGGGAGTTTGGTCCACACGGCGAGGGTTTGCATGGGTCCTGGCTGGGTTCCTCGTACTGCGGTTCTGCTTAGCAAACGTTCTCGTTGGGTTAATACTGAAATTTTTAATGCTCCAATGCTGTCCAAGTTCGAATCTCAAAATGATCTTTGAATAAGTCATGCATGGAGAGTTATTAAGAGTTATAGAATAGGGGGTAGAATTATGGACAGCACTGGCTCAGACATCTTCGGGGTACTTACTCATAGGGAAGCAGCTGACGAACGGGTCACCCGAATACTGAACGGGGCAGCTGCAAATGGGGTTGTGGTTGCGCACGGCGCACAACGCGTTCTGACCGCAAGCGTTTTCGCACGGGTTCTGGCACTTCTCGTTCATGCAAGCTCTGCTCTGTTCGCAGTCAGAGTTGACGAGGCACTCGGGTCTGCAACTGGGTGGAGTTCCAAGGTATCCAGGGAGACACGAACAGGATGCCTGCTCGCCGAATTCGCGACAGAAGCTGTTTGGTCCACAGGGTGAGGGCTCGCAGGGTTTCACGCGTTCTATCGTTACGCAAGACAAATCGTTATTAAGTGGGTCTATGAGTTGTTCTTTGGAACCGGTCCTACACTCACTTCTGATCGGTTTACAGAGGGTGAACGGATCGCCTTCGTGGTTTCCTACGCAACTGCAGGTGGGGATGTGATTCACGACCGTGCACTCCGCGTTCTGACCACAGATTCCGGTGCAGGGGTTCATGCATTTGTTGTTGGAGCAAGCTCTGTCGTAGGTACAGTCGGAATTTTGTACGCATTCGGGACGACATCCTTGATAAGGATCGCCATGGTATTCGTTTATGCAGCTACAAACTCCGTTTCGACATAACGCGTTTGGTCCACAGGGTGAGGGGTTGCATGGGTCTGATGGTACTGGTAGAATAGCTGCGATTTGTTAAAACAAGGATTAATCGTCAGTTATATAACTCTCTTTGGCATAAAATTAATCGAATTCTTACGAGTGGGCATTAGGTGGCAACTGGTGAAGGGGTCTCCCGTGTAATCTCTGGGACAGGTGCAAATCGGTGTGTGATTGATCACGTTACACAACGCGTTAGCTCCGCAAGATCCAGGACAAGGGTCTCTGCACTTTTCCCTAATACAAGCTTTGTCACTGGTGCAATCAGAGTTAATGGAACACTCCGGTCGGCAGTTCGGAGCCGACCCAACATAATTCGGCAAACACGAACAGGACGGGACACCTCCTATGTCCTGACATTGCGAGAATGGTCCACAGGGCGATGGTACGCAAGGATTCACAGGAACAGACGGAACCGTAGCTAAAATACGTCAAATTAAATACTGGTTCCAAGGACTCTGATAGGCATAATTCATAACACTTACGGGTAACGTCGAAGCATTTAACAAACGGATCTCCAGTTTGACCCGGGCTACAGCTACAAATGGGACTGTGGTGGAAGGTCTCGCATCTGGCGCTTATTCCGCAGACACCGGGACAAGGGTCAACGCACTTCTGGTTCACGCAGGCCATGTTACTGACACATTCTGTGCTGACTACGCACTCGGGTCTGCATCTTGGAGGAGTGCCCTTGAACGTGGGTAAGCAAGAACAGGTAGCCTGGCCATTCACGTTACGACACTGACTGTTTGGACCGCAGGGCGATGGCTCGCAAGAGTTGGTAGGACTTTTTTCAGCTGTTTGAAACGCAACATTGTTACATCAAGTGATCTTGCTTATAATAGTGTCTCATTTAACCCAAAATATCTTTGAGACAGAAATGTTGATGATACATAAAAATGTTATAGATGATAGATACATGATTTCAAGTTTGTAAACATGTTTACACAAAAGTGATCCTAACACGAAAGTATTAAATAACTTGAAATCATATAATATTAGTCTAAAACATTTTTGCATATGATCAATATTTCAGAGGGTCAATTGAAATGAGACACCTTGTCTGATGGCTGAAGATTAACAACTTACGAGGCTGTTCGAGCAGCCCACAAGACCTGAAAGGATCTCCGGTGTACCCAAGCTGGCAGCTGCAAGCTGGTATGTGATTAACGACCTGACACACGGCATTGAATCCACAAGTTCCAGGACAGGGATCTTGACACTTGTTTCTTATGCACGCTCGGTTAAATGGACAGTCAGAATTGATGAGACACTCGGGTCTGCAGTTCTCGTATGGGTTTCCGTAGAACTCGGGTAAGCAAGTACAAACGGCAGCGCCATAAGATTCGCGACAGACCGCGTTAGCTGCGCAGGGAGATGGCTGGCATGGGTTGGGTTTCTGTGGCGCTTCTTCGACTGCGAAGGAAATGAAAGAGTAACGACAAGGTTCTTTGATGTGTACCTGTGGATGTGCAATGAGTCTTACTTGGTCGAGGAGTGCACTGGACGAACGGATTTCCGGTGAAACCAGGGGCGCAAGTGCACATGGGAGTGTGGCTGATGGTTCTACATTCGGTGTTGCTGCCACACGAGCCGGGACAAGGGTCTCTGCACTTCTGATTGATACAAGCTTGCTGCGCCGGGCATTCTGTGTTGCTCACGCATTCGGGTTTGCAGTTTGGTGGGCTTCCTAAGAACTCGGGTAGACAAGAACACGAGGGAGAGTTGTTGATGACCTGACAGAGGGCGTTTGGACCGCAGGGTGAGGGCTGACAAGGATTTACTACGACATCTGGGTCTTTTCCTAAAAAAGGATGATTGTTAAACATGGTTCTCGGTACACGTCCACCTTAGAATTAATTGACTCTTACTGAATGGAATGCATTGAACGAACGGGTCACCCGTGTACTGTTCGAAACAGCTGCAAACGGGGTTGTGGTTAATCACGGAACATTGTGCCGACAGTCCACAAGCGCCCAGGCAAGGATCGATACATTTCTGGTTACTACAAGCCCTGTTTCGTGGACAGTCAGAACTGACAACGCACTCTGGTCTGCAGGAGGGTGGAGATCCTTTGAATCCGGTGACACAGGAGCAGACAGCTTGACCGTTAGTGGCGCGGCAATGACTGTTCGGACCGCAGGGAGATGGGTTGCACGGATCAACGGTGCTGATTTCTGTCATACAACATATTCTTCTGTTAGCTTAGGTTCTTTAAAAGGTCGAATTTCGAAACTATGAAACGAACCTTGCACAGGGGTACATGACAAGAACGCGTTACCCGTGGTGTTTCTGGGACAACTACACATAGGCAGATGGTTGATGACATTGCACTCGGCGTTCAGTCCACAAGTGCCTACACACGGGTTTCTACACCTATGAAGTATGCAGGCCTCGTTTCGGGAACAGTCTGTATTTATGACGCACTCGGGACGGCAAATAGCGTAAGGGTCGCCTAAGTAACCGGATATGCACGTGCAAACACCGTTGTCGCACTGTGCGTTTGGTCCGCACGGTGATGGGTTGCAGGGGTCTGACGGGGCTTCCGTTACTGGAACAAATGGAGAAATGTACGCGTTCGAAGACAACGCGATTGAAAGACTATCGGTATTCTTACTGGGCGTTGAAGGTGTAGGAGAGCAGCTGGTGAAAGGATCACCGGTGTATCCTTCGGGACAAGTGCAAGCCGGCGTGTGGTTCACGACCGTGCAATGAGCGGCAATGCCACAGGAGCCTGGGCAGGGATCTCTACACTTCTCCCGAATGCAAGCTCTGTTCGCTGTGCAGTCCGAATTGATGGAACATTCTGGTCGACAGTTGGGAGGTACTCCGATGTAGTTGTTCATACAAGTGCAAACCGGGGTGTCTCCGATAGCTTTGCACATCGCGTTTGGACCGCAAGGGGATGGAACGCACGGGTCTTTCGGGTACCGGTCTTCTGGCTTGGGCACTGTGAATAAAACTCGTTATAATACATGGGATCAGAAATGAACTTAATATGTCTTTTGAAGGCAGCTTACTTGGAGCAGGGAAACAGAACACGAATGGGTCTCCCGTCATACCGTTTCCGCAGCTACAAATTGGACTGTGATGAACGACTTTACATTGCGCGTTGCGACCGCAGGTACCAGGACAGGGATCTCTGCACTTCTGATTGATACACGCGAGGTTCGAATTGCACTCCGAGTTCACTACGCACTCTGGTCTACAATTAGGCGGAGTTCCTATGTACTGAGGCATGCAAGAGCACACGGCCTGGCCATTGACGTTCTGGCACTGGCTGTTGGGGCCGCAGGGTGATGGACTGCACACGTCACGTTCCTCTTCGTCGACTGCAAAACGTTCACATTGAATAGTCCGTTTGAAAGGACGGGACTCACTGTGTTGAGTCACTACTCATGTTGAGTTGCTACTCACGTGTTGGCATCTTGTACATGCAATTGACGTACGGGTCACCGGTGTATTGCGGAATGCAAGTGCACACGGGTAAGTGGTTAACGACCTGACAGTTGGTGTTGGCGCCGCAAGAACCGGGGCAAGGATTCTGGCACTTGGACCTGATACAAGATAACTGCGAGGGACAGTCCGAAGAAATGGTACATTCCGGTCGACATCCTTCGTAAGGATTGCCGACGTACTCCGGCAAACAGGTGCAGGAAGTAAGGCCATTTTGCTCTCGGCAAATGGCGTTAGCTCCGCAGGGGGACGGCTGACAGGGTCGTGCCGGAATCACTGGCTCTGCTAAAAGGAACAACAAAATTATTAAATCCAATCGTTAAAAAAATATTCGTATAGATCTCTACAATTTTATACCCTCCAAGCTTAAATAATAACTTTAGCCAGCAAGGCACTTACGTTGCTTGGCAGTGCACTGAACGAACGGATCTCCCGTAAAATCCCTCATGCAACTACAAGCTGGAATATGGTTGACAACATGACATTCCGCATTCGCGCCACAGGAACCTGGACAGGGGTCTCTGCATTTGCGATTAATGCACGCCGATTGGCTACTGCACTCGCTGTTACTGACACATTCGGGTCTGCAATTTGGCGGTGTTCCAATGAACTCCGACTTGCAGGAACAGGATGGAGAGTTATTGATCACTCGACAATCTGCGTTGGGTCCACACGGTGATGGTTGACATGGATTTGTCGGTTGTACGGGTTCCTCCGCTTTAAAAGGGGAATAGATTAAATTGTGGTTGATATCATCCTAGTATCCTTTATAAAGTACACCTACGTCTAGGTATGCATCGCACGAACGGATCGCCGGTGAACACTGCAGGGCAACTGCAAATGGGGTTGTGGTTCACCACTTGACACCGGGCTGACACTCCGCAGGACCCAGGACAGGGGTCTCTACACTTCAGATTCACGCACGCCTCGTTCAACGGACAATCGCTGTTCACGAGACACTCTGGACGACAGGCTGGAGGGTTTCCGATGTAACCTGGGGCGCACGAACACACTGCCTGTCCGCCGATGTCCTGGCATCTACTGTTAGGGCCGCAGGGTGACGGGTTGCAAGGCTCAATTACTACTGGGTCTGTAAAGTTAACGATGCTAATGTATTCTGTCAACGGCGCCGGACTTTCAGCTTCTTCTCCGAGGTTTACCTTTGACCGGGTAACAGGCGGTGAACGCGTTTCCTGACATGCCATCCGGACAATTGCACATGGGAGTGTGATTGATCACCACGCACTCGGCGTTCTGACCGCAGGCGCCAGCGCAGGGGTCGAAACACCTGTTGCGATTGCAAGCTCTGTCGAGTGGGCAGTCTGGGTTCTGGACGCATTCTGGACGACATCCGTAGTAGGGGTCACCGTGATATTCGGGCAGGCAAGTACACACGCCGTTACGACACATCGCGTTCGACCCGCATGGCGAGGGATTGCAGGAGTCTTGAGGAACCGGTGGAGATGCTACAGCGAATGATATATTAGAATAGGTTCCAAGCTGTTGATAATGTTGCGGTGATAAGTTCTTACGAGGTGATTCTAAGAAACAGTTGACGAATGGATCGCCGGTGTATCCTTTGGGACATGTACAGACGGCCATGTGGTTCACGACTAAGCACTGAGCTCCAGTGCCACATGATCCTGGGCAAGGATCTGTGCACTTTTGTCTCAGGCAAGCTCTGTTGCTGGTACATTCCGAATCGATGGTGCATTCTGGTCGACAGTTAGGTGGAGTTCCTATGTAGTTGTCCATGCACGAGCAACTTGGCAATTCCGCGTTGCCGAGAACACGGCACACGGAGAATGGACCGCACGGTGATGGAACGCAAGGGTTTACAGTTTCGGGCATCGCTGAGAAAAAATACCGGTTAAGGTTCTAATTGTTTCTAAAATTAGGTCTCTAAGATAAGGGAATTACTCTAAAATTCGGGACAAGGTACTCACGTTGAAGTTTAAAGCATCTCACGAACGGATCACCGGTGTGACCCACGTTACAGCTGCAAATCGGACTATGGTTAATCGCCTCGCACCTCGCGTTAATACCGCAGATTCCAGGACAAGGGTCAACGCATTTGCGATTCTTGCAAGCGCGATTCGTGGCGCAGTCTGAGCTGACCGTGCACTCTGGTTTACAGAATGGCGGAGTTCCCATGAAGGTGGGCAAGCAGGAACAAATAGCCTGTCCATCGGACACGCGACATTGACTGTTCAGACCGCAAGGCGTGGGACTGCAAGGGTCAGCTGGTTTCGCTGAAAGAACATTAATTAAGTGACCAGTTCTAAACATTGTCTTCAGGGTCTGATCTGGTCCATCCCATGATCTTCAGGTCTGGTCATTGACTTACGTGCTTCTTGGATGATGTTACATTGAACGAATGGGTCACCGGAGTAACCGATCTGACAAGTGCAAAGTGGAGCGTGGTTGACAACCTGGCAGACTGCGTTGTAGCCACAGAATCCTGGACAAGGATTCTGACACTTGGAGTTAACGCAAGCCTGATTGGCCGTGCAGTCGGAATTGATGATACACTCGGGTCGACAGCCCTCGTAGGGATTGCCGATGTAATCGGGAAGACATTTGCAGGCTGCGGCGCCATTCAGTTCGTTACACATTGCGTTTGACCCGCAGGGTGATGGTACGCACGGGGTGGGTTTCTCTACCTTGTCCTCCATAGCTACGACATCATTTGGTTATAACTTCGTTCCCTAATCGCTTATACCAAGAGCATTCTACCCCCCAAAAGTGGATCATCTCACCTGGTCGTGCAACGCATTGTATAAACGGATCACCAACGAAACCGTAAGAGCAAACGCACATCGGCGTGTGACTGATCACTCGACACTCCGCATTCGCGCCACAGGAACCAGGGCATGGGTCACGACACTTCCGGTTGATGCAGGCCAAATGCGTAGAGCACTCGCTGTTGCTGATGCACTCTGGTTTGCAGTTTGGTGGGGATCCAAGGAATTCCGGCAAGCACGAGCAAGATGGCGAGTTGTTCACTACTTGGCATCGACTGTTAGGACCGCACGGTGATGGGACGCACGGGTTCACAACTTGTGGTTCTTCCGCTATCGGAGGATTGAAATATGTAATTTCAAGGATCGGATTTTGTAATTTCAAGGATCGAATACTCACGTTTTCTAATGCACATCGAGAAGGGATCGCCTACGAGGTCAGCAGGGCAGCTACAAATCGGGTTGTGGTTGACGACCACGCACTCGGCTCTGATACCGCAAGTGCCTGGACAGGGATCTACGCATTTCTGGTTGTTGCAGGCCATGTTTGTCGGACAATCGGAACTGAGGATGCACTCGGGTCTACAATTTGGTGGCGTGTCTAGGTAGCCGGGAATGCATGAACAAACAGCTTGGTCGTTTATCTTTCGGCACTGACTATTGGGTCCGCAAGGCGACGGGTTGCACGGGTCTTTGGGTGTTAATACTATTCACAAATAAAAGAAATAATGAGCTTTACACGTTCTGTAATCCGCAGCAATTAAAAAGTCAGCAAATACCTTGAAGAGGAGAACAGACTACGAACGCGTTTCCGGACGTTCCCGGAGGGCAAGTGCAGACTGGAATGTGATTAACAACGGAACACTCTGCATTCTGACCACAAGTTCCATTGCAAGGATTGTTACATTTGTTCTTAATACACGCTCTGTCTCTAGAACAGTCCGAGTTCAGAACGCATTCCGGACGACAGCCCAAGTACGGGTCTCCCTGGTACTCCGGTAAACAGGTGCAGACTCCATCCACACATTGCGTGTTCGCACCGCAATTGACACACGAATCCACGGGTTTCTCTTCTTGTACTACATTAACGAATTGTTAAAAATACCGTCTACAACATTCAAAGAGGGGTTTGAACAACATGTACCTGGAGCAAACGAGCATCTAACGAAAGGATCGCCAGAGAATCCGTCGGGACAAGTACACATTGGAGTGTGGTTGATCACGGAGCACTGAGCGCCCACACCGCAGACACCATCGCAAGGGTAACGACACTTCTTCTGAATGCACGCCTGGTTGCTGGGACAGTCTGAGTTTCTTATACACTCCGGTCTACAATTTGGCGGGGTTCCCATGTAGTCTGCTAAGCAGGCACAGGAAGCCTGGCCATTTATGTTGCGACAGTCCGAGTAGGGACCGCATGGAGAGGGTGCGCACGGGTTCACGTATGATGGCACGGGTGCAGGTTTATCCACTGCAACGAATACTCACGAGTTATGATCTGAACCATGTCAGATTTGTGAGGAAAATTGTGAGGCTCACTTGGTATATCGAAGCAGGTAACCAACGGGTCACCGGTGAATCCTGGCTGACAGGAGCATATGGCTCTGTGATTAATCGTTTCGCACCTAGTATTCGAACCGCACGATCCAGGACAAGGGTCGCTACACTTTTGATTGATACAAGCCAAGTTCGAGGCGCACTCGACGCTGACCGTGCACTCGGGTCTGCAAGCTGGTGGGCTGCCTATGAATTCGGGCAAACACGAGCAAACTGATTGCCCGTTGATTGCTCTGCACTGACTGTTAGGTCCGCACGGAGATGGATTACAGGGACGACTGATTGCTTGATCAATTTCTAAAAGGGACCGGTGATTAGATTGAAGATTCATGACAAATCCTCGTTCTTAAGGGTATTGAACGTACCTGGACGGATGGGTGTACAGAGAACGAAAGCATTGCCAGTGTGTTTGGGGTAGCACTCGCATACCGGTAAGTGATTGATGACGTGACACTCCGCGTTGCGACCACAGGTTCCAGGACAAGGATCTCTACATCTGTTGTTCATGCAAGCTTGATTCGAAGGGCAATCGGTATTCAAGAGACACTCCGGTCGACATCCTTCATAGGGATTGCCGATGTAATTGGAAATGCAGGTGCACGAGCCTGCGCCGTTCAGTTCTTTGCAAACGGCGTTGGATCCGCAAGGAGATGGGTTGCAGGGATCGGCAGGTACGGGTGTGCTCGTAGCTGTAAAGTTCAACGTTTACGATCGAGGGACACACGAGTTCTTGCAGTAGATAAGATTCTTACGTTCTTTGAAGATGCACTGAGTGAACGGATCACCGGTGTAGCCACTCAGGCAAGTACACATGGGGGTGTGACTAACAACGTAACAGTTAGCACTCGCTCCGCAGGATCCGATGCAAGGATCCTTGCACTTCTGATTGATACACGCTAACTGGCTAGGACATTCGCTGTTGCTAACACATTCTGGCCTGCAATTGGGTGGACTACCGGTGAATTCGGGCATGCAGGAGCACGAAGGTGAATCGTTGATCACCTGACACTGGGAGTTCGGACCGCAGGGTGATGGCTGGCAAGGGTCTACTACAGGCTGTTCCACTGAAATAAGCAAACGTGTCGTTTCTATAACGGGAACATCTCGAGATTTAATTATTAAGGCGATTTCTTACTGATGGGGATGCATTGGACAAACGGGTCACCGGTGAAACTCAACGGACAACTGCATATGGGATTATGGTTGACAACGTTGCACTGGGCTCCGATTCCGCAAGTTCCGGGGCAGGGATTGATGCACCTCTGGTTACTGCACGCTTCGTTTTGCGGGCAGTCTGTGCTCACTATGCACTCGGGTCTACAGGTGGGTGGACTTCCTAGGTATCCTCTGATGCACGAGCAAACCGCTTGACCGTTCACAACGCGACACTCGCTATTGGGTCCGCAGGGTGTCGGGCTACACGGATTGACGGGTGTCATGTCTGACGAAAACAAAGTCAATTATTCCAGTTCTGAGAATATGCAGAAGGTCGGTTAGGTTAGGTGACTACCTTGCAGAGGGGTGCACTGACTGAACGCGTTTCCGGTCATGTTTCCAGGGCAGCTACACATCGGGACGTGATTGATAACCGTGCAAACGGCAGCGATGCCGCAGGTTCCTGGACAGGGGTCCATACACTTGTTACGCAAACAGGCTCTGTCTCGAGGGCAGTCTGAGTTTAGGACACACTCGGGTCGACATCCTAGGTACGGGTTTCCTTGGAACTCTGGCAAGCACGCGCAAGCGCCGTTCGAGCACTCCGCGTTGGGGCCGCAAGGTGACAGGGCACATTCGTCTTCTACCGGTGCTGGAGTGGCTGTAAAGGCAAACAACTTGTAGTAACACTCTACATGTTTCATTCCGTCGGTCACAATGGTCCAGGAGTCCTTACGTGTGGCTGGAAGTAACTGACAGACAGTAAACGGATTGCCGGTGAAACCTTCGGGACAGTTGCACACGGGGATGTGGTTAACGACCGCGCAAACGGCGCCAGAGCCACAAGAACCAGGACACGGGTCTCTGCATTTCATGTTAATGCACGCCATGTTACTCTGACACTCGGAGTTAATCGTGCACTCGGGTCTGCAGTTAGGTGGTTGACCGATGTAGTCTCCTAAGCAGCTACAGGCAGCCGAACCACGGACATTTCTGCACTGGGCGAAATTGCCGCAGGGAGATGGTACGCACGGGTCTTTCTCCGTCGGGCCAGGGACCATAGGAGCTAGAAGTTGGGATCTCGTTAATTTCCATATTATGTGCAAGGAGTGCGAAAGGTGCGACTGGTGAAACTTCTTACGTGGTATCGGTGTACAGGTCGTGAAGGGATCTCCGCTATATCCTGGCATACAACTACAGATGGGACTGTGGTTAACCACGATGCATTTGGTGTTCAGACCGCAGGGGCTCGGACACGGGTTCACGCATTTGTAGTCCTTGCAGGCGAGTTGAGTGGGGCACTCGGAGCTAGATACGCACTCGGGTCTACAACCGGGTGGAGTGCCTACGTAGGTGGGTAGACACGAGCACACTGCCTGACCTGATACCTCTTTACACTGGCTGTTGGGTCCACAGGGTGATGGGCTACAGACGTTCTCTTTCGGGACTATTACTGGGAAACATATTGCAGTTTGTTATTCATTTTGTTATGCACATTCGAGCTCTTGGAATATTGTTCCGACGTGTAGCCAATACTGGCAGTAACTCTCTTAAAGATCTGATGATATATGTGTGAAATATAGTCGGAACAATATTTCAAAACGACAACGTGCATTAGTAAGTATGATTAGCAAGTTGGATCTTCAGGAAAATACACGGTTTCAGGGAAGACTGGTTCGACTTACTGTCCATGGTACACACGACAAACGGGTCGCCCGTAAAGCCGGGTCTACAGTTGCAGAGGGGTTGGTGATTAACGACCGCGCATTCGGCATTCTGGCCACAGGTTCCAGGACAAGGGTCTTGGCATTTGTTCCTGACACACGTTTTGCTGGACGGGCAATCAGGGTTAATTACGCACTCGGGTCTACAGCCTACGTAAGGATTGCCAACGTATTCAGGGGGGCAATAACAAATTCCGACACCGTCCCGTTCTCTGCACAACGCGTTTGTGCCGCAAACACCTTCGGCGCAGGGTGAGGGTTCCGGGTCACGAACTAGAACAATGCAAAATCAGAGATTAGTTTGTTACAACAGAATGGTCGCGTTATATGTTTCCAGCTTCTTACTTATTACTGAACAACGGGTATACGGGTCGCCGGTGAAACCGTTCGAGCACACGCAGTTCGGTACGTGGTATGTCACGTGACATTCTGCACTCTCCCCGCAGAGACCCGGGCAAGGGTCACTGCACTTTTGACGAACGCACGTTTGGTGGCTGGGGCACTCGGAGTTTGAGATGCACTCGGGTTTGCAGTTGGGCGGGCTGCCTTGGTACTCGGGCAGACAGGTACAGGATGGAATGTCATTGGTCACCTGACACTGAGAGTATGGACCGCAGGGTGACGGTTGGCAAGGGTTCGTGGGCACTATTACTTCTTCTATGAAAAGTAAATTTTGTTACCTACTTTTTTCTAACTTATTTCACCTATGGCAGTGATGGGCAGATTAATAGTTCATGGTAGATGAATTCCTCATAGGTATGAGGGTTTAATAAGGGTGTAGGAAGAACTTAGAAAAAAGATTGGTAAAGACTGAGGAAATTTTACAAAAATCCTGGGAGTGAGAGTTAAGGGAATCCTTCATCATGGGTAAACTCTTTTCGCAAGGGTTAAACAGAACCTACTAAAATCTTAAAAGCTAAGTTAGAGGGGTTGTAAACCTAGAGTGAGTGAGTTTAGGAAGTCAGGTAATTGCCCATCACTGATCTACAGCGTCACAATAAATTCTGTTCATCTTACTGATCATATCGCATCTGATGAACGGATCTCCCGTAAACCGTTCCGGGCAAGAGCACACGGGGTTATGGTTCACCACAAGACACGTCGCCTGAACACCGCACGTTCCTGGACACGGATCTCTGCATTTCTGATTCACGCAAGCCTGGCTCTTAGGACAGTCTGAGCTAATGGTACATTCTGGTCTACACAGAGGTGGTGTTCCAAAGTAATCTGGAGCACATGTGCACACAGCTTGGTCGTTCACTTCCCTACATATGCTGTTGGGACCGCATGGGGATGGGTTGCACGGTCTTGTCGTTGTTGGAACTATGATTCAATAATTTCAAAATAATATACTTGAGGTTTCAGTACATCAAATATAAACGTATATAAATGTGTACCTCGTATGGGAGAGCATAGAACCAGGGCGTTTCCGCTAGTCTGTGGGGGACAACTGCACATGGGTATGTGATTGATGACATTGCACACGGCGTTCTGAGCGCAAGCTCCTGGGCAAGGATCAACGCACTTGTTCCTTATGCACGCTTTGTCTGCCGAGCAGTCCGAACTGAGAACACATTCTGGGCGACAACCGATGTAGGGGTCTCCGAAGTATTCGGGTAAACAAGTGCAAACACCATTGTTGCACTGAGCGTTCGAACCGCAAGGAGATTGTCTGCATGGGTCTGTCACAGGTTCCTCGACAGCTGTTTCAATATCAACTTATTAACAAGGGTCTTTATAGTGTCATCATATAAGGTCATATGTTATACAAGATCACCTTCCCTAATTACACCTTTCAGTAACTTACGCATTGGTTTAAGCTGGCAAATGTTGAAAGGATCTCCGGTGTATCCCTCCAGACAAGTACAAATCGGAACATGATTGTGAACAGCGCACACACTGTTCAGACCGCAAGATCCAGGACAAGGATCCTGACACTTCTCGCGAATGCAAGCCTGATTTCTGGGGCAGTCGGTATTAGTAACACACTCTGGACGGCAATTGGGTGGGACACCGATGTAATTGACTGAGCAAGAACACGAAGGTGACCCGTTGATGTTACGACATTGCGAGTTCGGTCCGCAGGGTAAATTGACGCAGGGATCAACCGGTGTTTCGACCACGGCAACGGCTACAATAAATTATGTTTCATCTTTCTTTTCGAATCTTATGTTTCTCAAAGGAGCATAAACGAAGCTTACGTGGACTGTAGAAGCAGTAGGTGAACGGGTCACCAGTGAACCCTGGCTTGCAACTGCAGACAGGGCTATGGTTCACCACCCTACAAGTACTCTGTTGCCCGCAAGAGTTGGGACAAGGATCAACGCACTTATTATTCCTGCACGCAAGGTTTAGAGGACAGTCAGAGTTAACGCTGCACTCTGGTCTGCAATTAGGAGGTGTTCCAATGTAATTTGGCATGCAGGAACACGTGGCTTGACCGTTCGATTCTCTACATTGACTGTAGGGTCCGCAAGGTGACGGTTCGCAGGGATTGGCTGCATTAGGCTCTGCAAGAAATTGTGGCTATCAATCTGAATAACCATGTCTCGTTAGACGGATCATTTTTAGAGTATCTTACGTTGTTCTAAGAAAGGGGTACAGAGGTAGAACGGATCACCGGTGTATCCTTCGGGGCAGTTGCAAGTAGCAGCATGATTGATCACGTAACACTGAGCATTTTGAGCACAAGTGCCGGGACATGGGTCTCTGCACTTGGATCTGATGCAAGCTTGATTGGACGGACAGTCGGAACTGAGGGTACATTCTGGCCTGCATCCTTCGTAAGGGTTACCGATGTAGTCGTTCTGGCAAGAGCAGGAAGCCGAATTCTGTTGAACTCGACATATCGCGTTTGCACCACAGGGTGATGGGGTGCAAGGGTCTGGTCTGGGTACTTGAACGTCGACTAAAAATACGGAAGAATCACGTTAAAATCCATTAACGGAATTTCCATTGACATAATGGAAATTTAGATGGTCAATCCTTACATTTCTGTGGTATACACTGTGTAAACGGATCCCCAGTGTAGCCATTCGTGCACGCACACATCGGTGTGTGGCTGACAACGTTACAAATGGCGTTCACACCGCAGGAGTTTACGCAAGGGTCTCGACACTTTTGGTTGATGCAAGCTTGTTGATTAGGACACTCGCTATTACTGACGCATTCGGGTCGGCAGTTCGGGGGTGATCCTATGAACTCTTGAAGACAGGAACAGGATGGCTGGTCATTCACCACCTGGCACTCCGCGTTTGGACCGCAGGGGGATGGTAGACACGGATTGAGTGGAGGTACCGGTCTTTCAGCTTCAAGGTGCAAGATCAGATTAGTTGGATTCTTCTTTTACTACGAATTTCGATATTTGATTAGAGAATTCTTACGCATCGGCTGGCATCTGACGAATGGGTCACCCGTCATTCTCTCCCGACATGTGCACACAGGATTGTGATTGACCACGTTGCAGACTGCGTTCAGTCCACAGCTTCCTAGGCAAGGGTTCTGACATTTTTGATTGGAACACGCCTCGTTTAGTGGACAGTCTGAACTGACTACGCATTCGGGTCTACATATTGGTGGTGCACCGATGTATCCGCTTATGCAAGAACAAACAGCTTGCATGTTGTTTGTTCTACACTGACTATTTGGTCCACAGGGCGAGGGGTTGCAAGGATCATTTACGGCCGTCGCTAAAAGTTATTCAAAAATATTCAGGTTACCTTATATTTGATATTTAAATATACTATTTAAATAGTATATTTCAAAAGTATGTTTAAATAGTATGTTTAAATAGTATATTTTTTAACAGTATATTTTAATAGTATATTTAAGTTATTTAGGCTATTTAAATGTACGCAAACAATGAAGAAGCGTACCTTGCATAGGAGAACACAGAACGAAAGCATTTCCCGACATTCCCGAGGGGCAGCTGCACATAGGCACATGGTTGAACACGTTGCACACAGCGTTCTGTCCGCAAACACCGGGACAAGGATCGACACACTTGTTCCTAACGCAAGCTCGCGTAGTCGGACATTCGTTGCTTAGCACACACTCCGGTCTACAACCCGTGTAGGGATCGCCAGAGTACTCTGGCAAACAGCTGCAAACACCGTTGTCGCAACGCGCGTTCGACCCGCAAGGTGCAGACGCACATGGGTCAGTTTCGATGGGGCGAGCTGCAAAGTTTCCACGTTATTTAATGAAATTAAACGTTTTCACGTTATTTTATCCACAAAATTTAATGTTCTGAGGAGACGGAGATCTTACTTGGTTCGACGAAGCAGTTGGTGAAGGGGTCTCCCGTGTAACCCGGAGGACAAGTGCAAGTTGGGACATGATTGATAACGCTGCACTGAGCTTGCAGTGCACACGAGCCGGGACAAGGGTCTTTACACCTTTGTCGTATGCAAGCCTGATTGGGTGGACAGTCTGGGTTAATGGTACATTCCGGACGACAGTTTGGAGGACTTCCGGTGTACGTGGCTAGACAGGAACAGGACGGTATTCCACCGATGTTCCGACATTCTGAGTAAGCACCGCACGGCGAGGGAATGCATGGGTCTTTAGGAACGACGTCGTTTTGAACGGGTGGTGTTACTAGAATTGTTGAAAAGAATTAAGATAATTTTACTGTGACTATTTAATTAATTTAAATGACTATTTAATTTTACGCGGACTAGCCATCACTTACACGGAATGGGGAAGCAAACGGTGAAAGGATCACCGGTGTACCCCCTCGAGCAACTACAAAGGGGCGCGTGATTGATCACCCTACAATCCGCGTTCTGTCCACAAGAGGATGGACACGGATTCACGCATTTCTGTCTCACGCAAGCCCTATCAGAAGCACATTCCGAACTGGTGACGCACTCCGGTCTACAAGATGGAGGTGTACCAATATAAGTTGGCAGACAGGAGCAAACAGCCACCTGATTGACTACTCTGCACTGACTGTTTGGTCCACACTGAGCATTTCCGCACTGGTCTTTTACACTGACTTCAGGAACTGAGAAACATTTTCATACATATACATTAGTATACATTAAAAATGTATACTTCCGATTTCGCTGTGGATGTGACTCAACTTACCAACTGGTTGAATGGAACAGTATCGATAAGGATCACCGGTGTAACTGGGGTAACACGAGCAAGTAGCCCGATGGTTGACAACGCGACATTCGGCATTGGTTCCACACGTGCCTGGACAAGGATCCACGCATTTGGAGTTGATGCAAGCTCGAGTGGGAGAGCAATCAGAATCTAGGACACATTCTGGCCTGCATCCTTCGTAAGGATTTCCTAAGTAACCAGGAAGGCAGGCGCAGGAGCCTACTTCGTTTCTTTCGGTGCATTGCGCGTTGGAACCGCAGGGAGAAGGTAAACATGGGTTCACTTTTGTCGTGGTGTCTTCAACTAGAAAACGGTGAAGTAATTAAGGTGAACGGTTATCAAGTAGTCATGGTTATCAAGTAGTCATTGATGACGTTGCAAAAAGCTTACTAGGCCTGACGAAGCATTGAGTGAAGGGATCACCGGTGTACCCAGTCTCGCAGTAGCACATCGGAGTGTGACTGACCGTTCGACACTGAGCATTCGTCCCGCAAGATCCCGGACAAGGATCTCTACATTTCTGGTTTATGCAAGCCTGCTGACTGGGACACTCGCTGTTGCTGATACATTCGGGCCTGCAATTCGGCGGGGAGCCAATGAAATCGGGAAGACAGGTGCAGGAAGGTGAATCTCCCGAGATTTGACACTGAGCATTAGGTCCACAAGGCGAGGGCTGACAGACGTTTATCGGTTCCGGTGGCGTTGGTGCTATAAATTTTTTTTGTTTAAAAATTCGAAGTACTTGTACAAGTACAACAATGTTATAGTACTTGTGCGATGGATGAACTTACGAAGTGGAATGCATCTGACAAACGGATCTCCCGTGAGTCCTTCCGGACAGTGACATATAGGGTTGCGGTTTGCCACCGTGCAACGAGCACCTAGACCACATGTACCTATACAGGGATCTCTACACTTTTGGTTGGTGCAAATCTGGTTGGGGGGACACTCGGAGCTAACTATACACTCTGGACGACAGTTCGGTGGATTTCCTAGGTAACCGGGCACACAACTACAAATTGCTTGGCCGTTGTTTGCTCGACACTGGCTGTTGGGTCCACAAGGTGATGGGGTGCATGGGGTTGATGGAAGCTCAGCTATAGAAACATCGTCACATTTATATATCTTTGAAGTCAGAAAATCACTGTATTTTATTTATGCGGCTGAGTGCAATCTTCTCTAGAGGAAGACTCGTCTTAATATTCCAAAGTCCCTAGGTATATAGATATAAGTTCTAAGTATATTATATATTAGATATTTAATTAAGGAGACTCGAATTAAGTATATCAATCTGTTAGCGGATGAAATAACTCTCTTTGAAATAGATCGAATACTCTCATAATCCACAGACATAAAAACTTAGTATGTGGTAACTTATTTAGACAAGTGTGCTAGAGAATACCGTACTACAGCATATCACAAAGAACAAGTATACCTATAGCAGGTCGACAGTACGCAAAAGCGTTTCCTTCGAAACCATCAGGACAGCTGCACATAGGCACATGATTGACCACGTTGCATATAGCATTGCTTGCACAAGTGCCAATACATGGATCCTCGCACTTGTTCCTCACGCAAGCTCTATCTCGAGAGCAATCATTGTTCAGTACACACTCCGGTCGACAACCAAGAGTGCTATCTCCATAATAATCAGGCAGACACGAGCAAATTCCGTTGTCGCATTGAGCATTCGGGCCACAAGGGGATGGATTGCATAAGTCTACTTCGTTTGTTTCGGCTGATAAAAAAGTTGCACGTTATAAAATTTTAAAACGATATCCATGAAACCTAAATGAACACGGTTACTCACGCGGTGTCATCTGTTGACTGCAACTACTGAAGGGATCTCCAGTGTACCCTTCGATACAGGAGCACATGGGTACATGATTGAACACGATACACTGGGCGTTGAAGCCACACGATCCTGGACAAGGGTCTCTACACCTCTCCTGAATACAAGCTTGATTACTAGGACACTCGGAATTGATGGTACACTCTGGTCTGCAATTTGGTGGACTGCCACGATAATTTGGCAAACAAGTACAAGCTGGTGTCTGTCCTACGTTTTGACAAATCGCGTTGGGACCGCAAGGTGACGGTGAACATGGGTCCCTTTGCACTGACGGTGTCTCTACGGGAGCTAAGAACATTGCTCGTAAATGTCTAAATCAAATTTTTTAGGTTTCTATATTAACTATACAACATTTGTTGTATAGTTTTAATTCGTACCAGGAGCAGGGAAACAGGCGGTGAACGGGTCACCGATGAATCCATTGTTGCAGAAGCAAATAGGACTGTGATTAATGATCCTGCAGTTGGCGTTAACTCCACACGAGTTGGGACACGGGTCGACACATTTCTGGTTCACGCACGCTCGAGTCAAAGGGCACTCGGTGCTGACTACGCACTCGGGTCTGCAATTCGGAGGACTGCCGATGTAGGAAGAGAGACAAGAGCAGACTGCTTGGTTGTTGTTCACGCGACATTCGCTGTTGGGTCCGCAGGGTGAAGGGTTGCAGAGGTTCACTATCACGTCTGCTTCTAGATTGAGGGATTATGTGATTGTTCAGCGGACTATCGATGTTACAGATACGTATACAATGATACAGATAACGGAACAGACAATGGTACAATTATGAAGTATACAGACAATGATACATTTACGAAGTATGAGTTTACACTTCATCTTTAATAATGAAAATCAGCCTTACGATTCATCGGACTTAGACTGCAATATCTGAAGGGGTCGCCCCTGTATCCTTGAAGACACGAGCACATCGGTAAATGGTTGACAGGGTTGCACACCGCGTTCTGTGCACAAGCACCAGGACACGGATCCTGGCACTTCGATCTAACGCACGCTAAGTTCGCTGGGCAGTCGGAATTCACCATGCATTCTGGTCTGCAACCCTCGTAAGGGTTTCCGATGTAATCGGGTAAACAGGAACACGCTCCCGCGTTTCCTGACACTTTGCACACAGCGTTAGCGCCGCAGGGTGTTGGCGTACAAGGTGTGGGTCTTTCGTCGGCAACTACAGAATGATCGCAAATAGAGAAAGTTCGATGTCCACTGTAAATTGAATCAAAGAAACTTACTTTGGAGAGGAGTACACTGGGTGAAAGGATCTCCCGTAAAGCCTGAAGTACAGGAACACGTCGGAGTGTGGCTGAACACGCTACATTCGGCGTTAGCTCCGCACAGGCCGGGACAAGGGTCCCTACATTTTTGATTGATGCAAGCTTGGCGAATCGGGCATTCGCTGTTACTGACACATTCGGGTCTACAGTTCGGTGGCGATCCCGTGAATTCGGGTAAACACGAGCACGAGGGTGCTTGATTCACGACTTGACACTGAGCGTTTGGACCGCACGGTGATGGGTAACAGGGATTGATCGGTTCTGGAGACATTTCGACTGCGGAGCAAATAAAAGTGATCAGAAGTTTTTTAATAGGAGAATATTCTTAATGTATCGTAATATTTTTGAAGTGAAATTAGCTGCAAATGTTCCTCACCTATAATCGTGCAAGAAGCGAAAGGATCACCGGTCAGACCTTGAGGACACCTACAGATGGGGTTGTGATTGACCACCGAGCATTCTGCTCTTAAACCGCAGGATCCCGGGCAAGGATCTCTGCATTTCTGATTAATACAAGCCTTCGACAAATCGCAGTCGGAACTGACGACACATTCGGGTCGACAGGTAGGTGGATTTCCTGTGAAACCTTCTATGCATTTGCAGACTGGGAGGCCATTCACTTCTTGACAGTGACTGTTCGGTCCACATGGTGATGGGGAACATGGGTTCGTTACTACGGCTTCTGATGTAGCAATAAAAAGATTAAGTTGAGTATCTCATTGAATTGAAACATGTAGGGTGAACTTTGAAATGAACAGTTCAAGAAATGAAACTAAAGTTTAGGAAATAAATAGGTGCCTGTACAAGGTGGTCCATCTAAGAATAGCCACCTAAATGCATCTCTGATGCATCTTAATAAAATTAAATAAAGTTTGTCTTATGCAAAAACCTTATATGCAAATGTACATGAATGACCTTGACGCAGAAGCTTTGTAATCTTTTTGTCCAGCTTGGTATCATCCAAATTGCATATTAAATTTTTATCATCGTTAAACAGATACTTAGGTGGTTACATATAAATGGGCCACCCTGTATAAATAAGTATATATTTATACAGTATGAGACAACATCGTACCCTGCACTGGAGAACAAGAAACAAAAGCGTTCCCTGACATCCCAGTCGGACAACTGCACATGGGAACATGATTGATCGTTTGACACTGTGCGTTCTGTCCACACGTTCCTATGCAAGGATCTACACATTTGTTTCTTATGCATGCTCTGTCACGAGGACAATCGTTGTTCATGACGCACTCAGGACGACAACCACTGTAAGGATCTCCTTGGAATTCTGGGAGACACGTGCAAACCCCATCGCGACATAGGGTGTTCGCGCCGCATGGCGAAGGGTTGCAAAGGTCTGTCACTGGTTCTTCGGCTAAAAATCATTTGCAATCAAAAATACTATTCGATATCTTACAACCTAACGAACTCAATAGTTCCTAATCTAACTAGGTGAACCTAATAGTTCCTAACCTTACTAGGTGAATCTAATAAATTATTTAATGACAAATATCCTAATAAAGCTAAAAAGGGGCTCACATATGACTGGTCTCGGGACACAGCTGCTGAAGGGATCTCCAGTGTACCCTTCCGGACAAGAACAAGTCGGCACATGATTAAGAACAGAGCACCTAGCTCCGAATCCACAAGAACCCGGACAGGGATCCGAGCACTTTTCCCGAATGCACGCAAGTGCACTAGGGCACTCGGCGTTTATGGTGCACTCCGGTCTGCAATTAGGTGGAGTACCGATGTACGAAGGTGAACAAGAGCATGAAGGATTTCCACCAATATCTCTGCACTGAGAATACGGGCCACAGGGCGATGGCGAGCAAGGATCTTGTTGAGCAGGTCTCACTGCCTCTGGTGGAGGACCTATAGAGTTCGAGAATGAGTCTCCGACAACTTCGATGAAATGCTCAGTTTGCAATGAGATCAATACACACGTGGAACAGGGAAGCAGATTGTGAACGCGTCTCCCGTGAATCCTTGCTGGCAGGAACATATCGGGCTATGATTGATGACGTTGCAGACTGTGTTTCTTCCGCAAGGATCAGGACAAGGATTGGTGCATTTTTGGTTGATACATGCGCGATTGGAAGGACATTCTGAGCTCGTCACACACTCTGGTCTACAACTTGGTGGAGAACCCAGGTACTCCGGTAAACAGGAGCACACTGCTTGACCGTTGTTCTCTCGACAGACGCTGTTGGGTCCACAAGGTGATGGCTGGCAGGGGTTTCTCATGCTCGGTAAATTAACTGTCGAGTAAAGCGGTTTTAACAACTGGGTAAATTTTCAGTGAAAGAACGAGAGTGGAAGAATCTCGTGCACCAACCTATCTCTTCCTCTCTACAGAATCTGAACGGATCTCCAGTGAACCTAGGCAAGCAATTACAAGTCGCCACGTGGTTCACCACCTGGCAGACTGCGTTCTGGCCGCAGGTACCAGGACAGGGGTCCACGCATTTGGATCGAACGCAAGTTCTACTGGGAATGCAGTCTGAATTGATAACGCACTCTGGTCGGCAGCCCTCGTAAGGATTGCCCAGGTACCCTGGCAAACAGGAGCATGCTCCCACGCCGTTTCGATTCGTGCACTGAGCGTTTGCTCCGCACGGAGATGGCACGCAGGGTTCTGGTACGTACATTGGTATGACTGCAATGGAAATTTAATTTAACTTTTGTCGACTAGAATTTAACATAGAACGTAACATAGAATTAAACATAAAACGTTGTTGGACGATACACTGGATAGACACATCTCCAGCGTTAACTTATGAAACTTTCATCGACTAGAATTTAAACCTAAGATTCTTACGTTGTTGGACGATACACTGGGTGAACGGATCTCCAGTGTACCCAGGAGAGCAAGTGCACATGGGCGTATGGGACACCGTGTTGCACACAGCGTTCATGCCGCAGGATCCAGGACAAGGGTCTCTGCACTTCTGATTGATACACGCCAAGTTACTCGCACATTCGCTGTTGCTTACGCATTCTGGTCGACAATTAGGAGGAGAACCAGTGAATTCTGGTAGACAGGAACACGACGGGGAATCGTTGACCACCTGGCACTGGGCGTTTGGACCACAAGGTGACGGTTCGCAGGGGTTTTGCTGAGGTGGTGCTTCTAACGCTGAAATACGACGCAGTTCAGACATCGTCCACGCGATCCATTTTGGAGGAATTTGTCGTTCTTACGTCTTTCGGTACATCTCACGAACGGGTCGCCAGTCATGCTAGGTGGACAGTTACAAATCGGGTTGTGGTTAACCACTTGGCAGGTAGCTCTGATTCCACACGAGCCGACGCAAGGGTTACTGCATTTCTGGTTAATGCAAGCTTCGGTTGGTCCACAGTCCGTGCTCACCACGCATTCCGGTCTGCAGGTTGGTGGAATACCGACAAAACCGGGGATACATGTGCATACAGCTTGTCCGTTCGCTTCTCTGCACTGACTGTTCGGCCCGCAGGGTGTTGGGTTGCAGGGATTTGTCACGACAGGGTCTGATCAGGACAATTAAATAGTTTAATCATATGTGCATTCTTTGGGAAGAGAATTAAATCTCTTATTAAAGATCGTACCTCTGAATGGAGCGCAAGATATGAACGCATTGCCCGACATTCCGTTAGGACAACTGCACATGGGGACGTGGTTGTACACGTTGCAAATTGCACTTTGACCACAAGTGCCAATGCAAGGATCAACGCACTTGTTGCGCAGGCAAGCTCTGTCCAAAGGACAGTCGGTGTTCAGGACACACTCTGGTCGACAACCCACGTAAGGATCGCCTTGGTATTCGGATAAACACGTGCACACACCGTTGTTGCACTGTGCGTTTGGACCGCAAGGCGATGGGTTACATGGGTCTTCGGGTACTACCGCGACTGCTACAATGGTAAAGTCTATTGTTAATTATTAGACTCAGGGTGTTTTTATATATTACAGTCTGCAAAATATATAAATATGAATCACTTATTCACATATGAACCACATATGGATTACATAGATTTATTTACATTTTGTCCTCGATATAAATTCATAAAACTTGATTTAATTATTAGGATTATCAAAGAAGAATTTTAAGGCAAACATCTTACGTGGAGCAGGAGAGCAACTGCTGAAAGGATCGCCAGTGAATCCCTCGGGACAAGTACAAATCGGTAGATGATTGAAAACCGTGCACCGAGCTGCCAGACCGCATGACCCGGGACATGGATCGGTACATCTTTGTCTGATGCACGATCTATCGCTGGGACAGTCTGAATTCACTGTACACTCTGGTCTACAATTCGGTGGGCTGCCAAAGTAATTAGCTAAACAGGAACAAGATGGCGCACCGCCGATATCCCGACATTCCGAGTACGGACCGCAAGGGGATGGTACGCAAGGGTTTTGAGGTAGATCAGGTAACGTTGGTTGAGCTACAGAAACATTAATCGTCGGTTGAACGTTTTATACCCCATTTTAATTTTAATGTAGTTGAGAGACTTACGTGGAAGAGGGAAACACCTGGTAAAGGGGTTGCCAGTATTTCCGTCTTTGCAGGTACATATAGGACTGTGATTGACGACTAGACAATTGGTATTCTGCCCACACGGGCGCGGACACGGATTCACACACTTCTGATTCACACAGGCGCGATTCGAGGGACAGTCGGAACTCACGACGCACTCGGGACGACACGAGGGAGGACTTCCGGTGTATTCGGGGAGGCAAGAGCATACAGCGTTTCCGGAAACCACGCGGCATTGACTGTTTGGACCGCAGGGCGATGGAACGCAAGGGTCTGTCTGATCTTCCGTTTTGTCTGGGGAGTGGTAGAAAATCTTTAAAATCCTATTCTTAACGAAATCATCCCCCGAACGGTGGAAAGAAATCATTTTTATCTCTCAAACTAGCTCTTCAACAAATTTTTTTTTCTTTTTGACCTAATTTTGAACCACCGTTCGATGGTTTTTTAATATCAAATATACTTTACCAGGTTCTCTCATCAGTTGACAATATCTGAACGGGTCACCCGTGAAACCAGGAACACAAGTGCACATAGGTGAGTGATTAATAACCTGACAGACAGCATCCTGCCCGCAGGTTCCCGGACAGGGGTTCTGACACTTATTTCTCATACAAGCGAGGTTCGACGGACAATCTGAGCTAACTGTACACTCTGGACGGCATCCTTCGTAAGGATTGCCAATGTACTCCGGTAGACAACTACAGGATCCAACTCCATTTTGCTCTTTGCAAACTGCGTTTGAACCGCAGGGTGACGGTGTGCAGGGAGATGCCGGAGTCGCTAGATAATACAAGAAAATTTACAAATTGGTTAACTTGATGAGCTGAATTCGATAAATTTAACAGATTGAGCACCACAGTGAAAAGCTGCAATTGTAACTCAAGATCCCTCATTTCTTCAATCAAGATCCCTTATTCTTTTAATCCCTATTTTCTTTCCGATCGCTAGCGATCACCGTGGAGTTCAAACTGTTAAGAAACCTAAGTGCCTTACATTCTTGGAATGGAACGCATTGCGTGAACGGATCACCCGAGAACCCGCTGGGGCAAGCGCACATAGGTGTATGACTGACCACCCGACACTCTGCGTTAGGTCCACAGGATCCAGGACAAGGGTCTCTACACTTCTGATTAATGCAAGCATGGTGTGCCAAGCACTCGCTATTGCTGACACACTCTGGCCGGCAGTTAGGTGGAGAATTGATAAACCCAGGCATGCAGGTACACGACGGGGAATCGTTCACCACCTGACACAGGGCGTTGGGACCACAAGGTGATGGCTTGCACACGTTTATGATTTCCGGCTTCGTTTCCACTAAAAGTCGCAGAACATGTAACTATTGAACTGTCAGACACTGGATAGAACTGACAGTTGGATAGAAGTGTCCTTACTGATAGGGTCACATCTGACGAACGGATCCCCGGACAACCCCGCAGGACAACTGCATAAGGGATTGTGATTGATGACCTGACACTGTGCACGAATGCCACAGCTTCCTACACATGGATTCACGCACTTCAAGTTGCTACAGGCTTCGTTCCTGGGACAGTCTGAACTGACGGTACACTCTGGTCGACAAGATGGAGGACTGCCAACGTAACCGGGCACGCAGGAACAGACTGCCTGTCCATTGACACTGCGGCACTGACTGTTTTGACCGCAGGGAGAAGGATTGCATGGTGTTTCAGGACTTGTTTCTATGAAAACATCGAGTAATATGTTATCAGTGTATACCTTCAGACTTTCAAATCTGCATTGAATTCTCTAACCCCTTGCACTATGATTTATTTGTCAGGTGCGTCAGTCAGAACTAATTGCAGCTACAATATTAAACAGACAAACAAAATTTTAATATTATGCGAATTATAATTGGACTTGAACTCCAGATTGAAGTGCATTAAAAATTTGAGTAAAATTGATCACGGCCGAGGTACGAGTGCGTCAGACTCGTCAAAATAGTGTAAGAGGCTAAGAAATATCTATTGAACGGTCATCAGGTACCTTGAACAGGGGAACAGACAACGAAAGCGTTGCCACTGGTACCCGGCGCGCAACTGCACATCGGAATGTGGTTGAAAACATTGCAAACAGCATTCTGTCCACAAGTGTTGACACAAGGGTCTGCACACTTGTTGCGTACGCAAGCCTGATTCGTGGGACAGTCGGTGTTGAGGACGCACTCTGGTCTGCAGCCCGTGTAAGGGTCGCCTCTGTACTCGGCTAAGCAAGTGCAGATTCCGTTGTTGCACTCTGCGTTCGCTCCGCAGGGTGATGGATTGCAAGGATCATCGGGAAGTACCGGTTCTAAAAATGGGATATATGAATATTGATGTACTGAATGATATCAGTAACAATCTAGAGATCTTACGTGGTGGAGGTTTCGGGTTGCAGTTGGTGAAGGGGTCTCCGGTATAACCTTCCATGCAGCTGCAAACCGGCACGTGGTTTATGACGCTGCACTGAGCAAAGGTACCGCAGGAGCCGGGACACGGGTCCCTACACTTTTCTCTCATGCAAGCCTGGTTGGGAGAGCAGTCGGAGTTCACGGTACATTCTGGTCGACAGTTTGGTGGGCTGCCGATGTAGTTTGGCAAACAGGAACAGGAAGATAGACCGTTGATTTCGCGGCACTCTGCGTTTGCACCGCAGGGGGAGGGAACGCAGGGGTTAAAAGGCACCACTGCAGAGGGAATTTCTACAAATTTAAAGAATAAATGAATCAAAAGGGAATAATCAAAATAAATGAGTCATCAAAATTATCCAAGGAAAATCAATAAAAAATTGAAAATAAAGATGAGGATCGGTCCTCTCACCTGGCACTGGGAAGCAACGCGTGAATGGGTCACCCGTGTACCTCTGTCTGCAGGCACAGATAGGACTATGATGGATAACGTTACACTCTGCGTTCAGACCACACGGTCCAGGACAAGGATTCTGGCATTTCTGATTGATACAGGCAAGGTTTGTCGGACACTCCGAGCTGACCACGCATTCTGGTCGACATCCAGGCGGAGTACCAATGAACTGTGGTAAGCAGGAGCAGACTGCTTGATCATTGACGACTTGACACCGACTATTTGGTCCACAGGGTGACGGGGAGCATGGGTCTCTCCTGTCCTCAACTGTGGTAGAAAGTGAAGTTAGGAAAGTACCGATCTAACGAAAGAAGTACCGATCTTCCGACAAAAGAAGATTTAATTTACCAGGTTGCGTGATTGGTTGACAGAATTGATAAGGCTGTCCAGTATATCCAGGGAAGCAAGTACAGGTTGGTAAGTGGTTGACAACCTGGCACTCGGCGTTCGTTCCGCAAGCTCCAGGACAAGGGTCCTGGCACTTGGAGCGAATGCAAGCACGCGTGGACATGCAATCAGAGTTCATGACACACTCTGGACGACAACCCTCGTAAGGATTGCCAACGTAATCGGATAAACAGGTGCAAGCACCCACTCCGGCTTGCTCTTTGCAAACAGCGTTCGAACCACAGGGGGATGGCGTACAGGGAGTCGAAAGAACTGGCTGCATCTCGTCTAAAACGCAAGGTTCACTGATTATTATGTTCTTAAGGAACGTCGTTTTCATCGGATCTTACTTTGCCTCTGGAAGCACTGAGTGAAGGGATCGCCGTCGTAGCCGACGAGACACACGCACATTGCGGTGTGGCTCACTACGCGGCAGTCGGTGTTAGCTCCACAGGAGCCGGGACAAGGGTCTCTGCACTTGTTGTTGATGCATGCCAAGTGTGTGGGACATTCGCTGTTGCTGATGCACTCTGGTCTACAGTTTGGAGGTGTTCCGATGAACTCAGGCGAACAAGAACAGGAAGGCGAGTCGTTTATCACCTGGCAGACCGCGTTGGGTCCACAGGGCGATGGTTGGCAAGGATTTATAGGAACTAACGGTTCTTCCGCTGCAATATCAACATTTTGTTACGTGGACTATTTGATGAGGTTCAGATGATTCTATTGATATACTGAGCTCACGTTTTAGCTCGCATCTAACGAAAGGATCGCCGGTGAAGCCTGCAGGGCAGCTGCACACAGGGTTGTGATTTATTACTTGACACTGGGCTCTGACACCGCAGGACCCAGCGCAAGGATTCATGCATCTCTGATTGCTGCAAGCTTGGTTCTTTGGACAGTCAGAACTGACGGTACACTCGGGTCTGCAGGAGGGAGGCGTTCCAATGAAATTGGCCACGCAAGAGCAAACTGCTTGCTCGTTAACTACGCGACAGACACTGTTGGGTCCGCAAGGAGATGGATTGCATGGGTCTTCGGGTCCTAAAATGGAATTCAAAAAAGAATTGATTGATTGATTTTGTAAGGGCTTCGACTGCTATGATCACTGGCCCAAGAATTTAAGGTGGGTATCTTGTTGTGGGATGCTGACTCGAACGGATACGTACCTCTGCTCGGGCGACAAGAAACGAAAGCATTTCCTGTCATGCCAGGCAGACAACTACACATGGGGACGTGATTGTAGACGTTGCACTGTGCGTTTTGACCGCAGGTTCCAGGACACGGGTCCACGCACTTGTTGCGGATACAAGCTTGACTCGGGGAGCAGTCGTTGTTCAGAACACACTCGGGTCGACAACCGGTGTAAGGGTCGCCTTGATATTCCGGCAAACAGGAACAGGTGCCATCCCTGCACATTGCGTTAGGACCACAGGGCGAGGGATTGCATGGGTCCGCGGGTACTACAGGTTCTTCTATTGCTAAATAATTGAAAACAATTATCGTACGACAATTATCGTTTCAACTCGATCGAAATGAACACGTGAATCCTTACGTTTGGGATAACAGTTCGTGAACGGATCTCCAGTGAAACCATCAGGACAAGTGCAAGACGGTGTGTGGTTGATAACGTTACAGGTAGCCGATAGTCCACAAGATCCCGGACAAGGATCCCTACATCTTTCGTTTATGCAAGCTTGACTACTGGGACAATCGGAATTTATAGTACATTCGGGTCTGCAATTAGGTGGACTGCCGATATAGATCGACAGACAAGAACAGGAAGGTGCACCGCCTATATCGCGACATTCCGCGTAGGGTCCACACGGTGAAGGCACGCATGGGTTCTGTGAGACCGGACCAGGTGCAGGTTCTGAAAGATTCGGTTTGTGAAGAAGCTGAAATCTTTCTCAAAGTGGGATTCTTGAGGTTATCTTACTTGGCACAGGGAAGCATCTACTGAAAGGATCTCCTGTGTACGCCTGTTTGCAACTACAAATCGGGCTGTGATTCAGGACCATGCAGTTGGTGTTCGATCCACACGGCTGTGGACAGGGGTTCACACACTTATTGTTAACGCAAGCTCTGTTGGTTGGACACTCCGAGCTCACTACACATTCGGGTCGACATCCCGGGGGACTTCCGATGTACTCTGGTAAACAGGTGCAAACTGGCTGATTGTTGACCACTCTGCATTGACTGTTCGGTCCACACGGAGATGGATTGCAGGGTTCTCTTGGAATCGGTTCTGATTTTGAAATAATAGGTCATCATCTGCATCATCTGAATTTTTACTGACTGAATTTTTGGAAGAGTGTAATTACCGGATTCCATGATGGGGTTACAGTATCTGAACGGATCGCCGGTGAAACCAGGCATACATGTGCAAGCTGGGGAGTGATTGATCACTTGACAGACCGCGTTTTGACCGCAAGTTCCTGGACAAGGATCCTGGCACTTGGACCGAACGCAGGCCATGTTGGACACGCAGTCAGAGTTCACTGTACATTCCGGACGACATCCCTCGTAGGGATTTCCGATGTAATCTGGCAAACAGGTGCAAGAACCTGCTCCGTTTTGCTCTTTACACGCAGCGTTTGCTCCACAGGGTGACGGGGTGCAGGGTGATGCGTTCTCGACAATTGTTGCTACAATGACACGTTAAATGCAAGACTGTCTCTAATATGTCCCCACATCGTCAATCCTAGTTCTCTAAACTCTAAACTCTAATATCTCTAAATATATCTCTTACGTAGTTGCATAACGCATTGGATGAATGGGTCTCCAGTGTATCCGCTCAGACACACGCACATGGGCGTGTGGCTCACAACGCGGCACGCCGTGTTCGATCCACAAGCACCGGGACACGGATCTCTACACTTTTGATTCATGCAGGCTAAATGAGCGGGACATTCGCTGTTGCTGATGCACTCCGGTCTGCAATTAGGCGGAGTTCCAGTGAATTCGGACAGACACGAGCACGAGGGTGCGTCGTTCACCACGCGGCACTGGGAGTTTGGTCCACAGGGAGACGGCTGACAAGGGTTCACTGGCACGACTGGTGTTTCCGCTATTAGATCAAGTTTAGAATTGAAAAATCACCCTTGTACGAATCCTATTAATTACATCTCGATTCTTACTTATCGGGTCGCATCTGGTGAAGGGGTCTCCAGAGTGCCTTGGGAGGCAAGTACAAATGGGATTATGGTTGGCAACCTGGCATTGAGTCCTCAGACCACAGGTACCTAAGCAGGGATCTATGCATCTCTGATTGCTGCAGGCTTGATTGCGCGGACAATCGGAACTGACTACGCATTCGGGTCGACAAGATGGCGGAGTGCCGAGGTAGCCTTGAACGCAAGAACACACCGCTTGGTCGTTCACCACGCGACACTGACTGTTTGGACCGCAGGGAGAGGGTCTACAAGGGTCCATCGGTCGTGCTGGTTCTATGAAAGAATTACGTTGTGTAAAACAGAAATATCCTACAAAATTAAGAATATAAAGTACTTGGATATGAAGTATGACACCTTGTAAGACGGAACAGATAACGAAAGCATTTCCAGACATTCCAGGCGGACAGCTACACATGGGCACGTGATTATAAACATTGCAGACTGCGTTCTGTCCGCAAGTTCCAATGCAAGGATCCGCGCATTTGTTACGAATACAAGCTCTGTTTGCGGGACAGTCGGTGTTGAGGACACATTCGGGTCGACATAGTTCGTACGGGTTTCCTTGGTACTCGGGAAGGCAAGAACAAACACCATCATTGCACTCCGCGTTCGGGCCACAGGGTGAAGGATTGCAAGGGTCTGACGGGGTCTCTACCGCTGTAAAATGATTAGAGTTTGTACCCTAATAGCCTAAAAAGTAAAAATAAATGAAAAATCTTACGTTGAGGCGGTAGCGGCTGGCAGTTAGTGAAAGGGTCTCCCGTAAAACCTTCGGGACAAGAACACGCGGGTGTGTGATGAATCACGTTGCACACGGCGCCGAAACCGCACGAGCCGGGACACGGGTCCCTGCACTTTTCGCTCATACAAGCTCGATTGCTAGGGCAATCGGGATTTATCGTACATTCCGGTCTACAGTTTGGCGGGCTGCCCATGTAATTCGGTAAACAGGAACAAGATGGAGAGCCTCCGATATCGCGGCACTCCGAGTAGGGTCCGCAAGGTGATGGTACACAGGGGTTTTCAACGGGGCTGGGCAACGGTTCTGAAAATAATTTGCGATGACAATCTACCCGTTAGCCTTATTCAAAGTTAGAACTTATTTGGCTATTAATTTGAGGAGCGGGAAGGAAGCGATACCTTAACAGGTTCAAGTTATTATCTGGGAAATTAATTGGGAAATGAAGCAACCGATCATCTCTCGAACAATTAAGCTATCTTCTCTTACTTGGTGTCGGGAAACATCTGGTGAATGGGTCACCGGTGAAGTCCAGCTTGCAAGCACAGATAGGACTGTGGTTCACGACCCTGCAGTCCGCGTTGGTGCCACAACGACCGGCACAGGGCTCGGTACACTTCTGATTAACGCAAGCTCTGTTCGAGGGACATTCTGAACTGACTACGCATTCCGGTCGACATCCTGGAGGACTGCCTACGTATTCGGGAAGGCAAGAACAGACAGCCTGGCCGTTGTTAACGCGGCACAGGCTGTTGGGTCCACACGGCGAGGGACTACATGGATTTCCTTCGAGAACGGCTGCAAGTGATTCGAAATTGATCGACTGACGCTTGAATCGCGCTCTCAATGGTTACACTTTGGAATTAGTGTGTTAATGGCGGATAATTGGCCCGTAGGCTATGATTACGATGAAATTGCCGATGTGGTTATGAAGAAGCGTTATATCTTCTCTAAGGAGGCGTTCGTGACATTGCGATGACTATGATAAATGATCACTGGTATCAACTTACGAGCTGTCGGTTGAACGTAACAGTTCACGAAAGGATCACCCGTGAATCCAGCCAGACAAGTGCAGCTTGGCAGGTGATTTATCACCGCGCAATCAGCGTTCTGGGCACACGTGCCAGGACAAGGATCCTGGCACTTGGATCTTATGCAGGCCAAGTTCGAGGGGCAGTCGGAATTCACGGTGCATTCCGGTCGACATCCTTCGTACGGGTTTCCTATGTAATCCGGGGCGCAAGAACAGGATCCTGCACCATTCTGTTCTTTGCATATCGCGTTAGGGCCGCAGGGCGACGGTGTGCAGGGGGACTGCGGCGTGGGTTCGATCTCGGCTAAAAAAACGGGGTCACAGGGTCAGAGTTAATAACCATCAACACCAGTTGCATCCCAAAATGTTAATACACTGATGATTAAACTATCCAATCTAATTATATTAATCCATCGAAGGACACCAAGATTAGGGGACTTGTTGTTGATTAGGCTGTTCTTGTTGTGACGTGTCTTGGTTCTGTATTGCTCATGTTCTGTAAAATGCTTACGTCCTTTCAGGATGCATTGTGTGAACGGATCACCGGTGTAGCCGCCGAGACAGACACACATCGGTGTGTGACTGACGACACGGCACTCCGCGTTGGAACCACACGAGCCTGGGCATGGGTCTCGACACTTTCGATTGATGCAGGCCAAGTTACTCGAACACTCGCTGTTGCTCACGCATTCCGGTCTACAGTTTGGCGGGGAACCGATAAAGTCGGGCAAACAGGCGCAGGACGGTTTGTCGTTGATCGTTTGGAACACGGAATTGGGACCGCATTGGCAGGAGGCGCACGTGTCTTCTTGTGGCGCGCTCACAGCTACGGAGATAAAGGAGTATCAGCCCGTTTCAACATTCAGATTGTTTCGACATTTCTGAATTCTCCAAAGAAATTGATCTTACTGATGAATTCGCATCTAGTGAAGGGGTCGCCTGTAAAGCCGGACGGGCAGCTGCACACAGGATTATGATTGACGACTTGACAGAGCGCTTTCAAGCCACAAGTGCCGGAACAGGGGTCGATACATTTCTGGTTATTGCAAGCCTGATTCCTGGGACAATCCGAACTGACCACGCACTCTGGCCGACAGGTGGGAGGGTTACCGAGGAACCCTGGCACGCAGGAACATACAGCCTGGTCGTTTATGGCTCGACACCGACTGTTGGGTCCGCAAGGAGACGGGTTACAAGGGTTCGCCTGAACTGGTTCTGAGGGACAAATTCGTTAATGTAATTTCGGTTTAGGACTTGTTTAGAATTTCGGTTTAGAACCTAACCAGTCTTCGTACCTTCCATCTTGTCACAGGATATGAACGCGTTGCCAACCATACCAGTTGGACAACTGCACATGGGTACGTGGTTCAGGACATTGCAAACAGCGTCTCTGCCGCAGATGCCTGTGCAGGGATCCAGACACTTGTTGCGAACGCAGGCTCTGTTCAGAGGACAGTCGTTGTTAAGGACACACTCCGGTCGACAACCGGTGTAAGGATCACCCTGATAGTCTGGTAAACAGGTGCACGCTCCCGCGTTGCACTGCGCGTTCGGTCCACACGGTGACGGGTTACAGGGGTCAGATTCGGGAGGTGGTACTGCAAGAATTGGTGTGAATTGGTAGAGGAATCGGATGAATCGAATTCGAGAATCTGATCGAACTCTTACGTTGTGGAGGCGTTGGGTAACAGTTGCTGAACGGATCTCCGGTGTAGCCTTGAATGCAAGTGCAAATGGGGATGTGATTGATCACGCTGCACTGAGTCGACACTCCGCAGGATCCTGGGCAGGGGTCTATACACCTCTGTCTGATGCAAGCTCGATTACTGGGACAGTCTGAGTTTATAACGCACTCTGGTCTACAATTGGGAGGACTTCCCATGTAGGTGGGCAAACACTGGCAAGACGGACCGCTGTTAACCACGCGGCACTCGGAATTTGGACCACAAGGGGAAGGCAAACACGGTTGCGACGCCTCGACCGCTGAAGGAAGCACAGCTGAAAAGGCAAGCCAGTGGAAGGAAGTGTCCGAATTTTATCCAACTTCCAGATACACTTACGTTGCATGGGGAAACATCTTGTGAAAGGATCTCCGGTGTACGATTCTCTACAGGCACAAATTGGACTGTGGTTCCTGATTACGCAGGTGGCAAACGTGCCACAGGAGGTGGGACATGGGTTCACGCATTTCTGATTCACGCATGCACGATCCTGAGGGCAGTCTGAATTCAGAACGCACTCGGGACGACACATGGGTGGGGATCCTGTGTACTCTGGCAGACAGGAGCAGACTCCTTGACCGTTCACCACTCGACACTGACTGTTGGGTCCGCAGGGTGAAGGTTGACAGGGGTCCTGGTACTTCGTTTCTCCTACGAAATTTTAACCTTCTTAGTATACTATCTTCAGGGTACTGTCTTGTAGTCTGCAAAGACTACAAGATTTTGACAAACTGATTGGAAGAAACGTGTACCTATTTCACGAATGAAGGTGCAGCAGTAGAAAGGATTTCCGGTATATCCAGGCATGCAAGTGCAAGCAGGTCGATGATTGATAACCCTGCACTCGGTGTTCGTTCCGCAGGTACCTGGACATGGGTCCTGGCATTTCGAACGTATGCAACTCGAAGTAGGTGGACAATCCGTGTCGACGACACACTCGGGTCGACAACCTTCGTAGGGGTTGCCGAGGTAGTCGGGTAAACAGGAGCAGGAACCGACACCATTCTGTTCCTTGCATATGGCGTTGAAGCCACACGGTGATGGTTTGCAGGGAGACAGATCAATGGGTACAGCTAGAAGGTATTAGCGAAATTAATCGATGAACGGATCGAGGAAGAGTCTAGATATCGTTTGATCCTTACGTGGCTTAGGAGTGCACTGAGTGAAAGGATCACCCGTGAAGTCGCTAGGACAAACACACATGGGTGTGTGGCTGACTACGCGACATTCTGCGTTAGCTCCGCAGGATCCAGGACAAGGATCTCTACACTTTTGGTTGACGCAAGCCAAGTGACTAGCACACTCGCTGTTACTGACGCATTCGGGTCTACAGTTGGGAGGAGAGCCTGTGAACTCTGGCAAACAGGAGCAAGAGGGAGCGTTGTTTATAACTCGGCACTGAGAATTAGGTCCACAGGGAGATGGCTCGCACGCGTTCTCTGGCACTACTGGTTCGGGTGCTAAAAGTACGCCGTTAATCAGTACCTAAGATCAATTGTATCGATGAAGTTTAACGTTGCGACGAAGCTTACGTCTTGGAATACACTGCACGAAAGGATCGCCAGTGTGTTCTGGCAGACAACTGCATACAGGGTTGTGATTGACTACGTTACACACGGCTCGGAATCCGCAAGAACCAGGACAAGGGTTTATACACTTCTGATTGCTACAAGCTTCCGTGAGGGGACAGTCGGAGCTGACTGCGCACTCCGGTCTGCAGGTAGGTGGTGCACCCAGAAATCCTGCCACGCAGGAGCAGACGGGCTGCTCGTTGATCTCTCTGCAGACGCTGTTAGGTCCGCAAGGCGATGGCGAACATGGGTTCCTCTTTACCGAATCTATGATCGTTACATCGTTATAGAAATTTGGGACGTGATATGAATTTAAGATATTCAAATGTGATGATGTTCAAATGTCTTCTAAAGAGACAGTACCTTGAAGAACAGAGCACTGAACGAAAGCGTTTCCAACCATTCCATTAGGACAACTGCACATGGGTATATGATTGTGCACCAGGCACTGTGCGTTCTGACCACAAGTGCCTGGGCAAGGATCAACACACTTGTTTCTGACACACGCAAGATTTTGCGGACAATCCGTGTTCAGGACACACTCCGGTCGACAGCCTACGTAAGGGTCACCCTGGTACTCTGGCAGACAGGTGCAGACACCGTTGTCGCAACGAGTGTTAGGGCCACAGGGCGACAGGGCACAAGGGTCAGTGACGACCGGCATAGCTGTTAAAGGAACGTATGGTTATCCTGCATTTCCTGTAAATTTCTAAACGAAGTTAGTCTTCTTACTTGGCTGGATGGGTATCGGATAACAGTTACTGAAGGGGTCTCCGGTGTAACCTTCGGGACAAGTGCACATGGGCACGTGGTTGTAAACCGAGCACATGGAGGTGACACCGCAGGATCCTTGGCAAGGATCTCTGCACTTCTCGCTGGAACACGCGAGGTTCATGGGACAGTCGGAGTTGACGCGACATTCTGGTCGACAGTTGGGCGGGGATCCGACGTATCGTGGCAAGCAGGAGCAAGATGGAGTGCCAGCGAAGATCCTGCACTCCGCGTACATACCACAGGGCGACGGTACGCAAGGGTCTTTCGGGAGTAAAGACACGGCGTTCTGGGGCGGCTCTGGAATTTATTTGCTTTATATTATCTTTGAAGCTTAAGCTTGATGATTTTTATGAAGCCGTGAATTTCGTGAGCGATGGTGATTCACTCGATAGTTGTAAATGTTGGCAAGGTTCTAATGTTGGACCAGGTTGAAATGGATGAGATGATCAAGCTGATATAAGAAGTATCCTTACGTGGCGCGGGGAAACATTTCGTGAACGGGTCTCCGGTGTATCCAAGGTTGCAGATGCAAATGGGGCTGTGGTTGATCACCTTGCACTGCGTATTGATACCGCAGGAGTTCGTGCAGGGTGAAGTACACTTCTGATTGATACACGCGAGTTCCAAGGGACACTCGCTGTTCACCACGCACTCGGGTCGACAGTTAGGTGGACTTCCAATGAAATTCGTCAGGCAAGTACACACAGCGTGGTCGTTCACGTTTCGACATTTACTGTTCGGTCCACAAGGGGAGGGACTACACGGGTCTGAATCTTTCGGCGTGGCTGTATGGGGCAAAATTCGTATTAAGCGAATAGCTGGGTGCTTTTCTAGTTGTGCGCTGAAGCTTTCAGGGTACAAAATGGAGGCTTACGAGCAACAGAGGCCGGGGAACAATAGGTGAAGGGGTTGCCAGTGTATCCGGGGTTACAAGAACAGACTGGCACGTGATTGATCGTTTCGCATCGGGCTTGCAATCCACAGGTTCCTGGGCAAGGGTCCCTGCACTTGAGGCCCACGCAGGCCATCGTCTTGGCGCAATCGGAATTTTGGGTACATTCGGGTCTGCATCCTTCGTACGGGTCACCTATGTAGTCTGGCAAACAGGAACAGGAACCAACGCCGTTGTTCTCGCGACAAATCGCGTTGGTACCGCACGGGGAAGGCTCGCATGGTTTCCTAAGGTCTAGGGGTGTATCTGATGGAAAGAAAAACACTTTCTGCTTTAGTTTCATTGATCGTGCAACGGTGGTGGGTCAAAGCTTGTGCAGTGGCGTGAACTATTTCTCTGTTCAGAGTCGATGATTCTTATGGGCTTGAGACGCAAAGCGGAAGCTCTCTTCGACGATTTCGAGACTTGCTCGCTTTAGTTTGTATTGTTAGGGTGTTTCGTGAGTTTGGGTGTTTCGTGAGGCTTTTCATGTTTCATTAGGAGTTTATTTCGTTATGATTCGTTATGGTCATTCGTTGAAGCATGTTTTTGGGATCTAGATACATTTCTATAAGCAGTTTAGGTCTTCCTAAGGGGTTAATTTCTCCGTGTCCAGGTTTAACGAGGGTCTATCAAAAGGACGCAAGGACAAAGTGTTTTCAACTATAACACTGATGCAGGACATTTTACCTCCAGGTATTAGGGATTGTGCGGTGTTCTTCCTAGAATGGGTTATCGATCAGGGGGTGAGTGCAATTAAGAGCCTATACTCCGTAGGCCCCGCCACCATTCTCTTGACACGGTTATTTCTGGGGGTAAGTACGCAAGGGAGGCGTGCTGTTCTCAACGAACTAGTTAATCGCATGGGGTGATTCGTTTGCAGTCGACTTTTATCGTGAGTGAAAAATTTCTAAGGCCCCGCCACCATGACGCTTTGTCACTTTGTTAGGGCCATTAATTCTCGTCAACGGCGATGATCGCTTTTTGTTAGAGTACGCAATGAACGGGGTTAGAAAAGGTATGAACGAAAGCACTTACCTGCGTTGCCCGCGTGCAAAGGGCAAATTTTGCATGGAAGAGAAAAAGAATAGCGAAAAGTTGGTACAGTGAACTCACCCTTGGCGAACGGCTCACAAACGCTGAACGGATTTCCGGTGTAACCTTCGACACAAGCACACACCGCGTGGTGATTCACTACCGAACACTGCGCGTTCAGACCGCACAAACCCGCGCACGGATCGCGACACTTTTGTTGCATACACGCTAAGTGCGGCGGACACTCGGGATTTATCGTACACTCCGGTCTACAATTTGGCGGAACACCGATGTAGTTTGCGATGCACGAACAAGCTGGACTGTCGCCTCTCTGTTGACACTCTGCGTTTGGTCCGCATGGTGAGGGCTGGCAGGGGTTCGTTGGTACTGGTGGGGTCTCTGTAAATAAATAAAATATTTAGGGCACTGATAAATTTTATAAACACTGTAGGGATAATATAGTATATTATTGTATATACATATGCAAGTGTAACACTCGTCAAATGAGATGTGCTTTTTATTAGAAAAAGAAACATACTGGGCATCGGGTAGCATCTGGTGAACGGATCCCCGGTGTGTCCCTCGTGGCAGCTGCATATAGGATTGTGATTGACAACTTGACACCTGGTATTCTGTCCACAGGTACCAGGACAAGGGTCCTGACACTTGTTGTTCAGACATGCCTGAGTTAAAGGACACTCCGCACTGACCACGCATTCGGGTCTGCAGGCTGGAGGACTGCCAATGAATCCTGATTGGCAAGAACAGACTGCGTGGTCGTTCACCACTTTGCAGATGCTGTTTGCTCCGCACGGAGATGGCGTGCACGGCTGCTTACGTGGTTCTGGACAGATAAACATTTATTTAGTGCTCTACCATTACGAAGTACAAAGTATTTCAGATATCCATGTCCACATATGACTGCGACTTCCGTTCTTTATGTGTGAAATATTTCATTTATGAAACATAAATACAATACTTAAACGTAATTGCAATCAATGATGCTCATTTACAGTCATGTCCTTCGAACAATTCTTCAGTATAAATTAAATTATAAAAATAATTGAAGTAGGATAACATTGGTCAATCGTAGAATATGTATCTTTTTGAATACATATCCATACATGGTCCTGAATGATGATCACATATCTAGATATCATTGTAATCCAACTTACCCTCAGGCACGTGTTGTCTACATAATGTGAAAGGATCTCCAGTGGTTCCAGCAGGACAACTGCACATAGGAATGTGGTTGACCACATCACACTTCGCACTGGTTCCACAAGTGCCAACGCAAGGATCCACACAGTAATGGTTCACGCAAGCTTTCACTCGAGAACAGTCCGAGTTCATGGTGCACTCCGGACGACAATAAGAGTAAGAATCGCCGAAATAATTCGGAAGACACGTGCAAACTCCATCGCTGCATTCCGCGTTTGGTCCACAAGGTGAGGGGTTGCATCGATCCTCCGGTGTTTTTGGTTGTTCTGCAAATTAATATGTTGATAAAACCTGTTTACGGTATAGGAGGTATAAGGTACGTACCTATTATCTGCGAGCAGAGCGTGAAAGGATCTCCAGTGAATCCTGCCTGGCACAAGCAGACAGGAATGTGGTTCTGCACTCTGCAGTCTGCGTTCTGACCGCAGGATCCAACGCAGGGATCGCGACACTTTTCGGAAATGCACGCCTGAGTTGATGGACAGTCGGTGTTGACCACGCATTCTGGGCGGCAGTTGGGTGGAAGTCCGATGTAGTTCTTCAAGCAAGAGCAAGCTGCTTGGTCGCCGATTGCTCTGCACTCTGCGTAGAGGCCACATGGGCTTGGGTTGCAAGGATCACCCACTGGTGGCATTGGTGTCACTGTAAAATAAATAAAACATTAACAACTTATCCAAAGTGATACATAGAGGGAATAATATTAGAATTAAGAAGTTCAAGGTAGAAAAAAAGAAAAGTTGGACCTACCTGTGTGAGGATAGCACCTGGAGAAAGGATCTCCAGTGGTTCCCTGCGGACAGCTGCACAACGGATTGTGATTGATCACCCTGCAATTGGCTCCCATTCCACAAGTTCCAGGACAAGGATCAGTACACTTGTACTTATAACACGCTCTATTTTGTGGACACTCGGAGTTGACCACGCACTCAGGTTTGCAGTTCGGAGGTGATCCAACATAGGACTCCTGACAGGTGCACACGGCTTGATCATTGACAGCTCGGCACAGACTGTTAGGACCACACGGAGATGGACTGCACGGATCGACCACTGTGGGTTCCGTCACCGGACTTATTGGGAGAGTGCAGCTCGTGAAAGGATCTCCTACATAGCCGGGTTGACAAGTGCAAGTTGGAATGTGATTGATGACCGAGCATTGAGCCTGAATGCCGCACACTCCTGGACAAGGATCCTCGCACTTGTTGCGAACGCAGGCCTTGTTGGTTGGACAGTCGGAGCTGAGGATGCACTCTGGTTGACACCCTTCGTAAGGATTTCCGTGATAGTCGTCGATACAGATGCAGGCACCCACGTTGTCGCGCTGCTGGCAAATAGCGTTAGGCCCGCAGGGTGATGGTTCACACGGGTTGATGGCTTCCTCTGCAAGTTATGGTAATAATTACTAAGATGAACTAGGAGACGAACCTTGAAAACTGCAAATTTAGATCGTTTAAACAGACATACCTTCCAATACAATGCACTGGACGAATGGATTTCCTGTATATCCAGACGTACAGGAACACGTGACAGCATGATTAACCACGAGACACCTGGCGTTCTCGCCGCAAGATCCAGGACAAGGATCTGTACACTTCGAGTTTATGCACGCCTTGTCCGTAGGACAGTCAGGGTTGATGAGACACTCTGGACGGCAGGATGGCGGCGTGCCGATGTAGGAAGGCAGACAAGAACAGGATGGATATCCATTTACGTTCTGGCACTGAGCGTTTGGTCCACAAGGTGAAGGATTGCAGGGATCTCCCATATCTTTAACTTCTGGTGAAACTGTAAATGTAATAATTAATAGGTTATGTGATTTCAAACAGCATAGGTTTTATTCGCGACTTGATACCACACTGTAGCTATTAACGTACTTGAAATGTCGTAGCAACTCTTGAAAGGATCTCCGGTCTGACCAGAAAGACAGCTGCAAATCGGCGAATGGTTGATGACCTCGCACCTAGCGTTCAGTCCACAAGATCCTAAGCAAGGATCCGTACACTTCTTGTTGATGCAAGCACGAGTTGGCGGACACTCGGAACTGACTACACACTCTGGTCTACAAGATGGCGGAGAGCCCAGGTAGCCTTGAAGGCAAGAACACACAGCGTGGTCCTCGACGTTGCGACACTGGCTGTTTGGTCCACACGGTGAGACAGGTGAGCATGGATCTTTCGATGGTTGGGAAACTGCAACGAGTTGTATCTCGGTACTAACTGCAACTAGTTAAAGCATAAGTATTTAACTAGTATATTTACTTGGAGGTTGTACACGGCAGCTGACGAACGGATCTCCGACATAGCCAGTCAGACAAGAGCAAACCGGAATGTGATTCACCACGTCGCAAACCGCGTTCTGACCACACGTTCCTGGACAAGGATCTTTGCATTTGTTCTTTAGGCAAGTCTTGTCTCGAGGACACTCGGAATTGAGGATGCACTCTGGTCGACAGGATTCGTATGGGTTGCCAATATATTCTGGCAGACATTCGCAGTCACCGTTGTTGCATATCGCGTTCGGTCCACAAGGCGATGGACTGCATGGATCGCTCACAGGTGGCAAAGTAGCTGCACAAGAATTATTATAGATCATTATAGACCATGTATCATTATAGATCATGAAAATATCTCTACAAAGCTAGATTCTCTTACTCGGAGGGATGATGGTGCACTGTGTGAATGGATCTCCAGTGAATCCCTCCATACACGTGCAGACTGGTATGTGATTCAGAACGTGGCACTGAGCGTTGACACCGCAGGACCCTGGACAAGGATCCTGACACTTCTGGTTCACGCAAGCAAGGTGACTCTTGCACTCGGAGCTTAGTATGCACTCCGGTCGACATTCTGGAGGCACACCGATGTAGTTGGGCAGACAGGAACACGCCGGATTTCCGGATATGATCTGGCACAAGGAATTGGGACCACACGGCGATGGAGTGCAAGACGGTGGTCTCTCGGTGGTCGGTGGAACATTTACATCTAAGAAACCGTGAATATTAGAAAAATTCAGGTTGTGACAGGAGTTATGTAAATTATTCTTACCATAAGGAGAACACTGGGTGAAAGGATCTCCTGTGAAACCACCGGGACAAGTGCAGATCGGGTTGTGGTTCTTCGTGGTGCACTGTGCCCTCAGTCCGCAAGTATTCGGGCAAGGATCCGCGCACTTCTTGTTCACACAAGCTAAGTGAGCTGGACACTCGGCATTAACAACACACTCTGGTCTACAATTCGGTGGAATTCCTCTGTATTCCGGCAGGCAGGTGCACACTGCTTGGCCGTTGACTTCGCGGCACTTGCTATTAGGTCCGCACGGCGATGGTGAACATGGATCCAATGGTGGAACTCCTGCAATTTATCAAAAAAAAGAATGTATCCGAGACTCAATTTATGTCGACATTTAATCAAGAATGACATTTACTTGTCATCTCTTTAATTTCGCATGCGTAGTACGGGTCTCCAGTGTATCCAGGAGGACAAGTGCAAACTGGAACGTGCTGTTGAACTTTACAGATGGATAGCGTGCCGCAGGTGCTGGGACAAGGATCTGAGCACTTGAATCCAACGCAGGCCAACTGTGGAGCACAGTCGTTGTTCGACTCGCATTCCCTGTGGCATCCTCTTTCGTTGTCGTAGGGATCTCCGATGAAGTCCGGCGGACATGCACAGGCTCCCGCGCCGTTCCTCTCGCGACACTGAGCGTTTGGACCGCAAGGATTCGGCAGACACGGATTGGACACGCTTATGTCCGTAGCTAAGAAAGAGAATTAATTGTTACGAAATTGAAATCCCAAAGATTCGACATCAGGACGGAAACTTACTTGGAGGAGGTGCCAGGACGCAGCGCACACTAGCATCCCCTTCGTACCCTTCGGGACAAGTGCATATAGGCACATGATTCTGAACCGTGCACCTCGCAAGCTCTCCACAAGCACCCGGACAGGGGTTCTTACACCTCTGTTCTATACAAGCAGCCGAGTGGAAGCAGTCCGAATTGTCCGTGCACTCGGGTCTGCAATTTGGAGGGCGACCCACAAAATTTAGAAGACACGAACAAGCCGGTTGTGAGCCGATCACTCTGCACTGCGAGTTTGGACCGCAGGGATTCGGAGAGCAAGGATTTCCCAGATCCTTGTACGGCGGTTGAGTTGGCTGGTACCTGACGCACTGTATCAACGGGTTCCCGGTGAAGCCAGTTGGACACGTGCAGATAGGGTTGTGGTTGACCGTCAGGCACTTGGTGTTCAAGCCGCAAGAACCTGGACAAGGATCCGCGCACTTGTTGTCGATACACGCTTTGTTCTGAGAACAATCTGAGCTGACTATGCACTCTGGTCGACAGGTGGGTGGTACTCCGACGAATCCTGGTTGACAGAGACACACCGCGTGTTCGTTGTGCACGCGGCAGTTGCTGTTGGGTCCACAAGGTGAAGGCTCGCAGGGGTTGATCGGCAAAGGTTCAGGTGTTACTTCTATTCCGGTGCATACGTTGAACGGGTCTCCAGTGTATCCGGGCAAACAGGAGCAGGATGGAGCGTGGTTGATCACCCTGCAGGTTGCTCCTTGACCACAGGTGCCGGGACAAGGATTCACGCACTTGTTGTTGAGACAAGCCTTGCTGCGATCGCAGTCGGTGTTCGTGACGCACTCTGGCCTGCAGCCCGTGTACGGGTCGCCGATGTACTCTGGCAGACACGTGCAGGATCCCACGCCATTTCGTTCGTTGCAAATCGCGTTTGCTCCGCAGGGCGACGGGTTGCAGGGTGTTCGGGGTTGCTCGGTTGTCGTGGGTTCTGAAGAGGAACATTTGATAGTAGTTGATACAATTAAGCTTTGCAAGAGTTTACAGATTTTACAATAGCAAAAAGTTTAATAATTTACATACCTTCTAGTATTGGTATACATTCGGTGAACGGATCTCCGGTGTACCCGGTGTTGCAGATGCAAACTGGATTGTGCTTCACAACATTGCAGTAGGTGTTCACACCACAGGAGCCTGGACACGGGTCCACACACTGCTCGTTCTGGCACGCAAGGTTTCCTGGACAGCCTTCGTTAATCACGCACTCGGGTCGACAATTCGGAGCTCTGCCCACGTAGTTAGGTAGACAGGAACATGCCGGGAAACCGTCGATCACCCGGCACTGAGAGTTTGGTCCACATGGCGATGGAATGCATGGGTTGCCGCTGGGTTCTGGTCCAGGTTGCTTCGGTTCCGCTTTAAGGTACAAATTTTCGTGAGGATCTTTAATACTGCAGTTTATGAATTAATATTTTACACGTCTTACGTTCTTTGACGCATCCAAAGAATGGGTCACCGGTGTATCCGGACGTGCAGCTGCATACAGGGTTGTGATTGATGACTTGGCAGTCGGCGTTTAGGCCACAGGTGCCTGGACACGGGTCTCTGCACTTTTGAGCAATGCATGCGGTGTTCTGAGTGCAGTCGGTGCTGACTACGCATTCTGGCCGACATTGTGGTGGACTGCCCACGTAGTCCGGTTGACAGGAGCAGACTGCGTGATTGTCGATCACGCGACAGTTACTGTATGGACCGCATGGGGATGGTTGACATGGATCGCCTGGTATTGGTGTAACTGAAAGGGAAACAGAGTAACGTTTTACTTCCTGCTGATTAATGCAAATTAAGAAGATAAAGTGGTAAGTTCTAAGGTAATTAAATGGAAACTTCTAAGGTAAGGTATCTAAGTTAAACTTACCAGACGATATGTGGCAAGATTTCAGAGGATCCCCAGTGTAGCCAGACAAGCAACTGCACGAAGGTTGATGATTGATCACTTGGCACTGAGCGTTTATGCCACAGGCGCCTATGCACGGGTCCTTGCACTTGTTGTTTATGCAAGCCTTCGTGTGGACGCAGTCAGAGTTCTGGACACATTCGGGTCTGCATCCTTCGTAAGGATCTCCGGTGTAGTCAGGCAGACAGGTGCAGGAGCCAGCTCCGTTTCGTTCTTTACAGACTGCGTTTGCACCGCATGGAGATGGGTCACACGGTAGTGCAGCAGGGAAGGTTGCTGTAATTGAAAAATAGTATCAGAACTTCTGACCAAAGGTTTAAGTTAGAAATTAAATGATTAGTGTTACCTTTACTATATACGGAGGATTGAAATAGAAAGTAATGTTAGTATTTTTGAGCAGAGGTTTGAAATATGATTAGTATTACCTTTGCTGCATCCAGAGAATGGATCCCCTTCGTATCCCTCATTGCACTGGCACATAGGACGATGATTCTGCACCGTGCAGTTCGTGTTGAACCCACAAGATCCTGCACAGGGGTCCACACACTTCTTCTGAACACAAGCCAAATAATTCGGGCAGTCCTGATGTATCAGACACTCCGGTCTACAATTTGGTGGCGCTCCAAACATTCCACTGATGCAAGTACACACAGGATGGTCTTCCTGCACCCGACATTCCGCGTTCGGTCCGCAGGGCGAAGGCAAACAAGGGTTCTTCGGTCCCGGTAAAGGTATATCTAACAAAGAAGAAAGCGAACTCCAGTATTCTTCTCTCTACACTCATGTGTACAATGCAGAATTATAATACAATCATACACATACCTTCTTTGACGCATTGCGTGAACGGATCTCCAACAAAGTCTGGAGGACAGCTACAAATAGGGTTGTGATTGATGACCTGGCATAATGCATTCTGCCCACACAAGCCGGGACAAGGATCTCCACACTTCTGACCGATGCAAGACAGGTGAGCGGGGCATTCGGAGCTAACTAGGCACTCTGGACGACAGGATGGTGGTGTGCCGTGGTATCCTGGGCTGCAGGAACACACTGCACGGTCGTTCATCACGCGACAGATACTGTGGGGTCCACAAGGTGATGGCATACAGGGGTTCTGGGCTGGCAGAGCTAAAAAATGAGTTAAATGTTCAGTTTCGTCAAAGGTAGTTCGGTCAGGGATAGTCGGTTTTGTCAAACGTAGTCAGTTCCATCAACAAGAACAAAATCAACAAGAACAATTCATAAAGAAACTTACGAGACTTCTCGACTTTACAAGAGCTAAACGGATCCCCAGTGTATCCAGGCAAACAAGAGCAGACTGGAACGTGTTCAACCACTTCGCACTTGGCGTTCGAACCACACACACCCGGACAAGGATCTCTGCAGTGCTGATTGAAGCACGCCAGATGATTTTCGCAATCCTGGTTCACGATGCACTCTGCTTCACAGCCGTCTATATAGGGATTACCAATGAACGGTGGCACGCATCTGCATTTTGCGACGCCATCTTCTTCCACGCAGATCGCGTTCTTTCCGCAAGGCATCAGTAAACAAGGATCTTGCACGCCTGTCTGTGATACTGAAAGCAAATATTCCTCTCATTAAATTAGAACTTCCCATAGCAAATATTACTCTTATTAAATTACAACTTCTGGCATACTTTCTTTGCTGTTAATAAAATTACTATGATCTTTACCTGTACAACTCTGGTACGGATTTCCAAAAGTATTCGCAGGACAATAACATGGCGGTACTCTGTTCGCGTCGCAGCTGGCTCCAGCTCCACAAGGATTAGGATCGCACTGATCAGACTTCGGTACACATCCTCTGATGGTGTTAGGACTTTCGATGTACCCTGGTAGGCAGGTACACTTCGACAGACCGTTGTTTAAGACAGAACATTGAGTGTTGGGTCCACATGGTGATGGCTCGCAAGGATTCACAGGCAGTGCGCAAGGAGATTGAGGTGGATTCCCTTCGTATCCTGGGAGACAGAAACACCTCACTTGTCCTGCTACCACGCGACAGCCGGAATTGACGCCGCAAGGATTGCCTTGGCATTGGTCACCCTCTGGAACTGGATATAAGACATTTAATTAATCAAGGATATCGTATGAAGGTTATTGTCATCGCATACAATTTTTTTAGTTTATCAAGAAAATCACATGGACCAATTAAAGATATTTTAGAAAATAATTAAACTTACTGCACTGTTCGAATGGATTCCCAGTCAATCCTTTCGGACAGAAGCATATTGGATTGCCATTGTCGTTTTCGCACATCGCGTCCAAACCGCAAGGATTCGGTACGCAGGGATCCGTAGATCCTTGTGTGCAACCAACATGAGGGTCTCCTTGATATCCCGGATGACATCTGCACTGTGCCTGATGATTTTCCGGATAACAGTTAGCATTAGCACCGCAATCGGTCTCCAAACAAGGATCAATGCACTGTCTGTTCAGGCGGTCGCAGTATTTGCTCGGTGGACAGTCCTCGTTGTACTGACAGATGTTCTTGCCTTCGTCTTCTACAATCACCGGATAATCATTGATATTTGCAAAGTGATTTTGAGATAAGTTGAATGTACCTGGTGCACAGTAGGAGAAACCATTTCCGTGGTAACCGTCCTCGCAACTGCAGTCCGCTTTGTGATTCGTGTTAACGCAAATCGCGTTGTTGGCACACGGGTTCCAAACGAGACACGGTTCCTGACAAGTGCCCTCAATGCACGCCTCTGTCAGCGGACAATCTTTGTGGCTAGTGCAACCCGCTAGAGAAAGATGGAGAAAGCCCGTATAGCCCCGAGAAAGAGTGCAGAGGTACAAAATATAGGGTGACAGGCTCGAGTGTGTCATAAAATACAGTGTATCGTGTGTGTATGTGTCGGTGTGCCGAACAATCGTGTCGAGCGTGTTTCAGACTCGAAGTAACAGTTGAGAGAGTATCTAAACCGAAGGTTGTGTGAAATTGGAAATGAAATTGCACGTCGAATATCCACGGTATATGTACAGTACATACATATTTACAGATTGCACGCTGTAAAAAAGGTAAGTTGTGGAAGATATGGTTGCAGATGTGGGTACAAACCTTTGACGCACGTGTACGTCGCTGGGTCGCACTCCATGCCCGGTGGACAGTAAGGACAATCTGTTTCGTTTGTTATATCTGGGGAAATTATTTATCAAATTAAATTCTTCTGTAGTGTAAAATGAAATCATATAGGTATAGAAATTAAGAGGTACAAGTTCAGAATTATAGTAGGCTCTCGTTATAGTGCCACCCTCACGAGAATTCCTGCCAGTCATTCTATCGAACTTGTATCAATTAATTTTCTATACCTCCTCGACTAATTTTTACCTTTCACGCAAACAGGTCTATGATCTTGAACATGGCACACCTCAACGAAGTCGCATGGGTTGTGAACAGTGCAGGGGTTCAAACACTGTTGGTTAATACAGGCCAGCTGGGAGAGACAGTCGTCGTGCGTTGCACATTTGGTATCTGATGAAACGAACGTGTATTAGAAGCTCAAAGTAAAGATCCATCGATTTTAAAACATTTTGAAACTTTTCTATTTTTAATCTTGATCCCTTGAAATTCTCAACACATATGATTCATAAAATGTACAATACTAAACAGATATACACAAAATCCCCTAATTCCTAGAACATATATAATGGTTTTCGTGTTATATGTGTGAAGCCCAGAAACAGTCGTTAGTTGGTCCACTTATAAAGGAAACTATCCGTAAAATATACAAACCGGAAGTTTTCTTTAGAAATGGATTCCATAAATTACAATTAATGGTTAAGTGAAGCGAGAAGAGATCGTGCAGAAGCACAATAATGTACAGCATGCAAAGAGCGCTAATGCAGCAGGTCCATGTCTGCACTGGATTGCAGAAGTACTGTAATTCTGGCAAACATTGAAATGTTCCATTTGTGTTGTTGTACCCGAGACCATCCGGACAAATGATGGATGATCGAACGATAACTCTCCAGAATTGGTTGCCTCCAATTTTCATCTGGATAACGGGTGATTGTCACGCTGCAAGATATTTTGCAGAGACACAACATTGGTGAACACGAGAACATTTACAACACTCCCGACAACACAGATCTTTACCTGGGAGTATGCTACAATTAGTTGTACTCTGGTTGACTGTTAGGTTGAAGCACACGGGCCGATGCATTGTGTCCCATTCTGTTTCGTTTAAACACGGACCAGTCTGGTTTGAACAGATTTCGCATTCTTTATTGTCGATCGTTTTGTTGCAACGTGTGTTTCCTGTTTCTGTAGGTGTTACTAGAGTTGTGGGTTCTGATGTTATCTGTTCTGTGAAATTTGGTTCTGTCGATTGATCTGTGGAATATTCTGTTGGCGAAGGTTGCGTGGAGTAGTGTGTGCTTGTTGAATATTCCGTTGTAGCGATTGTTGTAGGCTGTTCTGTGAAATATTGTGTTGTTTCCGGTTGCGTGGAATATTGTTCGGTATCAGGTTGTTTCGTGGATGGTTGTTCAGTTGTTGGAAATTGTTCTGTTGGATATTGTGTAGTTGTTGTAGGTTGTTTTGTAGAATACTGAGGAGTTGTTAAAGGTTGTTCTGTAGAATACTTAATAGTTGTTGTAGGTTGTTCTGTAGAGTACTGAGTAGTTGTTAAAGGTTGTTCTGTAGAATACTCAATAGTTGTTGTAGGTTGTTCTGTAGAGTACTGAGTAGTTGTTAAAGGTTGTTCTGTAGAATACTCAATAGTTGTAGGTTGTTCTGTAGAATACTGAGTAGTTGTTAAAGGTTGTTCTGAAGTATACTGTATAGTTGTTAAAGTTTGTTCTGAAGTATACTGTATAGTTGTTGAAGGTTGTTCTGTAGTATACTGTATAGTTATTAAAGGTTGTTCTGTAGAATACTGTGTAGATGTTGAAGTTTGTTCTGTAGAATATTGTACAGTCGTTGATTGTTTTTCTGTCGAGTATTGATCCGTGGGATACGATTCAGTCGTTGATGGTTGTTCAATAAAAATCTGTGTTGTTTCTTGTTGTTCAACAGCGTATGACTGAGTGGTATATTGTTCAGTACTAGAAGGTTGTTCAGTTGTTGAAGGTTGTTCAGTTAAATACTGTGTTGTTTCCTGTTGTTCAACAGTGTGTGGCTCGGTGAAAGTTTCAGAAAATTGAGTTGTGGAGTATTGTTCAGTTGTTAAATGTTGTTCTGTAGAGTATTGTGTAGTTGTCGAAGATTGTTCTGTAGAGTATTGTGTAGTAGTTGTGGGTTGTTCTGTAGAGTATTGTGTAGCTGTTGTAGGTTGTTCTGTAGAGTATTGTGTAGTTATTAAAGCTTGTTCTGTAGAGTATTGTGTAGTTGTGGAAGGTTCTTCTGTATAGTATTGTGTAGGTGTTGAAGGTTGTTCTGTAGAGTATCGTGTAGTAGTTGTGGGTTGTTCTGTAGAGTATTGTGTAGCTGTTGTAGGTTGTTCTGTAGAGTATTGTGTAGTTATTAAAGCTTGTTCTGTAGAGTATTGTGTAGTTGTGGAAGGTTCTTCTGTATAGTATTGTGTAGGTGTCGAAGGTTGTTCTGTAGAGTATAGTGTAGCTCTCGAAGGTTGTTCAGTAGAGTATTCTGTAGTTGTCGAAGTTTGTTCATTAAAGTATTGTGTAGTTATTAAAGCTTGTTCTGTATAACCCTGTGTTGTTTCCGTTTGCTCAACAACGCCTTGCGTCGTATTATATTCCCTATCAGAAACTTGCGTCGCGACTTCTTGCGTACTACTCTCTTCCATAAAATACGATGTACTTTGCAAACTCTCAGTAGTCAACTGTTCACTTGTCGATGTTTCAAACGTTGTCTCCCGCAAAGGGTACTGTGCAGTCACAGTGATCAACGTAACACCTTCTGTCGTCATCAAATTAGAACCTTCAGTGTTCAACTGCTTTTGAGTAGAACTATCAAACGTAACCACTTCAACTGTACTCTTTTCGCTAGACACATCTACATCGGTAACGTCATTTGGTGTTTCTGTCGTGTATATGTATATAGGTGTAACTGTAACAACATCTCCAGATAATGGTGTCGTTTCTGGGCAATAAACATACGTAACTGGAGTGACTATCTGAATTCTATCAGTTGTTACTCGATCATTTAACTGTGTCGTTAATGTTGTATCTGTGGTAACTTGTGTACTGTCATATGGTTCAGTTACGGTTTCGATATCTCCTACAGTGTGAACTTCTGTACTCTCTTCCGAAATGTCTTTAACTCCAGGAACCTCTGAAGTACTTGAAGTCGTAACAACAGACAACGTTGTGTCTATATCTTTAACGGTCGCAACAGTGTCCGAAAATGGCGTAGTGCTCAACAGCGTAGAAGTTTCTGAAGTACTCGTAACTTCAAGAGGCAACGTTGTTTCTATATCTTTTACCGTTGCAACAGTGTCTGAAGATGTAGAACTTTCTGAAGTGTCAACTGTCGTAGCCAAAGTTGAGCTACTTTCTTCGACAGGTACTGTACTTTCCGTCAAATGCGAAATTGTGGATGTCTCCTCGGGAATTGTGGAATATGTATTCGCTAGAGTATTAAGCTGTGTAGTGTTGGTTTCATCGATATCGTGAATCGTGTAATCGTAAGTAGACGTGGTAGTGTCTATACAAGTGTCATCCTCGCATCCACAAACAGGCCTGTGTGCTTTAACCCGACATCGAACTGGCAATCGACAATGGTCGACGCAAGGATCAACGCAGGATCCTTCGACACACGCTTCTGTGTCGCTGCAGTCGTCGTCGGACTCGCAGAAATAATCCGGCGTGTAGTCGTGAACTGCTGCGGATACAACATAACATCAGCACACTGATCGCAGCCAAGAGAGAAATAAGAACATAAGAAGGCTGAAAAACTTTCAAGCGTCTGATTAAACTATACTACGATCATACTGTTTACTCCAAGTAATCTACGAATTAATATTAAGATTAAGTTATTAGCATGCTCGCATGTATAATAAATAGACAAGCTATCGGTCAGAAGTATCACCGAATTAGGTCTTTACAGAGACAGATGTAACGGAGAAAAAAAATAATCGTCGAACAGTAAGAACATCGGCAGAGTAGCGGGAGAGTATTCTAAATTTCGAGGGTGGTGAACAGTTGTATCTGTGGTATAACCTGAAACTTTTGTCATTCAGACAACGGAATTGTGCTTCAAACCTATAAAGTCCAAATTGTGTTGGTAGAGTTAGTGGTGGGGTGCTCCGAGGGGAAAGATTCATTTATTATAATCAAATGGTTGTGTCGAAATCATTTGTTCAAATTACCAAGTCCTAATCACCAAACAATCATCACTGTGTATAGCCCTGTCGCTACTTGTACGACAACGTGCCTTTTGTTCATTGCAAACACGTTGCAACCATGTGTTCCATCACTACATGTCTTTATTATAATATATTTCGACCATCGCTATCACTACTCATAGCTATCACTACTCAATTATTACTCGCCCCTGTCGCCACGCAGTGCTGTCACTACTTGATCATTACCACCCCATCACAACATTTGCCCACCCCTCACGCGCCAATATTGCTGTATGTCTTTACTAGATGATTCTACTAGCGGTGACTCTACTGCCACTCGTCCCCATCACTACACGTCCCAAACATCACATGCCTTATTGCTACGCATCTCCATTACTACGTATTATATCGGTACGCATCTGCGTCACCACGTAGTACAGATATCGCTTCATTCTAAAGTTCATACACTCCACCACTTAGTCTATCAACCTAACTTAAACTGAAAGAAGATATTTTGTACATGAACCGTGATTCCACTGTCTGAATGTTCGGAAACCTGAAAAGTAGCAACTGGTATGTTTGGTGTGAGGCAGTATAGGCGAGTAAAAATCGTATAGAGATATCGTTAACGATATCCGGAAGAAGATGTCGTCGTCGGTGGCAGCTAAATGAAAGTCGAGTGACAGAGAGACAGTGAAGAGATACAGAAAGACGTGAGAGCAAGAGCGAGATAGAGAGATAGGTGGTGAGAAATGGTGTTTACCTTTCATGCATCCGTATTTAGTATCTGGCACAAAGCCGGGGGGACAGAACTTGCAGATAGGCTTGTGCTCCTCCACGTAACAGGGGGCATCAGCCGGACAGGTGGAGTTTCTGCATGGGTCCACGCAGCGATAGTTGCGGCACGCCAAGTCTGGAGAGCAGCCACTGTCTCGCAGGCAAATGGAGAGGGAGGGATTGCAATTTTGTGTGCAAATGCAGACAGGACGGTGGTCCAGGACATCGCAGGTTTTATCAGCCGGGCAGGGCTTTTTCTTTCTGACGTTACACGGATTCTGGCATTTCCCATTCACGCACGCGGCGTTCGACGGACAGTCGAAGTCCCTGGTGCATGTCAACGTGTCGGGGGCGCATGTCAGTTCGCCGACCTCGTTTACGACGAAGCCGTACTTGCACACGCACATCGGCCGGTGGTTACGCACCTGGCATCTCTTGTTTACCTCGCAGGTGTATCGAGAGCTCAAACACGGGTCCCGACATTCGCCCGTTCGCGTGTGACACGACAAACTCTCCGGACAGTCGCGATCCGACGAGCAACCGATGCTCGGTGTAGGTCTGGGATTGAGCGTGTCGCATTTGGGGTCTGGATGACAGGCCGTGTGGGGCATACCGATATAACACTGCGGACAGGAACACCGTGGCTTGTGCAAAACCACTCGACACAGAGCGTTGATCCCACAGGCACCGCGGAGACCACACGGGTCCACGCATTGCAGGTTTATGCAGGCTTTTTCATTGGGGCACTCTAGGTCACTGGTGCATTCGCGCTCTATCTCAACCAATATTTCGATGTTTTTATTTTAGAGTTCGTAGTGTCATTGGTGTAGAGTCGGTGGAACGGGTAGTGGTTGTGGTTGTGGTGGTGGTGGTGGTGGTGACGGTGATGGGACAGGAAAAAAAAAGAAAAAAGCATATATAAGAACTGTGAAAAGAAACTTTCTCACAAATAACATAAACCACATGCTTTGTATTTATAATACGGAAATAAAATAGGGTAGCTCTTGTGAAGAAGTAAAATAGAGAACGAACTTTACAACTCTTTTACGACAACACGAGGTGTCAACCTCTGGTTGTCCAAAGAAATATATATACATACGGGTGTATATATATATGTACCGTACATTGGCAAGCAGCGATATTTACAACACAAGCCCCCACAGAATTCAACGAGAAAATAAGAGGAAATGTAACAGTGGATAAATCCAGCAAAAAAATAACAAGCATGGGTAATATGAGAATGTCCCTTTCGCAGTTCCCAATCTGTATCATTAAATCCTATGTCTAAAAAAAACGGTTCATCGGTGTTCACTGTGAATGTGTACCTTTTTTGTCGTTGCAATTAAATGCCGTCTATATGTCTCTCTCTCTCTTTCTTTATATATATATGTATACTTATTTTTTTCATTAGCATTTTGCTCGATAATACGGTTTCCTCAAGACAGATTGGATACTGAAATAAACATTCTACATATGAATAGTTATGTGTGAGACATGTGTGATATGTGTTTCTTCTTCGGACACATTATGTACAGTATGCCTAACTGTCTAGTTATATATAAATATTTATGTATATATATGTACAGGTAATGTTGACCATTGTGAAATCCAGTGTCGTATAATATATATATATATATGTATAAAATCTGGTAACTGGTCCAATCACATCTGTCTCTCAATTGTTAACGATTCACTGGATTAATACATCTATGTATTACTTCAATTCCTACTAGACGATACATGGTTATTCTACGGACCATGTTCCTCTGATCGTCAGTATTGCTCGCTAGTCACAAATGCTGTACATGAAATTAATAGATCTGCCCGGTTAAACAGTTAGTAGGTCGTCTCTTACCTGTGGTGCACTCAACGTCTGGCGAGCCCCTGGTACCAGGCGGACATCTGCACACAAATATCGCACCGTCTCGGATGCACTCTGCACCCTTGCCGCAACCGTTCGTGCGACAATCGCCTAAGCTCTTGTCTGCGCTACCTGTAATCACAAATCAACCATTAGTCTGTAATTCGTGGTCCACACATGCTAGAAATTCTAAGATAAAGTAGCTGTGAGGTTAGATAGTTTTGAGACAGGGTGACGTCTTAGGGTAATGTTGGATTTAGGTGGATTTGAGATTGGATGTATAGAAATAGGCTCCTATGTTAGGAGTAGGTGACTTGGAGATGAAGTAGTGTTTGCATAAGTCTCCTTGGAATAAGGTATTGGAATGAATTGACCTTGATATAACCTAATCCTATAACCTTGAGATCAAATACTAGAACATGATGACCTAAGAGAATATAGGCTTAGGTGACTCCAAATGTTGACCTATGTCTAATATTCCTACTAATTCGTTGAAACCCGTATACTACATAGTCTTCAAACTTACAAGCTTGCATCGGATCGCCAGACGGATAGTTCGGTGGGCAGTAACACTGTGGCTGGTTCTTGTAAATGCGACAAGCAGCATTGACCCCGCAACGAGCGTCCTTGCAGAGTTCTCCTCCGTCGCAGATACAAGCCTGATGAGGATCGCCATGGCATCCAGGATCGCAAGTGCACTCGAATCCATTCAAAGTCTCTCTGCATTTCGCGTTCACTCCGCAAGGTCTCCTCAGACACTCGTCTCCTCCTGAAACATCGAACGTGTCCTTCAAAAGTCCTTGAACAACAACAAATAAACTGCATCTCAATACCTTTCTTGCAGTTGATCTTAGGGTTTCCGTAGTGTCCAGGTGGACACGAACACTGGGCCTTTCTGTTGACTACCCTGCACTGAGCGTTGAATCCACAAACACCGTGTTGCAGACAAGGATTCGTGCAAACTCCATCCTCGCTGCAGCGTTTGTTCGCCTCGCAGTCGTCGTCCCGGTGACATTCCAGCTGGTAGCATTCCTGACTGGGTTCTCCCTGGAAACCTTCTGGGCAGAGGCACACTGCACGGTGATTTGACACGCGGCAAAGGGCGTTGATGCCGCAGGGAGATCCGTTGGCGGAACATGGGTCCTCGCACTGGCCGTTCACGCAGGATAAAGATGATGGACAGTCGGAATGAGTGCGGCAGCCTACCAGGCACAATCCTCCGTCGCAAACGTAACCCTACGATAAGACATATGAATAAATTATAGGATAGATAAATTAGATAAGTAGATAAGTGGGGTATGTTGTAAATAATAAATGCAACTTATTATAGAAAGCATGAAGTAAATTACCTTCGGGCAGTAATTATTGATGTCACACTTGATGCGACATTTTCCGGAATGACAAACTTCGCCGCAGGAGCATTGATCCTGCAAGGAGCAGCTCGTCGTGCAGAAACCGATCTCGTCACACTCGCAAGAGCCATCGCAAGGAATCATGGACTTAGCACAGCTGATTAACGCGTTTCCGTAATAGTTAGCTGGACAACTGCATTGTGCCACGTGGTTCACCACCCGACACCCTGCGCACTCTCCGCAAGCCTTGCCACCCTCGCATGGATCTATAAGAGAAACCGTCGCTCTTAGAACCCATTAGTTCACAATGTCATACGAAAACTTACTTTTGCATTTGTTGTTAACGCAAGATTCGTCGTTGGGGCAAGAGTTGTCGCTGCGGCATCCAATATCGCACAACCTGTTCTGGCAGATCTGATTCGCCGCGCAATGATCATCGCTGTTGCAGATAGCCTTGCAAATTCCAGCGTCGCATCGTTCGTCGCTCAGGCAATTAGCATCGCTACGAAACGATTTACATATTGTAACCAGTTCGTAACAAGGAACAGCGTGTACTTCAAGGATTAATTGTTTCACCTTCTGCAAGTGGCGTAACAGGATCTTCCATAACAAGTTTGGCCAGTCGCGCATTCCAATTCCGTGTTGCAAGGAAGGAACGCCTGTTTACATCCAATTACGGGATCGCCAACAAGCGGTGCGGGACACGCGCATAATTTCCGGTGATTCACGACCGAACACTGAGCGTTCACTCCGCAGGCGTTGGAGAGCGAACAAGGATCTACGAAAAGTCATCAGAAATTCATCAAAATTTAAAAGAAGAAAATTTAGAAAAGCTGTAGAACCCTCGAAGATTCTAAATATAATTCCTGACAATCTACAGGCTAACCTATCAAATAGTAATTATTAAACCCATCACTACCGAGTGCATGCAAGGTTCTTACCCTGACACTGGTTGTTTATGCAAGCGAAATTTTCCTGGCATTCCACATCGGACCGACATCCAATCACGCAAACAAGTCCCTCGCAAATCTCTCCGCTCCTGCAATCCTCGTCCCTCCTGCACAACGATTTACAGATGCCCGAGGGGTCGCAGCGTTCGTTGCTGAGACAATTCAAGTCCGTAGAGCACACAGGTGTACAAACTCCTCCGATGCACGCTGTTCCCGTCGCACAGTCTCTGTTCGCCTGACAGGCAGGTCCAGGTGATCTCAAACAAGCCACTTTCGCGGTTGGGTTCGGTATGAAACCCGCGGGACACGAACAAGTGGCTCGTTGATTGAACACCGTGCACTTGGCGTTGGGTCCACACGGAGTTGCCTCGCAAGGGTTGGTGCATTTGTTGGTGATGCAGGCTTCGTTCGCGTTGCAGTCCTCGTCGGCGCGGCAGCCGAATGTACACATGTTGTGCAGACATATGTGACCCAGGAAACAGTCGTTGTCGAGTCGGCAGGTTAGCAGGCAGTTGCCGCGGACGCATTTCTCGTTGAACGCGCACTCGTTGTCGCTGGTGCAGATTGGGAGACACACGTTGTCGCGGCATGTGTTGCCTTCGTTGCAGTCGTTGGTGTCTCTGCAGGACACGGGCACTGGAATGGGGAAGTATTTGAATCATAACTAGTTGCTGGACTTTCAAATTTAATCGGAAGAAAATTATGAGGGTAGAGTTGATTATGTGGGTAGAGAAGATGAAGGTCTAGATGATTGTGAAACCTCCTAGTACCATCTGCTACCACTCGATCCTATCACTACACGTCCCTGCTACCGCTCGATCCCATTACCATGCAACCCTATCACATTTAATGACCATCTCACAAAACTTACATCTCACACACTCCAGCTCCGAGTTCCCAGTGAATCCCGGAGCACAGCTGCACTGTTTGATATGACTCTTCACATTGCACTCCGCGTTAATTCCGCACGCGGCTCTCATGTCGCAAGGATCGAGACATTGTCCGTTCTGGCACACGTCAGATAGATTGCATTCCTCGTCGGATTGGCAGAACGCTAAAGGAATTTCAAATTAATTCGATCGAAGATTATTACGTATAATGGTTACGTAGCACTTACGTCGGCAGATTCCTTCGTAACAATAAGTATTGGTCGAGCAATCAGTGGCTGACGAGCAAACGACCGGTTTGGGCCGACAGCCTATACTTAAATTGTTAGGATCACCCTCGTAATCGGATCGACACTGGCAGGCTGCTGCGTGATTAGCAGCCACGCAGTCTGCGTTCGGGCCACATTGTGTACGCGAGCAAACATCTAAAACGGAAGAGCAGGATTATGTAACTGGTAATTTGTAATATGGTTTGAGAAGAAAATGTACGCACCGAAACACTTTGGTATGTTGTTGACGTTTATGCACTTGGCGGTCAGTGGACAATCGTCGTCGTGCAGACACTCGACTGGTGGTTGACAGCCACTGTTGTACGGATCGCCAACCATGCCTTGTTGGCAGTGACACTTGTAGGAGCCTCTGGAGTTCTCGCATATCGCTCCAGGGCCACACGGTTCGTTCAGACAGTAATCGATCAGCTGGCAGCCATGAGTTGGTTCACCGGTGTATCCCGGTTGACACGTGCAAATCTAAAAGATAATAGTCTTAATATTTCAATATGAGTTTTACTTATTACAAGTAATTACCTGAACATGTCTCTCCGCCGTGCAAATAGCATTAACGCCGCAAGGATTGTGGGCCAAGCACGCAATCCTGCACTTGTGAGTATCGCAGATCTTCTCTCCACTGCAGTCATCATTGATCTCGCACTCGATGGGCTGACAACCGATCTTGTCGTCTTTGGCGTTTCCAAAGAATCCATTCTTGCAGGAACACACTGCCACGTGGTCGTTGGCTCTGCACTCGGCGTTGCGTCCGCAGAGGACCAAATCGCACGATTTCTGACACTCTGCTTGTCCAATGTTGTTCTTAATACATCGCTCATCGTCGGAACAATCATCGTCTGATGTGCATCGCAGTTCTTGTACGCAGATGCTGTTGTGACAGTACTGATACTCCGGACAGCTGGAATTGCTTTTGCAGGTAGGCTGACAGAGACCGTTGATGCAGAGCTGGTCGCCGATGCAGTCCCTTGTGCTACCGCAGAGTGCTGGACAAATACAAAACTTGTAAAATATCTTCTTTCAATTTTCGTTCATTTTGTTTGACTTTTATATACCTGTACATATTCCACCGTTGCATGCCGATCCCGTTGCACACTGAGAATCCGATTTACAGTACTGAACAGGTGTACAACCCAGATTTGGGTCACCGGTACCACCTGGCTGGCACGTGCACACAGCACTGTGGTTTAACGGTGAACAATCCGCTCCTTGGCCACAGACGTTCGACAGAGAACAAGGATCGACGCACTTGTGATTGAAACATGCGTCCGAAGGACTGCAGTCGCTGTGGTAGTTGCACTCCAGGTGAACGCATTCCAACTGAAATTGTAATTACAGTTTAAGAGAATCTAATTGCAATTATAGCTTCGAGAATCTAAGATGATTAACTGCAGAGTTTAAAATGATCAAAGAGGTTGAGCAAAGGTTTGATCAAAGAATACTCACAGCAGGATTTCCAGTGGTTTGGCCAGGACATTTGCAGAGGGGAACGTGATCCTGCACGAAGCACTCCGCGTTCCTGCCACAGGTAGTCGAAACGTCGCAAGGATTCGTGCATCTGTTATCGATGCAGGCTGCGGAATTTGGACAGTCGGAGTCCGTGAAGCAAGCTCCAGGTTGCTTGCAGCCGGACTTGAAGGGATCTCCTACTAGACCGTGTGGACAGACACATTCGTACGATCCTTCTGAATTCTGGCAACTACATGAGAAAATGTTTCATAATTACTGTAATGGATAATACTAGTTTCACTTTTGTTGTTCACGTATCACAATACTTACACTGCAGAAGGATGGCAAGGGTTCTTCAAGCACTCGTTAACGTCAACGCAGATATCGCCTGCCAGGACAAATCCAGGATAGCACTTACACTTTCCAGTGTGATCGTACGCCACACAATTACCGTATCCACAGTCCACCTGGTTACAAGGACCTAGACACAAAACAAATGTTTATTTCGAAACAAAATTCAAATGACATGATAATAATCCGAAATAATTGTCAATCACTTACTGCTGCATTTGTTAGTATCCTGATTGCAGTATTTGTCCGTGGGACAGTCAGTGTTGGAGAGACACTCCACTTTGAAGCACCCAGCCGAGTCACCTATGTACCCAGGTTGACACTGGCAGGCAGCAGTGTGATCCAGCACGGAGCAAACAGTATTGGGTCCACAGTCAACCAAAGAACATGGATCTGTGCAATTATGTTGGACGCAAGCCTGCGAATCTGGACAATCAGCGTTCACCGTGCACTGATGAGGAATCACGCATCCTGATCCCACAGGATCACCAGCGGTGCCCAGCGGGCAGACGCAGCGGTAAGATCCCTGAAGATTAACGCACTCCGCACTGGAATGACACGGTTGATCCTCGCATTCGTTCACATCCAGGCAATGTTCCGGTCCAGCGGTGAATCCGTGACTGCATTTGCATTTGTTGTTGATGCACACCTCGTTGTTCTTGCAGCCGTTGTCGGAAGTGCAGCCCACTTCGCACACTCCGTCGATGCACAATTCACCGGGCAAACAGTTGCTGTCGCTGTAGCACACTTTGACACAGATGCCGCTCTTGCAGCGCTCTCCTTCGGCGCAGTTGTTCTGCTCGCTGCACTGACATTGACAGAATCCGGAGACACACACGTGTTGACTGGGGCAATCTTGGTGACCGTCGCAGATGCCGGGCACTCGGACACAGCCCTGCTGGGGTGTGGGGTTCCCGTGAAAACCGAGGGGGCAGGTACAGGTTGTTGCGTGGTTGGTGCAACTGCAGATGGCGTTTGGACCACAGACATCTTTCCTTTTACATGGATCTAAAAAGTGTAATTATAACTTTGTGATTATAGACTTTTACCAGTTAACTGCTGAATCACCCTACTAGCACGTGTGACTTATCTAATTTATGTTTAACTAGTTAAGTAACAAACCTTGACACTTATTGTTGATACACGACTCAGTGGAGGGACAGTTCTTGTTGCTCCGACATCCCAGAATGCAAACTCCATTGACACAGGCTTGATCATTCTGGCACTGATTGTGTGTGACGCAAGGAATCATGCACTTGTTGTTCAGACACTTTTCACCAGTCGAACAGTCAGCAGTTGCCCGACAAACAGCTATAAGGAACATTCCTTAATAACAAGATTCTACAGATATTACAATTGAGTACAAGAATAAATCTTACCTATGCACTGTCCATCGAGGCACACGCTTTCGTCACAATCAGCATCAACGGTACAATAATTCTTTACGCGTACACATCCATCTTGCGGTCCTTTCGACGACGGAACAAACCTGTGTATACACTTGCAAGTTGGTTGTCCATTGATAACTTCGCAGATGGAATTAGGTCCACAGGCATCTTCGCAAGGATTGACGCAACGATGGTTGTGGCAGATGGAGTGCACAGGACAGTCCTTGGCGCTAGCGCAGTATCCTTCGGGTTGACAGCCTTTGCCGTAGGGATCGCCTACGAAATTAGGTGGACACTGACAGATGGGGTTGCTGGAGGGTCCTGGAACGCAGAGGGCCGACTCGTGGCAGGGATTTGGATGACAAGCTTCGAGGGCAACGCACTCTACGTCGGGCACTGGGTTCGGTCTAAGCCCAGGCGGACATTGGCAGATAGCTCTGTGGTCGTCCGCGATGCAGACAGCGTTTACTCCGCAAGCGTTTTCGTCGCAAGCGTCGTAACAAGTGTGTGTCAGCCTGTTGCAGAGTTGAGTAGGTGGACAGTCGATGTTGTAGACGCAAGGAACCGTGCGACATCCTTTCACAACGTCGTTGGGATCGCCGGCGTAGAGTCCAGGTGGACATTCACAGTTGGCAACGTGATTGTGGACCACGCAGAGAGCGTTAGGACCGCAGGTGACGAAGTTGCATACCGGCTGACAGATCAGCAGACCTTCCTCCGTGCTCCTGCAGGTCTGGTCCTCCGGACACTCGCTGTCGGTAGAGCAATGATCCTTTCTAGGAGTATGACAACCCTGGCGATCGTTTGGATTGCCTACGAATCCTGGTAGACAGTCGCAGCGACCGCGATGTCGTTCGGCCACGCACTGAGAGTTGATCGCGCAAGTGAAACTACGACACACGGAGACACACTTCAACACACCCAGAGCATCCGGTCTACAGGCTTCCGTCGAGTGGCAGTCGTCGTCCGAAATGCAGTCGGGAACCGATGGTTTCTCGCAGGAGGACAATATGGGGTTCCACTCGTATCCGTCCTGACATTTGCAAGTGGCATGACCGGGGATTATATCTGGCTCGCACTTCTGGTGGGCACCGCAGACCACCTTGCTGCACGGATTCACGCACTCGCGAGCACCACTGTCCAAATCGATGCAGAAGGAACCCTCCTGGCAGTCGGAATCGTGGTTACATCCGGGTGTTATGACCGACTTGGACGGCTGGCAGCCTTCCACCAGGTTGCTGGGGTTACCCTGGTACCCGTCGATGCACAGACACGAGGACACGTGATTCTGAGTGATGCACAACGCGTTCGGACCGCACTGCAGCTTACTGCACGCGTCGACGCACTTTCGAACACCCTTGCCAACTTGGAAACAGATTTGCTGCGGTTCGCAATCGAGGTCGTTAGAGCAGTGGCCGTGAAGGTGGCAGCCTTTGGTGAGGTCGTTAGGGTTGCCGCTGTAACCTGGAGGACACAGGCAGGCTCCATCCTGACAGACGGACCTGGGACCGCATTTCACGTCGCTGCATTTATTTATGCACTTGCCAGCCACACAGCTGTAGTCGAAGGGACAGAGTACAGTGTCGCTGCAGATGCAGGTTGAAGGATCGGTGCAGGGTCCCACTTGCACCTGCTGACAGCCGATGAAGGGGTTGCCGAAGAAGCCCTCTTTGCAGCGACAGTCGTAGCTGCCAATCGTATTGATGCATACCGCGTTGTTTCCGCAGGCGTTTCCGTTGCACTCGTTGATGTCTATAGAAATTAAACTCGTTAACCATGTATCTAGGTACTAATTCTTAATGAACATTTGTACCAACCATGACACTGAATGTAAGGATTGCCCGCGTAACCAGGAGGACACAAACACTCGACAGCGTTAGGTCCAGCGTTACAGTGTGCGTCTTTGCCGCACAATGCGGTAGAGCAATCGGACTTCTGTTGCACGCCACAACCGTGATAAGGATTTCCACTCGTGCCAGGATTACAGACACACTTGGCTTCCTGCAGGGTATACTCGCAGTGGGCGTTGGTACCGCATCCAGGATCACAGATAGCAGGATTGATCGCTGTCAGGTTATAAATCATTAGTGACTTTTTTGTGGAAAGGTTGTTGGTTTAATTGTAACACTTACGTGGCATGCAGAGGAGGTCAGGATTTCCAATGAAGTACGGGTTGCACACACACTTGTTCGTAGCTGGGTCGCAAGAGGCACCAACGCCGCAGACTACGCCTTCGCAGCGACGCTTGCACCTTCCGCTTATGCACACGCTTGGCTCCGCACAGGGAACTTCCGGTGAACAGACGTCCGGTTGGCACTGACCTCCAGGGAATGGATTACCCATGAAACCTTCGATGCACTTGCAAGTTGGTCCGCTGTAGCTGACGATGCACTGGGCTCCCGCACCACAGACGAAGCCATCACATTCTGTGAAGACGTAAACGTTAATCAGAAATTCAGAAGATGAAACTTTGAGAACCTGCTTGCTATTCAACAGCAACAGCGTTCTAAACTGTTGGGGATATTCCGTAGATACTCACGCGAAACACATTCGTTGTTTTTGCCCTCCACGAATCCGATCACGCACCGACACCAAGCAGCATGCTTGTCGGGTTCACAATACGCGTTCGGACCACAAGGTATGTTGTCACAGGGGTTCACGCACCGTCCGCTCACGCAAGCGAAGATATTATCACAGTCGTCGTTAGAAGAGCACTCGTTCTTCGCAATAGCAACTCCCGTACAACCAGCACCATAAGGATCACCCACAGTTCCCTTCGGACACTCGCATATATGATCACCCTTGGTGTTGATGCAGTAAGCACCGTGTCCACAAGGATTATTCGCGCATTCGTTCACATCGATGCACCCGTGTTGAGGATCTCCTTCGTAGCCAGCCTCGCACATGCACCTCGGTGGGTCGCTCGGTGTACACTTGGCGTTGATACCACATGGGAAACGGTCGCAAGGGTCTGAAATATTTAGAAGATTTTTAAACAACTGTAATAGTCAAAGTACACTAAATCAAGTGACTGATGAATGACTAATACCAAGTGACTAAACGTATAAAGTGACTTACTTTTACAAAGATTGCCATCGAGAGGGTCGGAGTAAAACGGTGGTGGACAGACGCATTCACCAGGCTGCACACACTTCTCGTTAGCTTTACACTCGTTGTCGTTTGTGCATCTCTTTTGCGCTGGGGAGCAGAGACCGTTGTATGGGTCTCCACCATAACCGTGTGGACAGGCACACTGATAGGAACCTGGCAAGTTTATACACTCGGCTCCGTAGCCACAAACCTGGTGTCCAACGATGCACTCGTTTATGTCTATAAATCAGAGTTGGTTCAAAGATAATCGATGAGGGATCGATAAGGTCAATTAAGATAAAGGGTAGATACAAACCCTCGCAGGAGCCGTCAATTTTGGTGGTGTATCCTTTAGGACAGGCACAGTAGCTAACTCCGCCGGCAATTGTTATGCACTCAGCGCCGCTGGGGCACTTTTCGCCCTTGGAGCATCCAGCCAACATGCACTTTCCGTTCACGATCTTGTACGGAGGTTGACATTGACATTCAATGCTGTTACATTCTGCAATTGTCACAAATCAGCTTATAATAAATTCTTCAAGACTTATTTTAAAATAAAATAATATTCCACCTTCGCAGAGAGAGAAAGGATTGCCGTTGAACCCAGGTGGGCACTGACACTCGTAGCTGCCAGGAAGATTCTTGCAAATGGCGTTAACCCCGCAAGCAGGTTTCTCCCTGAGCTCCATACACTCGTTGATGTCCCTGCATTTACCGGATTCATGGTCCCGGGTGTATCCCCTCTGACAAATACACACACTGCTGCCCACAAATTCGTCCTTGATGCACTGTTCCCCAGCCGGACACGGGGTGCTGGGTCCACAAACGTGAGGAGCCTTCGACTCCTGGCAACCACCGCTGTAAGGATCCCCTGTAGTGCCACTAGGGCACTGGCAGGAGAAGGAACCAGGCTCGTTGTTACAGATCGCTCCCTGAGGACACGGGTTGATCGCGCACTCGTCGATGTCTCTGCAACCACCCTTAACTCCAGGCTTTCCGGTGTAGCCGCTGCGGCAGAGGCAGGTGGCCACGTCGTTGGATAGCATGCAATGTGCATTTGGTCCACAGGTCAAGTCCTCGCAAGGATCTGATTTAAAAAATATTAGAAAAGTTTAGTATTATAATTATAGTATTTAATATTAGAAGGTTGATCATTAAAATCAAGATTCATGAATATTTACGTCTGCAGTCGTTTCCAACGTTGGGCTCCGGACACAGACACCGTTTCTGCGGGTCGCAAATGGCATTTCCAGGGCAATCACCGTCAGCTTCACAAGTGACTATACCGACACACTTGATGTAAGGATCAGGATCAGGTATCGTACCCTCTGGACAGGTGCATGTGTAGGAACCTTCCGTATTCGTGCAGGTAGCTCCATGACCACAGGCGTCGTGTCTACTACACTCATCTACGTCTGTATTCAAAATAATTATTAAAATTATTAAGATAGTTCAGTAGATAAGTGTGTTATTTGTGGTCCTGACGTACCCAGGCATTGTTTGAAGGCATTTCCTGAGAACCCTGGTTTACACTGGCAACTAAAGCCACCCAGAGTGTTGGTGCAGATCGCGTTTCTTCCACAACGGCCAGAAGGACCATTTACGGCGTCACATTCGTTTATATCTAGTTTGAAAAAGAAATTAACCATTAAGTCCAAAGACCATAAAGTTCGTAAAGTCTGTAGAGTCCCAAACCTAAAAACTATTCTTACCAACGCAGCCAGCTGCAATATCGTTCGGATTGAATGTCCAGCCATCCTCACAAATACAGTACGCTTCATGACCATCAGCCTTGCAGTACGCATGGTCTCCGCAAGTTACTTCGTCGCAAGGTGCTGTAATAAAACCACGTCAACCATCTCTGCACAGTCACCATAATTCGACTTCAATTTACCTTTGCAGGGTATGTGCGGTGGAGTTCCAACGAAACCAGACTCGCACTCGCAGTGGTAGCTTCCCCTGGTGTTGCTGCAGATGGAAGCAGGTCCGCAGGGGTTCGAAAGACACTCGTCGAGATCCACACACTCGGCACCCACTGCCTTGAATCCATTTTTGCAGAAGCATTGTCCTTCTATGCACTCGGCGTTGTTCACGCAGTCGAAGTTCGATTTGCATAGGGTAGTCACATCGGTCTGCAATAGGTAGGCAGTCAAATTGAAAAGACTCAAGAGTTAGGATGAGTTAGGAGGGAATACAAGTTAGGGTAAGGTGAGTCACCTGTTCACACGCTACTGTTGGGTTGGGGTTGGCACTGTACCCCGTTGGACAGACGCAGTTGTATCCAGGATCCGTGTTCTTGCAAATGGCGTACTTTCCGCAAGGGTTCTCCAACGCCGTGCATTCGTCGATATCTAAGAATCAACATTGACGTAAAAGTGGAGAACCTTGCTTTCTATTATCGAAAAGATTATTCACATCTAAGAGCGACCACACACTGCAGATTTGTCATCGGCTGATAGCAACAGATCGAAAATTTGATCGAGCCAATACAAGATCTGTAGTGAGTACTCTAACAGTTAGTTAGGGTGCAAGTCTACGCAACCGATGTGATGGCACCCTTTAACCTTTAAAACGAGCAGTCACGCTCAAACTAAAGATGTTAAGAATTGTGAACGTGTTAAGACTCCATGAATTGAATTAAAAAATTAGTTGTAACGAATTGAAAGAATGATTGTATGATCTTAATTGCTAACCGCTGCATCCCTTAAAAGGATCTCCTGTGTAGTCCTCCTTGCAACTGCATACGAAGCTGCCGATCGTGTCGCTGCACTCGGCGTTCTCGCCGCAAGGATTTCTCTCGCATTCGTTCACGTCTGTTAATCAACACGGTTAATCGCATGTTATCGTTACTGGACTGGATTATTCACAAACGTGACAACTATATGATCTTTAGAAGTTAGAGAGGAGACTGACTTTCACACAGTGTTAGTCCTTGACCGATGAAGCCCTGGGGACAGATGCACTTGTACGATCCCGGCACGTTGATGCATCTTGCGTTTTCCGCGCATGCATCCGTCCGACCGCACTCGTTCACGTCGATGCAACCGTGTGTCGAATCCATCTGATATCCAGCACGACATCTGCACTCGAAACTACCCTCCGTGTTCACGCAATCCGCGTCCGCGCCACACGGTGAACTCTCCTCGCACTCGTTTATATCTGTTACCGCGATGGTTAGTCACTATTAGCTCTTGATTAATCACAATCGATACGTGTTACCATGAATTTTATTTTATTGTTAATACGGATGATTATTAGACTTGATATAATAATTTGCTCATGAAGTGAAGCATCGTTATATTATGAACAAACAAAGAGAATTTCTTTTTGACGTCATGTGGACGTCATATATGTGATTTGTCATATATGTGACTTGTCATATACAGTGAAATATACATATATTTCATGTGTTCATATGGAGATATACTAGTGAAGATTTGTACTAAAACGAGTGGTCAATACATGATTGGATCTTCTAAATAGCAGCCATATAACGAGACTCCACTGTATAACGTTTCCCTACCTTATCTATCACTTACCAGAGACTGTTACAATCTCAATTTACGCTTTTTAATCCTAAGTATTACTATAACAGATAATTAAAGATAGAGTTGCTCACCGTGACAGCCAATCCAAGGATCACCGCTCATTCCTTCCGGGCAAGAGCAGCGGAAGCTGCCATGTACGTTTATGCATTGAGCTGATCGACCGCAGGGACTGCGCACACATTCGTCGATGTCCACGCATTCTTCCTCGGGGTTGCCGTTGTATCCTTCAGGACACTCGCACTTGTGAGCACCAGGTAAATTCACGCACAGAGCACCCCTTCCGCAAGCACCCTCGTATTCGCATTCGTTTATGTCGATACACTGCATCAAATTATATTTCAACTCATACTGATCATATGTACCAAACACTTGTATGAAGAAGTGATCATGTGTATAAAATAATTAAAAATATATGTACAGTTGTTCATGTGTGTCAAATGATTGAACATGTATGTACAATTGTTCATGTGTGTCAAATGATTGAACATGTATGTACAATTGTTCATGTGTGTCAAATGATTGAACATGTATGCAGAATTGATCATGTGTACCAAATGATTGAACTTGCACATAAAATTGATTATGTGTATCAAATTATAAGTGAACTTGTATACAGAATTGATCATCTGTATCAATTTATGATTGGACTTATATGTATAATTGATCGTCTACACTATATGATTGAACTTCTATGCAGAATTGATTATGTATATCAAACGATTAACTCTATATACAAAATTGCTTATCATCCAAGTGATGGAACTTGTACACATATGTACCAAGTGATTTGTATATAGAATCGATCGTAGTATTATGACTAAATTTGTGTAGAGATAGTATGAAGATACTGACACTTTCGTACGGGTCTCCCGTGAAGCCATCCTGGCACGCGCAGGTATAATTTCCGGGAATATTATGGCAAACGGTGTTGTCGCCGCACGCACCGGGTATCGCGCACTCGTTGACGTCTTCGCAGTGCACTTCGCCATCGCCGATATAACCAGACTTGCATTTGCATAGGAAACTCGATGGGAGATTACAGCATTCTGCGTTCTCCACGCATCTCGAGGCAAAGGCCGGGTTGTCGCACTCGTTGATGTCTGCAGATAAGTATCAGCGAGCAATGAGGAAACGAAAACCAGGCATGACAAACAGACGCGCGAGAAAGAATTATTGCTGCATACCTTCGCAGTGGAAACCGTCGCCTCGGTAGCCAGGGAAACAGGAACATAGAAAACTACCGAGAGTATTCGTGCAATGCGCGAATATATCACAGGGTCGGTACTTGCACTCGTTCTCGTCTGAAACCCGATTTGCATGATCTATTATCGCGCTCCATGGATGCGTTTTAATCAACGAGATCATTACTTTGTAATTATTATTTCATTTATACGGGTATTTCACGTTACACGTACTATAAGGTAGTTATTAATTGGGCCAATGATCAAAGCAAAGGCTTTAACAAAATGAGCAACAACTGGTTATTAACTGTCTGGGTATACTATTTAAAATATAGAGTATTAAGTTCAGAGTACAGACCTGGTACTTGACAATTGCAACCCCCGAAACCGTCGTTGCAATGGCAGACGGAATCCAAGCAGACGCCGTTCAGACACCTGGTTCCGTCTTCCTTCGTGCAGTCATCTATTGTCGGAAGAAGAGAAATCAATTTGCCGTGGGTAAACATGGCCCTTAGTCATCGGTGAGAAAACACCGCGCGTAAAAATGTTGATTACGATGAGTAATTCGTTTCCCAGCGGGTTACGCAATGCGTTCATCATCGACAAACAAATGTTGATTACGGTGAGAAACGGCAAGAAAAATCAATGTCGACGGGATTAATCGCGCCGGAAGAATCGATACGAGAAGACACGACGACAGGATACTTCTCATAATTGACCAGCCGGTATTCAAGTATGTGTATTGTAAGCGATAGCCTCGAGCGGTTCGTGAACCTTTTACACGAAGAAAATTCTAACAAAGAAAATTGTCTGAACTTCTTCTGATTTTTATCAATTTTTACGTGCTGATTCGTGTATGTTTTTTATTGTTTAGGTTGTTAACAAATTGGGGGAGATCTGGGTTAGATTGGATTATATTATTTTTAGATTTACATAGTTGAGATTGTGTTGGTCAGACTGGGTGTAGATTAGGTTAAAACTAAGATCTTGCAGGTCTATATTTATTTTAAATTTAGATTACGTCTTGAGCGATTAGCTATAGATTAGGTCTGGATTTGACTAAAATTAAATAAAACTAGTGTCATTAAAAATTATCATAAAATGGAACTTTCATAGCTAGAATCTACCAGATGCAAACTGCATCCACATCCCAGAAATAAACTTCTCAGAAGCTTCTCAACCACATATCCAGAAGCATATTTCTCCATCACAATCGCACAAAAAGAGCATGCAAATTGTACAGTTATTCAAAACGATTCGAAGCGATATCCTCAGCAATGAAGGCGTGTGTTGCGGTCTCGCAAGTAACTCAACAGGAATCGGCTGGCTGGCGTAATCGCGTCAGGAACAACAGAATGACGTAAAGAAAGAGTGGAGAACGTAACGGTAGCGTGGTCGAGTCGTGAAACAAGCGAGATCCTCTTTTCCTATCCGCCGCGCCTGCTCACGCGACCGTGCAACTTTTCCACCCGGCTTTTCTCGAGAGACATCCTCTCGTAACTTACTTGTACACTTTAATCTGTCACGTTGCTCGTCCGTGCCCTGATAGCAGTCGACGTGGTCGTCGCACAGCTTCGACAGCTGCAGGAGCTGCAACACGTCCGTTGACTCGTTCACCTGGCAGCCGAAGTAGCCGTCTTCGATGTTCAGGAAGAATACTTCTCTTCTTAGTCCGCGCCGCACTCCTCGGAGGGACTCGGCCTGAAATGTACATTCGTTTTAACCTCAACACACTTAGTCATTTATTTCAACTTCAACGCGCTATTTATTTTAGCCTGTAATAAAATATCATACTCGTATGCCGTCATATTTGTAGGCAAATTTCTATGTCATCGAGGGAACCTCTGAGGGTTGATGACATCAATATTTGAACAACAGTGTGATATTTTTGTACCACAGAATATTATCGTACTTTTGTATTACAAACTTCTCTTATGAAATTTTAATGAAGACAGGTTTTGTGAATTTACTTACTGGACACAGAAGTAGAAGTATCCACACCACCAACGGCCAAAGATGTTTCATCTTGGCTGCAACATAAAGAAACCCTTATAGAGTCACTCTCACGAACAATCAATGTTTTCAAGTTGAACTAATTTCTTGAATTACATAATATTCATGAAGCAAAGTCTTTAGGATTTCGTCCAATGGATTAAAAATCGAGAAAAAATGTAACCACCACAGCAAAAAAGTGTCGACCTACAGCTATTCGTGAAACAGGGGGACTGAGCACCTGTTCGAGTCGCCAACACGTCGGCATTTGCGACCCCTTTTTAGTAAACCCGAAACTGACTGTATCAACTTACGGTGGGCCCTGCAGACCCAGTTTCCTGGTTACCATGATGTTTTGAAATTTAAGAAGCAAAATTAGCTACGAACATGCGTGGCAAAGAGCAACGAAGGATGAGAAGTGATAAATCGAGGAACACAGTGTAACAGGAGATAAGGATAATTAAGAATCCTGTAATTTCCCTTATAAGCTTAAGACCTCAGAATTTATGGCGTATAAAGGAAAATCCCATGATACGAATTGTAACTTTAATTGGCTGCTGAATTACCGCGCTTTTTATCGAGGCGGCTTAATACGAGAAACATATGTTATAGCTTAGTGCGCAGGAGATAACTCAGGGTTAATTAGCTTTCGTGACTAAATATCATTAGGTTTGTTTAAAAGACTCGATTGTGGGTGTATTAGACTTCGATGAGTAGTTGGTTAAGGATGAGGAACGTGTAGGAGGAAGTTGGATGAAAGGGCGTGGAAATAGGGAGGTTAGGGAATTTGAGAGTTTGGGAGTTGGGGAGATTTGGGACTTGCGAGGTTGGGAAGTTGAGAGTTTGGGATTTTGGAAGCTTAGGACTTGGAAATTTTGGAAATTGAGAGGTTGGGAACTTGAGGAGTTCGGGGCTTTGAAAGATGGGAAATTGAGACTTTGGGGATTTGGGAGATTGGGAACTGAGGAGTGTAGGAATTTGGGAGATTGGGAACTGAGGAGTGTAGGAATTTGAGAGATTGAAAACTTGTGAGATTTGGGACTTTGGGAGATTGGAAACTGAGGAGTGTAGGAATTTGAGAGATTGGAAACTTGGGAGATTTGGGACTTTGGAAGATTGGAAACTGAAGAGTGTAGGAATTTGAGAGTTTGGAAACTTGAGAGATTTGGGACTTCGGAAGATTGGAAATTTGGGAATTTGGGAAATTGCGAGTTTGGGGCTTTGAAAGATGGGAAATTGAGACTTTAGAGATTTGGAAGATTGGGAACTGAAGAGTGTAGAATTCGGGAGTTTGAAAATTTGAAAAATTTGCAACTTTGAGAGTTCAGAACTTAGGAGTCCAAGAATTTAAAAGATTGAAAATTAATAAATTTTGAAGAGATAAAATTCTTAAATTTATAAAATTACTTTTTTGTAAAGCTAACATTAACCTTGTGAAATTAATAAAAACAAAAATTCGAACATAGAGAAATAAAAACTTGTAAAGGCCTGCAGGAGAAAATATAAAGATATAAACATATATACAGGAACTCGATGATAGAACGATTACACAGGCATCGTAATCGAGCGAATAAAGATCAAGGAACGTTGGCAAAGCGTTCGAGAATCGCCGTCGAGATTTCACGAAGCACCGGAAGCGTAATGTTCAAGGGACACCGGTGCACGCGATTCGCGGAAGACGTCTTTTACGTGCGCCGCAACTTATGGCGAACATTCATTCGAACGGACGCATTGTATGCGAGCACGCGGCGAAATGTTAACGACTGTACGTGCAGTCAGAAGGATTCACTGAGCAGGAAGGAGCAAGAGGAACGATCGGGTAGAAGAAAGAGAACGAGCGAAGGAAAATTAGAGGGACAATTACAGGAACGAGCAAGAGGAACGCAGGAAGACTGCTTAGAAAAACGAGCGCGAAGAAGATGCGGAAAGACATTGTTGAGGAAAATGCGGAGGAACGTGCTCGAAAGAAAGCGAAGAAATTGAAACAAGTTTTGCTTGGCGGAAAGTATGTGAAATGAAAAGTTGGATGGTGTAAAAAATATTTAGATGCATGAAAATTATCTGTGCTCGTTCTTTGTGAATTCAAAAAATATCTACATGTCATGAATTAAAATATCTATATAGTAAGACATTTATATACAGCTAATTATCTGTGTTTATTCTTTACGAATTAAAAAAATATCTACATATATACAATTAATTAAAATATCTATATACAGTAAGACATCTATACAGCAAATTGTCTGTGTTTATTCTTTGTGAATTAAAAAAATATCTACATATAAATGAATTAAAATATCTATAACTAAGGTATCTATAGTAAGTTAAGAAGGTATCGATGCAGCTATATTAAAATAAATTGTAGTTCATTACCCCTTAATCTCTGTCAAGACTAGTTACAATCCGCAAGTTGTAGTTTTAAATTACAAATAGCTTTATCTTCGGATCAAAACGACCTAATAAATTTGGGATAACGCTACAAAACGATGGTAAGCATATCTCCAACCCGTTACTAACGAGCAGAGGATTGAAGAACAAGGATGAAGGACGGAAAAGAGAAGGAGAAAAGACGCGGAGGAACGTAATAAAGGAGGGCGTGCGAGTGCGATGCACCTGTGGCCCTCCTGCCCCTCCGCAACAACTCGCCGAGACCATCAGTGCCTTCTAGTACCCTTAACTCCTCACTATACGCAGCTGGCGACCCAGCTAGATCATTTTGCCCCTCGTGAAATTTTCGTCACGGAAATTACCCACCCTTGCCACGAATTTCAGATGCATTGCCACTTCCGCCATTGGCGTAACTTCAATTTTCTTTGTATTCATCCACTAACATTATTTGCTAAAAGTACAAATATCTGGTATTCGAACAACTTATATATTTTATATATAATATTGATTCATACATACATGTATAACCTTTATCGGAAATTAACTTCGAAGATTTCTAATATAAGATACGTGAATTAGAGGTGTATATCACACAAGAAAATATTTTAAAATAGTGGGACAAGTCTTCTTCTATTCAGCTATATGAATGGATCAATGAATGTACACTTGTAAATGAACAATTAACACGATTCCGCTGAATTATGTATGATTTGATGGATGATAATTTTATTAGCAAAGAGGTCAGCGTTTCAATTTTAATTTAATGGATATTGAATGGCGTTGCATTCATTATGATGGATGTATCACTAAGAGGAAACTACTGGTTCGATTACGATCCATCATCGGATGCTAACGCCAGGATGTTGAATTAAGCTTCATCCGCGTTTGAAGATCATTACGAAATGACGCTAATTAGCGTACAGTAGTGTCACGGGAATGGAAGCAATTCGCGACGAGAAACAGCGCAAATTGCACAAATTACCACGACTATTACGATAAATCTCAGAGTTATCGCCTTATTAGTCGATCGTTAACATCTAAATGATATTAAAAGCGACCTCGTTTGCAGATTTCTCGAATTTGGATAACTTTCCTTTTATTTAAGTTTCACTTAATTTGCAAAATTCGTTTCGTGTTCAGAATCCTAGATCTTTTCGCGAGAACCGTTATCTTTGTAGGAGTCAGATTTGTGTCAACGGGTGACACCCGGCTTGAACCCGCTGCATTTCTCCTCCGTGGGATTCGTGCGAATCGAACCGATTTTACGTGGCAACACCGATACGCAAATTTTACCGCTAAATGGCACGCGGTTTAATAAATATTCATTTTCGTGAACGTACTCGCACATCCCACAGTTTAGTCGGTGAAGAAGCGAACTTAATAATTAAGACTTTGTTTCAAGCTTCATGCTTCTCGTTAGCCGCCTAACTGTACCTTCGAAATGTTTTCTAACAGGAATTGATCGCTGGCGGATATCGTTAAATTACAGAGTTGCGCTCGTTCAAAGGAACTTCCTCTAATGCAAGCAACAACCCTATCATAATACTAATTATCACATTTTTTTATTTAAGTATTTACATCGTAACTCGGCCATTTTCGTACGAATTTTATGCACGCGATATCGATGTTTACTGATGTATGTTTACTGATTAACCAAGTCAAATATTTGACTCCTTATTTCCTAATTAATTAGCACCCATGATGGACTCAATTATAGGCATTCATTGGTGCCGTATTGTTTGTGTAACCCGTTAATGATTGGTATTTTTTTATGCATAGATAGATAGATACTCTTTGAAGTGTGAGCAGAGTGAATAGGGGTTGCAAGTACCTTCGTTGAAAAAATTCATCATTACTGTAAATGTTCATCATTACTGTAAATCCAGAGTATTTAATTAAAAATTTAAAATATTGTTCCATAATATTTATTCAGTCAAAACTTCCTAGACAATATATTACTCGATGCATAACCTAATGCAACAAAGACTAAACCCTTCTGAAATAAGTCCGAAACCATGAAACGATAAGAGGATTAATCCTTGCAAAGTAACTGTTAATTCCGCTAGAAACCGTAGAATGTTTCATAGGTGAGGCAAGTAACGTTTTGGTGAGAAGCTACTGGACGATCCACGTCCTCCATGCTCAAGGCTGTTCGCGGTAAATTAATTCGTTGCAAACAACGCAGAGATAAACGTTTCATTAGCATTCGTAGATGACGCAACCCTCGTCAGACAATGGCGCGAGTTTCATTTCACCGGCTTCTCCATTTTTTTTATGTCGGATTTTTGCGACTGGCGGAAGTTTCTAGTCGCTCGACGGTTCATTGTCTGCTACTTTCTGAGTTTGTATGCCTCGCATACGAATGAGCGCGGACTTCCTGAGTTGACAACCTTTGACCTTGAGTAACCTTCGCGGTGAACTGGTCACAATTTTACTCTGAAAATTCGTACTTCTGTAATTTCTACTCTGGTACAAAAATCGAATCAAATTTTTGTTATAAATTAACCTTCTTGTAATTAAACCCATCAATCCTTCAATATTTCTCACAATTTATTCACTTAAAATAGGTGCTGTATCTGAAAAAGTTCTCGATCGTACAAATATTTCCTTCCATAAAAGAGAGCCAATCCACAGTATTTAATTTTCCCAGCAACGAATTTCAGTTTCAATGATCCGTGAAAGCCTTGAAAGTGAAGACACCGTGCGAATGAACCGGGCAAGAAAGAAGAACGTTCGAGATTAAAGTAAAAAAGGTGTCAGCGTTAATTCGATGTTCGAGCATGGGCGATGGGAGACCCACACGTTACGCCAGTTTCGTTTGTAGCTGCTACGGTAACACCAAGAACTTTCACTTTGCAACGGAATTATTCTGTGTTGCCTGGTTCGCCGCTCTCTCGTTTCGCCTTGTGGTGGGCGTCAGTTTTAGGCCCGAATCATTTGCCGGTTTTATACTTTGTTGATTCATGCCGGATGTTGCCACAGGCGGGCAAGATGGACGCCGGATCGTGTTCAGAATAGGAATTTCCTAACGCGGTGCAACCCGAGGCTCCAGGGATTTTCTTCCTTCTTCTCCAAACATGGTATCTAATTCCTGCTAGTCCGTAATTATCTCACTCAGAACCTGATTCATATGTTTACTTTGTCAAGCTTCATAAATCTGAGAGATGTGGAGACTGAGATTTGATGTGGAGGTAACCTGGCGAAAGTTACGTTTATGAGGGAGATTGCTGTCGTGACTATGACATTAACCTTGCTAATAGCTTGCATTGTAGTGTTACTAAATATAAGAGCGAGTCCAGATACTTAAAAAAGAAATAAGAAGTAAACAAACCTGAGAAGAGTTTCTTTTTACATATACATACATAACACATACATACATCTACACATACATATGTTACATATGTGTAACATTATAATGACATATGTGATGTATATTATAATGAAACAGGTCTAAGCTAAAACATTTAACTGATAACAATTTCAAACCTAACCCTGTAACATTATTCACCATCCTCTCACAGTATGAACCTTGATCCCAGTATCGACCTTGTTAACAAAGAAGAGATGCATATGTGGAACATAGTGCATATGTGAACATATATGGAACACGGTTTTCTGCTAAATTGAATGCATCTAGTCCTATATGGAAGTATGATTCGTAGATAAATTAAAGATGTCATTGAAGAGAAGTCTCCATACTTCATGCCATCGAAGATGCCGCAGCAAACGTTCGTTTTATGCAAACAATGCTCTGTTAACCGTGTTGCTCGCTAAGGGTATCGGCATGAAATGTGTTACCGTGTCAATGATATCATCCGGTAGGCAGACAGAAGGAAACGATGACAAAACCTATCAATTAGTCGGCGGCGTACACACGCCAGCCTCGCTGACACGCGCGCATGTGCACATATCTGTCGTGCCAATAACGCAAAACTCCCACACAATGCACGTTGCGAAACGCGTCGAGAAGAAAGGAGGAATTAATGCAAAATTCGTTCGAGTCCTCTTCGATGCCCCACATCAAATTATACAGGTCTATACAAGATATTGGTTCGGTAAGAACAAGGTTTTGAAACATACTTATTTTACGATAGATAAATTCAAGTGTAAACCATACTTGGTTTATAATGTGTATTTATGAATAATTTTACTACTTATGAATGATTCTATTAATATTCATGAATAACTCTGATAATTAACTGCGAAGTTGTAATTAGAATAGGAGTTTCATCAAAATCGCATCTTTCTAGATACTGATGAGAAATCATTTCCGCTAGGAAATTATAATTGATCGAATTAGTCCTTCGAGTTCGAAATGTCAGACCATCAATCATACAAGAATCATCCAATAATGTAAACCAATCATCCTTAATTCATCCTTAATAATAATTAGTAACAGAATTAACTACAGTAACAGTAACAAATAAACTCCTACCATCTGAATACCTTTACTTTGTCATTTGTTGCACTACAAAGAGAAACTACAAATACCTGTCCACATTGTACACATCCATGTGACACTTGACATATAAACGATCATATAATCTCCTAATGACAGGACCTCGACTCCAAAAAGAACAGCCCACTCTTCCACCGATTTCCCTCCATATTTATCGAGGAACGACCAGAGCAAACGATTTCGACATCGTTGGAACGTGTTCGTATGACTTAATCGATAGATTTAATTATCATGCACCCATCAGAAGCCTTCATAACGACCGCAGTGAATAGTTAGTATAACTTCATGGATATTTCCATCGCCATCGAGCCGCCCACCAGATTCTCGTTTTATGGAAGCTTGCTGTTCGGCGCCGTGAAAGTGTTTAAATGTGTCACGGTACATCTTGCCCCGTGCCGTTCTTACTTTTTATAATTGTATCTCGTCGAACATCCTACGCATCGCAGTTCCTACAGATTAGAGATGTTTATGTCGGAGGGAAATTTTTTCGGGGAAATTCTTGTCTGTTTAAGCGATGATAAACCCGATAGCGTTTTACTGTCAAGCTCATGCTTATTTTAACTAAAGACTTTAGGAAGTTAAGTGCAGGATTTGACATAATCCTTCATATTTTATATTGTAACAAATTTAAGTCAAGATAGTTTTACTCATCTCATATTTATAATAATTATATGAATAGAATGTACGATATTTGAAGACAGTCATGTCCACATATGCGCCTTTCAATGAATTTTTGGCCTTTCAGATCAAACTTAAACCTAAGACTTCAATCAAAATTTTGATTATAGAAAATAAAATCTGGAAGAATGTAATCTAACGCGATTTTCAAAACTGCACAAATGACGTCATCCACATTACATCTGGGTTAGAATGTGCTATGTAAGCTTAACGAAGTGTGTAAATATGTATTCGCGTAACGGCAACGTAGACTTCATGATTTTTGCACAATAAGGCCATAAATCTTTTCCGAGTTGAGATGTACGAAATTCCAGAGCAAAGTTACCACACTGTTGCGCGTGTTTGCTTATGAGAATCCTGCAATATAAATAAAGTTAGCAGAGAGCCGTGGAGCGAGCAGGCATACGAGCACCCGGTACCGTTAAGTTTTCCACGGATTTCGCGCTGGCCCGTGTTGTTACGATCCAGTGGAAGACGCCTGGCGTCGTAAAACGGCGTCTAACAGTAAAGGTAACTCGAGCATCCTTCGGGTTGCAACCCGTGTCGACGTCCTGGATCGAAATTCTCCCGGATGCGTTCAACCCGAATACAGAGACCAATTACGTCGACCTGGGATCGAAGGTCTTTCGATAAATCGATCTTACGTCATAGAACAGAGACAAGATTCATCGAACGACAATAATGAATGGCCGACGCGGGATGCCATCTTTGGTAAAGGCAAGGTGATGACGCGTGGTGAATTAGCGTAGCCCGAGACGATTAATACGGGACGCGTAGGACGTGAGAAAAACCATGGAAAATACTGATGCTATGCTCGCCATGCGAAACGTCCACGAATAGGAGCCAAGGTTTTCGTGTCTGCGACCTCGATCGAAAGTTGATTCATTTCAACAGCAACTGGATGCAATCAGAAACTACCATTCTGGTTCTCGGAGAGTTTCATTTGCACGGCATAGTTTCTCCTCGTTCGATCATTGAATGATAATTCGGGGGTTTAGAATACGCACTCTTTTATGGAGGTAAATTCTGGAGAAATTTTTACAGTCTGATTCCTACTGAGATATTATTGTTCACACTGCTGATGCATTGTAATTTTATAGCTTCAAATTTATTCATGGGTAAAAAGATGTTAAGAATTCTTGGGTACCGAAGGTTCTATAGGGAAACTCCTATGGGAACAGTCGGTTTGAATCTTAAAACAAACTCACATTGAATAAAATAAAAATACTTGAAAAATAATTTTCTCTCCGAATAAAAATTTATAAGTCTCCAATTCTGGTAATAGCGGAATTAAGTGAAATCCGCACGAAAGTTATGTAACTTCCTATCGTAGCATGTCCCAGCCATAAGAGGTACTTGGCGATAAAACAACCACGGACGTTAATTATCAAAAGGACGTAAAACACTGATTATCCACGCCGTAAACAGTTTGAAGTCGCGACGAAACTCTTATGAAGCCGACCACGATTGAGACGTTACGCGTGATGTGCTTAATAATCGAATCGTATCGCTGCATGATTAACCGTCGCTAACCTTTCATTCACTTTAATCGTTGCACGATATTGCCTGGCGATCGTAGTATCGCCATATTAGACGCAGCAATTTTCTCGCGTGAGTCCGCCATTTTTTCCCACGCACGGTGATCTCGGTAACGGTAAGGTGTTCTGGTTGTTCGATCCGTGAGAATCCGCTAGATAATCGTTAATAAAAATCTAGGTTCGATGGTCGATTGATCATCATGAAATTTCATTGAAGGATTTCGTAACTCGTTACACGTTCAATGTACGGGATACGATTTTTAATCTTTGACCCTCGGTGAATCTTGACCCAGACCTTTAATAACTTGTGGAAAGCGGTTAGGTTAGATTAGGTTAGGTTTGAATGGGTGCGCAAAATTTTGAAAGATTCACAAGGTAAAATAAATATTTGCTTCTTTATCTCTAGATTCGGGTATATTTACATTCAGAGTCATCATCATATCTGTACAATCTGTAAATCCATCTAGTCCTACATCCTTCAATTATATCACAAAATGCAGAGTCCGCATTGTTGCAAATAGTCTGAGAATTGTGTGACGCAAGTTTTGAAGAAGAGAAAAATATTTATGAACAAGGAATAAATTAATTCGAATAAATTAACTTGAATGAAAATCTTCTCGAGTGACTAACATGCATAAATAAGGATTTGGCGATTCCTAAAGAGTCGATGAAATCACATTTTATATGAAATAACTTGTTCTGAGTAAACAAGCCTCCGAACTTAAGATTACTTGTTTTCGAATATTTTGCTTCGGAGGTTTTTCATATCTTCGATTCCTTTGTACGAAAAAATTGTTTACGAGAATGAAAGAAATTTTTAACTCCACAGCGTAGTTTGGAACGTATTTTAACTCTCCAGCGCATGGAGAATTAAAATTTGAAATGGCGAGTTTTCCCCGTGGAAATTCACGGTGCGTTTTACCACGTGTTGCATGCGCAATCAGTTAACGGATGCTTTCCCTAAATATGGAAATACTGGTGACACGATTGTAATGGACTACGTCGTTGCGTGTGCTGTCTGTTGCAAGCATTGAACTCTCCGGTCGGCCACTTAAGGCGCACGATCTGTAAACGTGTCACCGGTTATTCACACAACGGAGACGGTGTGTTTCATTACCACGTAATACGAGTACGCTAGTTTCTCTGCAGTACGAACGATAAATTACCAAATAATGTCGTTGAACCAATCCTTTAGTGTCCTTTCACGAGTATCTCGGACATGAGAGAAAGTTTTTAAATGAGCTGCGAGTAAAAGTAAAACTGTTACAGTTGTCTATACGAGGAAACGTTCTACTTATTAGTCATTCTGATTCCAACTGCAAGTGATATGCTTAAGGTATACTTGAGTTTGCTAGTAACTTTATGATCTTGCTGGTTTCTGATTCTGCGGAAACTTGGAGAGACATAAATTATGAAGAAAATAGAAAACATTCGATTATAAATTATTGTATATCGAAAATTTAATGCAAGTTTTTATCCTATTGCCTGAAGATAATCCACTAGGAAATTACAAGCTAATTAAAATTCTGCACTTCTTATCGACTCATATAAAACTTTACCCACTTGTAACTTCCACCGCCGTCAAATTTTTATTTGTAGCGATCTAACCTAACCTAACCATAAATCGCCTTATTTAATCGCTTATTTAACTTTTTACTATTGCTCGAAGAGGTCATCGGAATTTTATTTCTTACGTAATTTAATATAATCGCATAAACATCTGCACTTCATAAATACATAATTTTCCGATAATGGAAAACGAGGGTTAGAAAATGACGACCATTACATTCGAAATTATTCGTAAATTATTAAACGAGTCACGAATTACATTGAAATTGCTAAATAAAGATATGCAACAGCAAGGACGAGGATATGAGGTACATTTGACGGATAATGCTTCGCTAGATGAACCACTTAAGCCGCGGGTTTCGTGCAGGAACGATGGCGTTATTATCGGTTTGGAAGAACCGTGTACGCACGCCTAGATGACTACTGCAAAATGCTGAAATTACGGCAATTTTCCTGATCGCCGTCTAACACGTGTTGGCGATTGTTAAGCGGACAAATTGATCGTTGCGAAAATTCACCGTTCTAACGTTTCTCGCTGACCATTTTTTTCTCTTTTCATTGTAAAACGCACCTCGTAGGAACGGGAAACGGAATTGTCGGATAAACGGGAATTACTCGCACTTAACCTTATTGGAATCAGCCATTGAGTCAAACCATTTCATTTCTTTCTTCTCAAACTCATTTCTCTTTCATTTTATACAATTTTTCTTCTTTACAAAATTCCATAAAAATTTTCTTTTTTTACATAAAAGTAAGGTCACTTTATTCATAGATTCTACAGATTTTCAAATAATAATTGTAACTTTTTTATTGTGAGCCTGAGTGAATTCTTGCAGGTGTACTGCACCTGCAGCGCTATTTATCGGTAACATATCGATAGACAAAGATAAACGTTCTATTAAATCTGTGACTTTGAAATATTCGATGTATTTCAAGAAATCGTTTAGTTGCTACAGGCCATTGTCCTAAGAGGCCATTATTAAAAGAGAAAAGAAAGGGTCTAACACGACCTTGCCCGTTCCCCTTCAAATCATTCTGCAAGCATTTCATCACCGGTTTACAATCGCAAAAACCCAGAAATAAACACCAGCATAAAACTCGAATTTCTCAGAAACCTGCATCTTCGGCAATTCGAGATTCCTTGTGAGTCTTCGGGGTAGCAGAATCGATATAAAGAAACTATTCGACGAAAACACGTAATGACTCTCATTATCGGCTTGCTCCCTCAATGAAATGATAAAATCATCGTCGTAATGATACCGTGTGTGCGTGTGCAAGCGTAACGGAACCGCGGAAGGTGGCTTGAAAAGTAATTTGCACCGCGACCCGTGACACTGCCATCCCGAAGCTCGAATAATTGCATCGTAACCGTTAAAGGGTGGAAGGTCGTCGACTAAGCGTGTCCGCGACTCATCGATGGGTTGTACCAACGCCAAAGAAATATTATTACTGGAAATTGTACCGTGAGCAACTCGACTGCCGTCTCCGATGAGCATTCATCATCGCTGTTTATCATAAACAATCAATCGTCGTATGCCCAGCCATAACCGCGCATCACTACGTTTCCTAGATGCTTCGTGACCATGATTAGAGGCTTTCGCTAATGTCTTCCGGCAGCTGATGCGAAACTAGAATTTAATGGATCCTCTGTTTTATCTGGATTCGTTGCAGATATTCTACGGTTTCATTGAATTCATCATCTATTACTGACGTTTTATTTTGTTTTATGGTTTGCTGGCGTCTGGGAATGGATTCTCTTCTTTTCATATTTTATTACGAGGTTCTTGTAGGGTTTGAAACATTGGAGTTTTGGGTACGCTGGGAGCTTGAGAATTTGGAATCTTGGAACCTTGAGAATTTAGAACCTTGGGAACTTGAGGCTTTGAGACCTTGGAAACTGGGGACCTTGAGACTTTGGGACTTTGGAACCTTGAAACCTTGGGACCTTGAGAATTTAGAGAATTTAGGACCTTGGGAACATGAGACTTTGAGACCTTGGAACCTGGGGATCTTGAGACTTTGGGACTTTGGAACTATGGAATCTTAGGACCTTGAGAATTTGAGGAATTTAGGACCTTGGGACCTTGGAACCTTGGAACCCTGGAACCTTGGGACCTTGAGACTTTGGGACCTTGGAACCTTGGGACCTTGAGACTTTGGAACCTTGGAACCTTGGAACCTTGGAACCCTGGAACCTTGGAACCCTAAGAATCTTGGAACTCTGCAACCTTGGAACCTTGGAACCTTGGGACCCTAAGAACCTTGAAACCCTGCAACCTTGGAACCTTGGAACCCTGAAACCTTTCAATCATAGAACCATGGAACCTCTAAATATTGTAAAAAGTACTTCCCAACTATTTTAAAAAGTCCTGATCCAACAAAATATGAAACTTGAGACACCGAATCGACTATGCAGAATTAGCATACGACCCCGTACCTTTTCGTCAACTCTTTTCTCTTTTCGACATCCGCGTCTTAATGTCTTTAGATTTACACTGTCAATACAGTTTACGTAACACGATCTCCGAAGTATTTTACGCAATCGTTGATAATTTTATTATTGACGCTGTCATCGCAACGGTACAGCTTCACCTTGCATATACCGGTAATCAATACCGTAATTCTGTCTGGCAACAACTTAGTATTTTTATACGTAAGAGACGCCGAGGAAGATCATGATTGCGAATCCAAGAAACAAGAATTCGAATAACAGGTTGTCGCGAATTCGTAAACAGAGAGGAGACGGATTTACAGTTAGGTAAACATCGGGCTAGAAATTATTCGTGAGTCAGGCACGGTCAACTTGTAGAAACCTAACATTTACATGCAAATTCGATGCATATGTTTAGCTGCATGCTGGTCATTCGAAGATTCTTTTTTACGACGTGAGAACGGGATTGTATACTTTACTTAATAACGACAATTTTGCAATGACTTTGTTTATACTGGACGTGACTTGTTTGGGAAACAAGATTTCTCTGCTTTGTTATTCTAATTGACTTTTATCTTACTACGCTTTTTCCGAGTCGACATTCTTGAGTGCACACCCAACACGTTACTCGGAAATTGTCTACGCTCTAAATTTACAAATTCTGAAAATGTCATATTATTTTTAAAAATTATAAATCTTCAGTCTACCTCTATATTCCTTCTTGAATCACTAAATTTTTAAATTGTGGCCTCTTTTGGAATATCCTCTTTTATCTACATCGCCATTTTCTCCGACAAAACATCTCATACTCGATACACAAAACGCAAGAACTAGATGGATTTTCTAGAAATCGGTAAAAATCAGCGGTGTACGAGGAATGTTAGAACGATGTAACTGCAAGAAACGCGATTTATTATAATCCAGAGCGACAAGTTGCTCGCATGCTTCAGCGAATTTAGAAGAAACGTGACAAACGGGTTTCGTGGTTGACTGAGAAAAGCAAGAGTGACGTTTTCAGACGTGTCATCCCTGCCACGATTTACCAGGAATCTCGCAATAGTCGTCCACAGGTTTCACGGTAACTTTAACACGTACGAAAGAACGAGGAAGAAACACGAATAATCGATATTTATTAAGTTCATTCGTGTTATTAGCTTGACAGGTGTTCCTCAATTACGAACCACTTTGCTCGGGGATACGTGACCAGATCCACCAGCCATGAAGACAATGGCCGTGACATTCTGACCCGAGTTATTCAACGAGAAACGATTACTGAGGGACGAGCAAAAACCCAAACTCAATTTGTAGCAGGTCATTAAAGTTACTCCTTTTTTTCTTCGTGGATAATGTTGAAATTGGTTCAAGATTTTATGGGTGTAGATATGTTAGCCCAATTAGTTGGGTTCAGATCAGGTATAAATCTGCAGTCTCTGGATCAATATTTTATGACACGTAAGATGTATAAGATGCAAAGGTTATAGACTCTTGCAATGGATACTCCAGGACTTCACGCACGTTGACAAATTATTCGAAGACCCGTACAAGGAATCTGCAACATGGGATTTATCGAGGATCGTAGGTTTGTCCAAGGAAAAGTTCCCCGAAGCGAAAGCAACGTGGAGGCAACGTAACATGGAGCGATACGAAAGCGATTCCCGGAGACAAAGGAAAACATGTAGCTACACGCCTGGTTAAAAGGAGCGACCTCCTTGAGAACGGTCCTTGACTCGTAGAGACGGCCAAGATAAGCAGAAGAAGGAGAAACGAGTAGTTGTAGAAGTAGAAGAAGAACAGCAGGAGATGGGGCACAACAGGATGAACCGAAGAAGAAGAAGAAGAAGAAGAGGACGAAGAAAGGGAGGGAGACCCGGAGGCAAGTAATGGCGCCTACACTCGGTGGCCGCGAAAGGTCGAAGAATATTCTGCTTCCGAGGAGCCAACATACTGCATCCAGGGCAGGAGAAAGAGAAAAAATTATGCAGTCGTTTCTCTTCTCCCACGACTTTCTTTGTTAATTAAACAATCGCTCCTTTGACGCGACGGCGTTAGAGGGAAGTAGTAGGTCATTTAAAAATGCCATGTTCTTTACAAATAAAAATAAGGAAACGTTCTTTTCTGACGTTTCGGGAAAATATAATAAATAATTTCTGACGTTTCTTACAATTAGTTGTTCTAATGAAATATACATGCACATTTATACTGGTGATTCAAACAGATATTTTGATGATATGGATATTTTTAACTTTATACCAGGAAAATGTAGATGGGATGATCATATCTATTTATAACATTATTCCATTTATACCCAGTTTATTATTTTGTGATTAATATGTAACAGATGATGTATCATTAACTACGCGAAGTCGTAATAAAAGATGATCGTATCTGTTTATAACATTCCAAATTATTTCATTTATAACATGCGATTGGAATCGCAAAGAAACAGTTAAAAAGAGATGATTTAACATTAGTTAAAGTCAAGAGATTTTCAGCTGAAAATCAGTGGAGAACTTTTGAGATGACCTAACATTATGGATTTGACTTAGAACTGGTTACAACGTATACTCGAGTTCGTTGAACTCGTTGCGCTAGCTTAAATAATTGGCACCATAATTTCATTCAATTGCACACTTTTCCTCTCCTTCGAGCCATTAATATTGTTCTTGACGTACGACCATGTCATTATTTTAATCGTACGACGTACGCTATAAATTAACACTTTGACAGTATCACGTTTCTTTCAGATGGCTTTTTACAAGATCCTCGAGGAAGAGTTAGTAGCTCTTTATCAGTACTCGTATTTCAAAATTTTTCAATTTCTAAATTTTCAGATAGAAAGCGAAAAAAGTACGGGACATAAATGTAATAACCGTGCAGCCATTAGCGTTAATAAATTTTTTCTCTTCGAGGGTACAAAAAATGTCGATATCCTAACAGGACCCGGTCCAGGTATAGCGTACGAGGCCACGAGCAGAATGAGAAATGAGCAAACAAGAAGAGACGAATTCCGCCGTATAGAATCCTAATCTTTCTTCTCCTTACAACTTCGCTCGAGCTATTTATAAAATTCTCGCAAGAATATCCGCGTGAGTCCGGAGGTGCTATAAATTATAAGGTGAATCCTTTGAAAATTAACGATTCGATCCGGAGGATACGGTCTAATGTACACCGATGTTTCGCCGTCTCTGCCGTTGAATGATACCTGGGATCATGCAGAAGGTCGTAAGGTGTACTCGTTCGTGACCAGAAAAATTCTCGAAGACCTGAGGAAGATCCATGCAAAGCGTACACGTACGAAAACACGGGATGCACACACATACGCGCTACCTTTCTCTCTCGTAGACAAGTTCGAAGAAGAAAAAGAGCGGAGAGAGAAGAGTCGAGTGGCGTTTCGAGAAACGAAGGATGCCTATAATCGGCAATGGACGACCGCACCTCGCCACTTTCGCGTTGCTTGACGTGGATACCGGTCTAACCGATCGATCGTCCGGCTTAATCATCGTCGTCTCTTGTAAGCATTCTATCATCTGCATCGCGTATTTATTATACGGTAGCCGATTTGGTGAGGGCCAAACCGGCCCTCCTGATTTAATTAACACATCCAGTGTCATGGTAAAGGTACTCTTATTTGGGTAATTAATGAGGCGATTAAGGCTTGGACCTCGGCGTTCTTGGAATATTGATGTAGGTACTCAAATACTATGGGTTCGGAAACTTGTTTCAAAGTATTTTGCAAGTTAAGTTTAGGTTTGAAAAAGATGTGGGTAAAATTATCAGCAGATTTAAGTTTGAAATGTATTTTAATTCTCATTGAGGTGATCGTCCATTTTAAAGTATACAGAAAAGATTGCTGTACAATTGGTTCTAAACATTTTGCGAATTGGGTTAGTTTCGATTGAATATAAAGTTGATTATACAATTGAATATATACATTTAAATATGCTATTGAATATATACAATTGATGATACAATTATACAGCTGAATGTACAATTGAATATAAAGGTTTCGAGTACATTTGAACTTAAAGTAGTTGAACTTGAACTGCTTCCCATCTTCCTTCATTTTGAAATTAAAATACCAGGTTTAATTGAAAATATACATAAATTAGTTCCAAATAAAATTAACATAAGTTAGATTAGCATAACGCATTAGAAATCTACATCTCTAAAAGTGAGATTCTATTCCTCGAGCTTCCCCATGACCTAACCTAAGTTAACCTACAAATCTAGCGATAGTTAGAAGAATTGAAAGATCGTTGGACATTGGAAGAAGAATCGGGGTCAAAATAAAAACTCGAGCATCCTTTATGTTTCTGCAAATGTATTCGAGAAATGCTTAGGAAACCTTGAGAAACACGCGAACCTCTTTTTTCCAGTTAAACGTTCATCGTAGCTCATCTCGGGCGTGCCCTCGCATTCGTAATAGAGAAACACAGCTACGATTGCAATTGGGCCGAGGAAACCGCCCGGAGGATGCATAATTGAATGAAGTCCAAGTTGAATATTACTTGCGAAACTCATAAATATGCAGAAATTACACGGTAACTTGTTGCGTCGGTCGTAGTCAGACTTTTCACCTTCCCATATTAGCAAAAAGACTACTTAAGTGTGCGTTGTTAAATCTCATTATGTGGAGAAGAGATTTCATTCCTTTTACTAGACAACGTTTGCATGCGAAAGTTTATGATCGAAATAAATTCATTGCCCTTGGCTGAGGAAATTGCATACTATCAAATTGCCATAAAGAATCCTTAGACAATTTCCTGGTCGTCTTCATTGAACTCTTCTTTATGTGATTATGAGGCACGTGCAGGTGCAGTGCAAGGTCTCTTTCATAAATAGTTTCTGTATTTATTGTGGAATTTCAAGTTTTTATTTTACTGAGGTTTTGGAGACTGAAATCTTTAAGTGTGGATAGTTTTGAATGTTTATTTTGTAATTTTCAAAGTCGTAATGTTGCAAATTTTCAAATTTTTATATTCAGGAATCAGGGCTTCATATGTCTACGTCTTTCTTCATATCTACATGTCCTCGAAATCCTACGATACAAATTCTTACATCCACAAATATCTACATTTCTGAATTACTGCATCTCTGAATTCCTACATCCCCAATTTCCTACATCCCCAATTCTCTACATCTCCAAATCCCCACAACCTCAAATCCCTACATCCCCAAATTTCTACACCCCCTAATCCCTATATCCCTAATTCCCTACATCCCCTAATTCCTATATTCCCAATTCCCCACAACCTCAAATCCCTACATCCCCAAATTTCTACACCCCCTAATCCCTATATCCCTAATTCCCTACATCCCCTAATTCCTATATTCCCAATTCCCCACATCCCTAATCCTCTACATCTCCAAATCCCTACATCCCCAAATACCTACACCCCCAAATCCCTACATCCCCAAATACCTACACCCCCAAATCCCTAAATCCCCAAATTTCTACACCCCTAAATCTCTACATCCCCAAATCCCTACATCCCCAAATCCCTACATCCCCTATTCCTACACCCCCAAATCCCACCATCTTCAAGTCCTCCAACCGAAGAACTCCACTCTAATTGGTGTTATTTAATAAAAAAGCCCAGAAAAAAAAATTTCCAACCCTGTTTCAGCTCCCTGATTAACGAGCAACGCGACAGAAAATTGCCAGTACATGCAATTAAATTATACTTTCTTAATTATCAAAGAATTTTCGCATGCATAAAAGTGTAGATTTCCCCGCGATAAACGCACTTCCTATTGCTTGCCTCTACAGAGGAATCATTAACGTGAGAAGCGATATTTCCGTCCTCATTACGAACAAAAGAAAACGAATCGTGTTTTTATTAGTTCTTTAAATGCTACTTTCTTCAGTTTCCAACGTTCTGCCCAAAGTGTTCCAGAATATACTAGACTGTTCTAGTTCAAATATTACGGACTTTAAACACCGTGAATAATTTCGTCTTGCACTTATTAATTATTTCCAGCAGAAACGAGGCAAGAATGCGAACGAGCTTCGCTCGCGATATTTTCGTTGCGTAATAGGAAAGGCTGTCAACACAAAGTTCAAACGAGGTCGTAGGTAACGGATGAACAAATTGCGGACGTTTTTTCCTCTCTGCTCTCGCTTTTTAATCTATGCTCGAAGCAATGATTAGCTGATTGCTTCCCATCAAGATACGATAAGGTTTTAATAATAAATCAAGTCCCTTTTAATAATAATGTTTTATGTCCCAATGCTTTTTTGATTTACTGTCGCAACCTGTGCTATAGACAGTGGCAATTTTACTGCTAATTAACGGCAAGTAAATGACTAGCGATTTAAGTGAGGGAATCTTCGACTCTTATCAGATTCTACAATCTACAAGATGAAAACACTGATACGTCATCGGCATTAGTGTCGCTGTTCAACATGAGATCTCAATGAAAGGTTTTTCACTTTGATGACATACGTTATTTAGCAGGATACGTTTTTTGCGTACTATAACTGTTATTTAGATCACATGGTAACCAAAGATTGAGTAATGCATCTACCTACAATCGTTTGTACCCACGCAGCTGCGCTAATTTCGATCGTTTTCAGTGTGTAACGGGGAAAATGACGGACCTGTGCACCGTGACCTCGACAATGCCTTTCCCTATCGATACGACGTCGCGCACCAATTCGATCAGTGACATAAGACACAGTCACCGGGGGAAATAACAAAGTTTCACGTTTGACGTTTGGTAACTGGTTTGGTACATGAAGAGGGTTGTGTGATGAAAAGGGTTGACTGTAACACGCTGACTGTATCAGGATCCCATGGATCCCAAATTCTCAAATTTCCACACCCTCAAATTCCCAAATTCTCGAGTGCCAAATCCTCGAATTTCCCAAGCCCTCAAATTCCCAAATTCTCAAATTTCCACACCCTCAAATTCCAAAATTCTCGAGTGCCAAATCCTCAAATTTTCCAAACCCTCAAATTCCCAAATTCTCGAGTGCCAAATCCTCGAATTTCCCAAGCCCTCAAATTCCTAAATTCTCAAATTTCCACACCCTCAAATTCCCAAGTTCTAAAATTTCCACACCCTCAAATTCCCAAATTCTCGAGTGCCAAATCCTCGAATTTCCCAAGCCCTCAAATTCCTAAATTCTCAAATTTCCACACCCTCAAATTCCCAAATTCTCGAGTGCCAAATCCTCAAATTTCCCAAGCCCTCAAATTCCCAAATTCTCAAATTTCCACACCCTCAAATTCCCAAGTTCTAAAATTTCCACACCCTCAAATTCCCAAATTCTCAAATGCCAAATCCTCAAATTTCCACACCCTCAAATTCCCAAATCCCCAAATTTCCCAAATCCTCAAATCCCCAACTCCTCAACTTCCCAACCCACCCTTCAAATCTCCACCCAAAATCTTCAATTATTAAACACATCACAATTGCAGCTCAAATCACCTATCAACCACAATACTTTAACTTTATCAAACAATACAATTTCCGCTCAGCTGACTACGTTACGTGAAAGGCGCCAATTGTTCCGAACATTTTTTGCAACCAAACGTTGATTGGCCACACTCCTCGTTAACGGTATTTCACGATTTAAGTTCCATTCGGACGGCACCGAATCCATTTTCCTCCGCCATTATCTTGCTAATGCATTCTGAATACATTACACGATCGCATCTGATCTATTCACGTTTCGTGACCGACTAGAATCGATTACCCCAACTCGTTTCCTGGAATTCCTGCTCCTCGAGGATGACGTACAATGAAGCTATATTCGATCGCTGTTTTAGACGATTTCCGTGCCGATTCACCCAGCGAATTCCACGTTTTATGCATCTACGAGAAAGAATATTTTTGCTCGTTCATCGTTTACCTTCTTCGAACAGTTCTCGAAAGCGAGAGTTACACTCTTAACACAATTTGCAAAGCCTGACGGAGACGTTTTCGACGGTACTTCATTTTCTATTCGTTGCGTGGCTACTCTAAATCGAATGCGAACACTAAACTCTTTAATTGGGTTATGACGGTGAAAGTTTCTGGGGTGATTACTGTGTTACGACAGTTTAATTATTTCTAATTACTTTTGCGTTATTTATTCTTAAATATTGCCAACTATTTTAATGTGCTTCTGGTTAGAAACATGTAATAGAATTCTATTGTATACAAGCCAATACATGTAGAAAATCAAGAAATTACAATGAAACATCTTCAGACTTAAATTTCTTATTATTTATCTGTCTGTCCTATTCCCAAAACTGTTCCTTTAGTAACAGAAAATATTCTATAATCTGTAAATAATACCCTACTTCAAATTTGTCTGGACATGGAAATTTTCGATCTTCATCTACAAAACCTTCGCTTTTCAAAGATAAGTGAAAGGCTCTCACGTTCCAATTTCAATTGCACATCATAAAATCAGATTAGAACATTTTCGGATGAATCATCGATTGCTTCATAAGCTCGAAAAAGGACTTAGCAAAGTAAACATGCAAATTGCCACCTGTCGATTTCCTCGAATCCATTTTCTTAATTAAGAAGTCCGGTAAATAGTTAAATTTTCTGGAACCCCGTAATCATCCATATTTTGCCCACTTACGCAATGACCGCCAGATCGATGGTAAAAATAGGTACTTGCGTTACATCCAGAGACGGTGACGAAGTCCATAAAAGCGCACCAATGCAACACTCTCCCCTGTCACTGTCGTATCCTTATATATTTTTTTTATTTCCTTTCTTTTTTTCAGTCCGTCAAACTGCTCACTCACTCACGACTCGCCGCACTCGCGACCCGTTTTCGCCGCATAATCCTCCTAGAATACTTTTTGCACATCTCCCGGTTCCGACGTCCCGTGAAAGCACTCGCGTCGCAAAACCGGATTCCAACCAGCGAAGAAGTTCTATACTTGTCACAGAAAGTGTTCGCTCGAAATCACTGCACCTTGGATCACGTACGATCACGATGTATTCTCAATCGACCGATTTGTACCGTGAAACTTCCTCCGGTAATTTTACCGTGTTGCAAAACATACCATGACAATCTACGCGTCTATCGTTTAAACTTTAGAAAGCATAATGAGTTTGCGCTTCGACTGATTCACCGCAATTATTTCCTATTCATATTTTGCATCTACTTTTCTAGCGTATTAGCTTTCGGTTATTGTGAGGTAGTGATGGGTTTGAGAGGTCTATTTCTACTTTCGAGTATTGGTGGATATATTTGGTAGAGGTTGCATATGAAATGTATGGCGATATAATAAATAGGTAGAGAGGCATGGCGATGCAACGTGTGACGGTATGAACGTGTGGTGATACAACGCGTGGAGATTTCGATGCGCGGCGGTACAATGCGTAGCAGTACAACACGTGGAAATAAGAATGCATAGCAGTACAACACGTGGAAATAAGGATGCGTGATGGTACAACTCCTAGGAATATAACGCGTGGTACCACAACGTGTAGCCATGCAACACGTGGATATGTGAACGAATGGTGTTACGACGCGTAGTAATAACGTGTGTTAATACAGAGCTTAGCAATACTAAAATATAGTGATTAACGTAGCAATAGAAACGTGTACCAATACAACGCCAGCAATAGAGAACTATAGAGCAATAAAGATGATACAAAGTGTAGCAACAGCGACATGTGATACACAAGAGCATGTGGTAATACAAAGAGCAATACAACGACACGTAGCAATGAAAACGAGTATCGATAGAAAAAACCAGTACAACACTTGGAACCACCTAATAAGACAGGCATGAGTTCATTACTGCCTCGAGGTGCCTATTTAGCGACTTGTGAGGTCGTTCGAAAGCACAGTATGCCCAAGGTTGAAGAGATGTTTCTAAATTAGATATCTAATGAAATTTGTAAACTGAACTAATATTTCTTGAGTCATAATTGACTCAAACGGCATTGATCCTTTTAAGGTAACTATGGACTTTTACTCGGTGTACTTTCTAAAGTTAACACCGACGCTGACGAAACCGGAAGTTGGCCGTCGAACGTATCAAAAAGTTGGCAGGAGCGAATGATCGGCACAATATAAATACACGTAGGAAACGAAAAGGAAAGAAGAAAGCTCGATGAACGGGAGGCTGATACGTGACGGGCAAACGAAAATGGAGGATTCATTTTAGCGCGCAAAAACGCAACCGGTTCGCGTTACGCCCAGGTAGTCGCATAATTTCTGATCGGCACACTCGCACACCTCGTGCATATCCTTGACACCATCTGCCTAAAGGATGTGCTAAAGGTCGAAGCTATCATTGCGCTCTGACATAACGCGTGATCCTGCGATAAAAAGCATTCCCTTCGAAACTGCGTGTTCCATGCATCGTTCGGCAAATATTTTCAGCCTCGTTTTCACTGATATCGAACTGCAGTCTCGGTCCACGGAACGCGAGATGAAAGTGATGCAGCGTCAGCAACGGCGTTACACTTTTGCACGGAGCATCGTGGACTGACTTTCGATATCCTTGAAGAACGCCTTTTAACGAAACGAAAGTCCTGGCAAATACCCGCGAGATAAAAAAGGAACGGTGTTTGTTTCATTGTGCAATCGAATTAAGCGACGGGTGATAGGTTTTCTCGGGAGGTCGTCCATTTTGGAGAACCGATCTCGTTAATCGACGCGCTCTTTTCGGAGCATCCTTGAACACTGCATAGTTTCAAAGTGATTCAAGCCGGTGAACACTCGCGAATGATCTTCGGAGCGACCTTGACTTCGGAGCAGACCAAACCCGTCCAGCATCCGGCGGTTTAACGGAGCAACATCCCGTGCAATCCCACCGTGCTCGTCTTTATCGACTAAAATTGATACCTTCTATCGATTCCATAAGATCAACGACCAAACGAACGGAAGTAGAAACCGTGGTCGTACTTGCTGTGGTCTTCAACGTCCCGAAAAGGGAGAAATGGTACCGAGAGGAGCGAGAAGAATTAATCGACGAAACGGTTAAAATTAGGGAGACGAATAATCCATTGGACGACGTTGAAGGCTCGAATCCTCGAAGCAGACGGTTGGACCACCGGAGCACTTACCCGTCCCCATGGCTGATAGCAGCCTCCTCCTTCAGCCAGGATCCCTGCTTGTATCCGTAGTCCAATGTTGGCTGATTTCACTGGTCGGTCCACCAAATAAAGAAAGAAATAATAAATAAATAAATAGCACCTCTCGGGTGAAGACGTCGTGAAAAGGACGAACTTCTCGTCCAGCCGGGAGACCGCGGACGAACTGGTGGCTGGTGAAGACTTTTGGTGAGACTTCGACGTGAGACAACCGCGACGTCATCGCCGGCCTGCTGTCTCATTGGTCGACGATCCTTCTCTTTGCTCGACTGGCCTCTCTCTTTTTACAAGCCTCCCTCCTCTCCTTTTCCTTCAACGAACACCTCTCTCACCTTCTCTTCATCTGCCCTCGCCTCCAACGTCTTATGACCGTCTTTGTCTTTCGACTCGATCACGCTCCCTCGCTCGCTCCGACTCCACGCTCCGCGGATTACAGCTCGCACACGTAGAGTACGTCCCGGAGAGCTCAACGCTTGGAACCGATATACCTAGCCTGCTTCTCGTTGCCTTGGAACGGCTCCTATAAGCTGTATACAGATAGGCTGTAGGTTAAGTATCTTAGAGGACAGATGATCCTCTTACCAGGGGTCAATCTAACCTGGCACGCCGCTATCTTCTGGAATTTCACAGGATTCGATACGTTCACGTGCACCGATCTTAAAGTGCATCCAAAGGATTTGGAAAGTTGCTACTTTGAACCGAGAGATTTCAAAATTTTTTAATTCCTACATTGAATTCCCGAAATATGCAAACTACTGGAATTTCTCGAGGACCTCGATGCGTTGACTCTCCTCAAGGTTGATCGCGTTTCAAGCGGGTAGAAAGGAGATGGTAATGAAACTCGTTGCTGATAGCGCAGCCGGTAGCAATGTTCACTTTTCTCGGATGTTCTCTAGCGACCTTGCCCTCGGATATGCATTCTCATTCCCCTCGGATGCATCAGATTAACTCTTATCAAACAGTAGCACTTTGCAGATAACAATTTTCCCCTAACAACTTCTGCTCTCAACTGCTTCCATCTAATAATTATACATTCACCTCCATTAACGAATCTCGAATGCAAAAAACGATGTCCAAATCTGCGCAAAGTGTAAATTCCTGCATAAGAAGAAAGACGCTTCGTGTTTGATCGATTTACGAGCACATTGAGCGCCGTTGAAATACCCGGGCGATTTTTCCGCCCCGACGTATCACAAATCAACGTAAACGTCGGGAACCGCGTTCCTGGTGACGCTTCGATTCGTTTCCGCGCGCTATTTTCTCCGTATGAATCGTCGATGCTACGGCAGGCCGTAGATTAAGCGTAATGGTGCAAAGTATAGAGCTGCACGTCCGTGGATTCTTCTCGTGGCCTCCGCCTGTGAAGTTGCCTCGAGGCAGCGGGGTTCAGCGACACCGATGTACCCCGGCTAAGGAGTACCTAGTGTCATTAGACTCGTGCAAAACGCGTGTACCTGCTTCAACGTTTCCTTCAACGACACGTGATTTCACGGAATCGGTTGGACGTCTCTTTGATAGTTTTCCGGGTCATTCAATGCGGATAAGAAGTTATACAATATGAAGCGTTTGATTTACGTTAATATTCCAGCTGTATGAACGCTCGTGATAATAAAACAGGAACGATGCGTTTCTTCTGCTTCCTCTACCGTTATACGAATTAATGTCATTTATAAGATGTTCCATCGTTTCATCGTTGATATTAAACTTCTAATTTTTTCTGACACGGAAAATGACGGTATCGCGTTTATGGACGTTTTGATAGAAGTTTGTCAATTTTTTGGGACCCTAGCTCAAAGTCCCAAATTTCTAAAGCTCAAGTGTATTCATGAGAAACGTTAATACGAAAGACATCTCTACTGTCCATTCGTTCAATAATTACACAGCAAATATTCAAGAAAGTTTCGCTCGACAAAATGTCAGATAAGATATCGACTTCCTCCGAACAATCGAGTTTTTTAAGTTCTTCCTGTCTCCGGTTTGCATGTATTTGACGCACAACAATTCCCGTCAAGATTCCCGGATCCCATGAAATTTTTCCTGCCGTAGATCGGAGCAACGATCCGTGGAGCCACGATGCAATCTTTTAAAGCATCAGGCACCGATCCATGAGATCCTGCCGGAGCAATCTGGCTTCCGTAAATCCAGCCTATGATCCCTTAGGCGATACGAAACGATTTTGGCTGATTAAAAAGAGTAAACTTCGCCTTTCACGGAGATCTCATTGTTTATCCTTGCCTCGTCCGTAACGAGATTGCGCAAGAGTGTTGCGTTAACTTGGGATTCACGATTGCACGCTGAACACGAGGATATCTGAGATAATGCACGTTCACGATTAATTTACAAGTAGACACTTGTAAATCACAATGTCGTAGGCGATGCAATGTCGATTCTGACCCATATCTCGATATTCGTTGTTTATGAAATACTTCGAACATATCGGTAACTTGAAAATTAAAATTAACCCCCTACTTTGGCAAGTCTCACTTTTCACCCAACTTCAAATTTAGGTTCAACAATAATTTGCATAATAAAGGATCGTTGAATATAAAATACATTTTAATTTTCTTTATTTGTTTTAACATTATAGCTAAGACATCTGGTAAATAAATTGCAAGAGTTGCAAACGGTTCATTATTTATTGGTAATTTCACCGCAATTTCGATACGAAAGTTATTCGTTCGATACTGCGGTGTCTTACAATTTTCCAGCTGGCAGCGCAGGATCCCAGATACCTTGGAAACACACCTTATACCTTGGAACTCGAGCTGGGCACAGTATAGGTAACGGGTTCGTGAGGGCACGCGTTCATTTCGTATTCTTTTCGACGATGCCGTCATCCGCTTGGCCAACTGCGGATAACTTCGATCGCCAGGCTGGGGCGCGATCGATTGCTCGATCAAATTTCAAAAGCTCCACCGTCGCCCGACCGAACCACCTTGTAATTAACCCCCCGAACATCTTGTATTTTTTCGGACAAGTTCACAGCGACCCGTTCTTGTTCGGATGACGAGAACGAACTCTGACACCGTTGCTGAACCTGGACCCTTCGGTAACCTATCTCTTTGATCCGTTTACTGGCCATTGTCTTCGAACAATTGTGAGCTACTCTTTTTCTTTGCTTCGTGTGAGACTCTGACTGTGAGTAGAACGAATAAAAATTGAATTTAAGATTTGAAAATTAATTTAAGAATTTAAGATTTTCAACTGAACATTCATGTGATGCAAACTCAGTTTGATGTAATATTTACGTGGTTTCGACACAATTTAATATGCATTTAATTCAATTTGATGTAATGCACCTCTAAGCGATTCTCACGCGATTCAATTCTGATATTAATTTGATGAAATTTCTATACTATTTAATTGAATATAATTTCCCGTTTAAAGTAATTGGGTGTAATTTAATTGGACGCAATTTTCGCAATTCGAAACAGCGATTCAGTGCGGCGCGATTCAATTCCCACATAATTCAGTACAATGTGAATGTCAATTCCCACATGCACCTGAATCCATTCCCATAAGACTAATCAACAGGTGTATACAACGGGTGCAAAATGTTCAATTAAAATCGCCATCTAATATAGTCGTGGTAATTGAACAATTTACTAGCGCACTAGGCACGTGTCGCCTGACCGACGTGAATGATCGCCGTTCCCCGTTGATTCATCACCGGTTACATCACAATGCAACCGCACGCTTCGAAGGTCTGTGCGACACTCGATAATGTACATTTCCGTCGGACCTCGTGTAACAGGAATTCCTAGATTGGCTGGAGGTCACGTAATCTCGCGCCTCTCGATTTATAGCGAGAATATACCCCGCTGATTAAAAGCGTTCCGTTTGATCAACGGGGTGTCTGTCCGCCGAATGAAACGATCGCTTTAACCGATTCCACAGCCTAATAGAAAGCATGAAACCGCGTTCTAACGCAGCTTCGATTTTCCTTTCTGTGCCGATTTCACGTGAAACCGAACGCAAACATGCGTGACAGAAGGTAAAAACGAGGTTTGTTTTGCGCGGTCCATTTGTGGATTCTTTGTCTGAAAGACGTTGTTACCGATTCCGAAGGATTTTGAGTTTCTTCAAAGTTTCGTGACTTAGTCCACTTCCAGTCTTTTATAATTCTAGAGATTGATGAACTAAATTTTTCCTGAAACGAGATAAAATCTATCATTTCTTCGACCTCGAGGAACGTGTAATCGAACAAAATGCCATGTCACGCCATCTTAAACGTCATTAAGCGGACGTTTTCATGCGTTGCGGATTTAATAAGCGTGATCAAAATGCAGCATCGAAGAGCCTTGCATAGGAAACGAAGGATCGAATTCGATCGACTTCAAAGCGAGCGGTTCATGCCGGCATTGAAATCACCGGAGTTACTCGTAAGGCGAACGACCGACCGTTTATTCATTGAACCTCGAATAAAACCTCGATTTGTGTCTTTTGTATGGCGTCTGCTTCTAAATAACGCTGTCATTATAAATTTCTAGTTATTTTCAAGCAACGATTCCATGCACTTACGGCTATCACGTTAGAACATCGATTATCTAATGCTGTAATAACCTTGATTATATAATTATTCGCTCGCCATAGCGCGAGGAGCATCTTCCGTCGTTTATTACACTTTTTTCTCGATACCTAACGATCCTGCGCTCAGTGGCGAAAAGGAAAACCTCCTACTTCAACGTTGATGATCACTACATCGCAATTACACGGAACGCTGATGAAAACCAAGGCCGTTCTTCCAGAATCAATCTTGCGTGTCAATGGGATGAGTTCACATGAACTTGTATTTATTTTCCGTGGTAATTAATTTGACACTGCGGCTATTTTAATACTTGTAGTATTCTCCAACAATCGTAACTTCGTTTGTAATCATTTATTACAATACCGATGGCGATAAAGCGTTGTCGATTATCGACACAATATTGATATCTCATTCATGCTTAACGACATATCAATAATATCGTTAAGACGTCGTTAAGCTTAATGAGTGAGGATTATAATTCCTGATTAAACATTAAACTTGATTTATATATACCTTACATGTTATTTGATTTTGTCTCATTTATTCGATACATTAGACGACGTAGGTTAGATTAAATTAGATGCGTGGTAATAAATATGTGATACATACAACGCCTACTTGGTAGACGTAGTGAACGGGTAGTAGATCGCATCGTGATAAGGATGCGTGGCGATAGAGCACGCGGTCATACAATACATAGTAACAGGAAGGAGTAATAGAATGTGTTGTGATAGAATGCGAACGGTGGATATTAAACTTATGATGCCAGACAGCATCATGTCGTTCGACATTTTGACACGTCCACTACAGGCGCCATTGATCCACGCCAACTATAGTCTTGGCAACACGAATTATTATTGTTAACATTTTTCCTCATTTCACTCGTCGAATCAGAATCCAAGAAATCGTTCTCCTTTTGGTTGCATCGCCCAAATGATTTTATCGTGCAAACATTTCTTTTGAAATCGTTTTCGAAAACCTTGATATTTTACACTCTGATACTGAACATGTGGGTAGACGTTCTCCACACATCCTACGCCTCCACTATCGGTTTCGCGCCAAATCCAACGTCGGACTAAATAGGACCAGCCCTGCCCTTGGGAATGTTTCCGCTCCTCCTCGCAAAAAGTCACACGCCATCCGCAGGAATTTTAATGGCAAACGTATAATAGATAATCTGCAATCGAGGAACAAGGGTTAATCAACCCTTAAGAAAATGCCAAGTAATCCAAAGAATGATAGTTAATGGAATTATTCTAGCATCTCGAACGTTTATGATCTTGCTCGTGTAATTAAACTTGCATACCTGGATCAAATATGCAGAGATCGTCATTGATTTCCGCGGGAATAGCGAGAAATCCGAGGATCCGGTGAAGCAGAGCAATGTTTTCGCGATTAGCGGGATTAGTCGAGATGCGATAGATTAAAACGTTATTAGATCGCAGGTTGCAGCTTCGAGAAAGGTTGCTCGTTTTAAGGATAGCCGCTGGAGATGGGCTGAAACAGGAATAGCAAGGGTGACGTAAGCACTCGAGTCTGCACACGAGCGATAGACGGGTGTTGGTGACTTCACCGACGACACATTGGTTCAGTCACCACTGCAAATAGCCGAAGAAATCGATGCGAGCCGTTCCAGCTACGGAACCACGTTCACCGGTTCTTATGAAAAACGTCGGCCAAAAGAGAAATGCTACCGGTCGATATTTTCAAGAAACGGTTAGTCGTCAACCGTTAACAGGGAAACTGAACTTGTATTTTTACTCGACGTTGCAATTTCGCGCCTGTTCGATTTTTCGAAGAGGAGTTAATTCCACGCCGATTTATTTTTTGCGCCCCGAGTTACGCAAAAACCCCCATGTATCTGTTATTATATCCGTCACTTAATTCCGAGCTGCACGGTTTATTTGCACCATCTTTCGTTCCTTTGCCAGCAATTTGCCAGACCGACAGTCATTATCAGAAACTTACAATCGATCGCACGGCGTCGCAAGCAAGAAGCTTCGTGAGTCGAATAGGAATTAAAATTGTACGACGATTGAACAGTGAAAACGGCGATGACAATGACCCCGTAGAAATCCTACGAATAACAAATCATTTACTTTCGCGTACATCGAGTACTCCAGGGAAACATGACAATAGGATTCCACGTTAGATCGTCAAATACAAAGCGACTGATCTATACCTAGTTACGCCACTGCGTTTGCGGTGTACTTCAGTTTTTACTACCGCGATGATGTCGTTAAGCAAACATTTTTATTTGTCTCTGAAATCCAGGAATTCCTCTTACGGGAATCTTCTCATAGCGTCATTACCATACTAAAAATGAATGCTAGGAAAATTATCGAACGTCAAATTCGTATACACGCAGTTCCACGCAAGTATTTCGCCCGCATCCGATTCCGATGTTCGATTCAAGGTGACAATCGAGTGACCGGATGCATCGATGGTAATTTATCCGGCGTTCAATGAGTTTGTCCTTCGATGTTAATTCATCTAGCGAAAGTCACGAGACTAATCAAAAACGCATTAACGGGCAGACTGCTAAAATCGGTTTTCCATGGTTCAATCGGATCCGGTCGAGATGAAAAGCACGACCTTGCTGGGTGGTCGTATTAAAATTTGCGGAGATCTTTTTCCCGAATGCATATCAAGTCGAAAAGATTACGACGAATAACTTTCATGGGAGTATGCACACGTACGGCGCCCGGATTGCGTAGGCCAACTTGTGTGGGTAGACTGGCCTTCAAAGTCCTTCGCTGGAAAAGTAGGGACCAGGATGGTCGTATGCGTAGGCTTCCGGTAGGTGGGAGGACTGGATTAAAGGCATCTCTCCATTATACGTAACTGTACCTACAAGCGCCGTGAAAGTCAACACGTTTCATACTCGAATCTTCGCTTATTTATATACTTTTATACGCTCGGGTACAACCGAGTGGAACATACAATGATTTATAAGAAATATAAGAACTAATCTGTGGAAAACCTGGGAAGTTGGTCAGAACTTAAATAGAATATGTATAGAATCTGGGGAACGTCTAGAAACACCCGGGAGAGTAGAACCTCTTCTCATCAAATAAGGCGAGCGGTAGATCCATCCTTCACATTTCTCCTCAAATACAAAAAACCTAAGTGCACTTAAGTGTAAGTGTAGTCTTTTTTTAAATACAATCATGTGGGTAAATAGAACAAGAAAATATAAGATATCACAATTTCCATTTATTGATTTTTTCCTATTTTTGTGTCCATGTTTACTCAGCGGATTTAGCCTTCTTCTGTTTGCGCTCTTCTTTGCGCTTTTGTTTCTCTGCAGCATCATGAATGCGCCTCTTCTTACGAAGAAGCCATATTTCTTTAGCTCTCTGTTCACGACCTTTCATCATACTCCTGTACAAATTCTTATGCTTTTTCTTAACCATTCGTTCACGTAACCGGTATTCTTGTCGCTCTTGTCGTTGTCTCTCCCATGGATCTTCCTTCGTCACTTCTCCAGTTTTTACTTTCATTTGCTTTTTCTGAAATAACAAGAGTAAATTATAAGAAATGTAGTAATTTCAGAAAACTGTATGCCATCGGTGAATACTACCTTGAGCAATCGATTCTGTTCCTTCTGATCTTCCACCTTTGACGGTAGTTCTATTTCTACTTCCTTTTTAACTGCTTCATGCTTGTCAACTTCTTCGTCTGAATCTTCATTCGATTCTTGTTCGTCGTCTTCATCTTCTTCTTCTTCTTCTTCTTCCCCTTCTTCTTCTTCTTCGTTCTCGTTTTCTGACTCCTCTTCAGATTCCTCTTTATCTACGGAACATTTCAGCTGTTAATTATCTCATTATTTGATTAAAAAAAACAAACAATACATACCATCAGTCAACTTGAATTCAAGATCCATAAGTGCACGTTCTTCCGGTGGAATGTATGTCTGATCTTGACGACTATCCGAAAATGGTGAAAGATGTGGTGGGAGTATGCAACCCATTAAATATTTTTCCACGGGTAACAATTCTCTAGCATTTACGGAATCAAAGATCCACTGTGGTTGTACATAATATCTACAAAAATATGTAATAGTTGAAACGAGTGAAAACAATTTGATAGCAAAATTTAAAAAAGTTCTGAATATTACCTAGAAATATACTGTTTACTCATACTAGGTCTATCCACTATTTGATGCGTTATAGTTTCGTCGGTTTCATCAAATGTTGCTCCAACAAAAAGTAACTTGTCCCAAGATACTTCACCACCAAAACAACGTATAATAAAAACTAAAGGCTCTCTTGGTACTTCTCTGTTTAAAAATATCTTTAACCCTTTAAACAATGTTTTTAACTTTTTAACCTTTTCTGCCTCCAACCTAGCTTCTTCTAGTTTTGTTGCATCACCTTCCTAGAACAATTATATGTTTATTTTATTTTGGACTTACATTTCTGAATAAACATAAAATTATTAAACTTATACATACATTTGTAAATTGATCCATTTCCATTTCTTCATCTTCTACAAATTGGGTAGAAGGATCTAAATTTACCAATGATACATTTAGTGCTGCTATCCTTTCAGATACATATACTTCTTCATCCACAAGTGCCTTTTCAGAGTTTTCTACATATTAAACATGTATGTTATATCACAACAAAATACGTAATTTATATAAATGTATAAGGAAATTATCTTACCAGCATTAGTGAGTTTTGGTGGATAATATAAATTAAGAGTATGATAAAGTCTATAATTAACAAAACCTAACATTGTAATATAAAATTCTACAAATGTAGACATGATTTTGAAGTCGACATCTAATTTTGCTTGGGGCTCAAAACAGAAATGATGGGGTACAATCCAAGTTATTGTTTGGCCTTTAATTTCAGCTTGATAGTAATAACCTTTAATAGACACAAATACTTTTCTTAGAGCTTTAGCATTTATTACTGCATGTAAGAATTCAACTGTTAATCTTCTACATAACAGTGACTGCTCTCTTGGTATACGGTGAAGAGATGGGAAAGTACTAAACAAAAAACACAGAGTCAAGCAATCATCCAGATCTCTAAGTGCATCGATAAATGTTGGATATCGTTCTTTAACAATATGATCTACTGTTATAGTGGGATGATTACTCAAATATCTTTTCATTTCTGAATATTCTTTTAAAGATCTTGCCTTTGCAACTTTTCTATTAAAGATCTGAAAAAATAATATATTAATTGTTTTGTAATGCGTAGTTCATGTTGTAATGGTTATAAACTGATCTGACATACTTTCTGATCTCTCAATTTCCATATTATTGGTTCATGCATCAAAAATTGAATATCTTTTTTGTGGTATAATATTTTAATACCAGGTTCACCCTTTTGTGCTCTCCTACGATTACGTGGTTCCCGAGGGTATATACCTTTTAATATACATAATCTGCGGAACTCATTCAAAGAAAGCTGCAGTTTCTTTAAAGCAGCTTTTCTTGACATAAATTGTGCTCCTTCTCCGGATTGATACTACAAATTTGAAAAGCATAATTTATCATTGCAATATGTACATGAAATGTTTTTAACCTCAATGACATTATGAATGAATCGCTGTCAAAGTAGTTATGAAGTGATACATATAAATACCTTTTTCTTTCCTATTACAACCATTTTGCTTTACAACTTTTAATGACTAAAAATATGTAAAAATATATGAACACTTGGTGAACAAATTATAAATGAATCCACGTGCTTCTCTGTAGGAATAACATTAGAACGAGAAGAATTGTGAAGACTGCTAAATGACAAAAATGAAAACATAGAATGGCGCCACCTGATGACATTATGACCAATTATAAAAAATTTGCGCGCATCGATAAATTGTTCCATTTGCTTCTAAAAGATCAAATAAATTCAACCAAATAAGTTTTCAGTTTTATTATTAATATATTTTTAATTGCGCACAGCACAAATATATACAAAGTTGTTCGTTAATGTATTAAGTTGCCACTTTAATCATCTTTTTCCGTATCGCTTTCTCCGTCGCTTTCGTCTTCTAATTCTGGCATAGGGAAACGTAGTATAGCTGCTATTCCAGTAATTTGATCTAATTCTATATAAAACGTAATCAAATGTATAATAAATATGTTTAATAACATCGGTACTCGAATAATTAGAATTTAAAGTACTTCTTCTAACTTACGTTCACCTGATACGTGCAAACTGGAAAATATCTTTACGTCGCCGCCAGAATCTTTAACGTTCTCGACTATCTCAACGTACTCCTTTCTCGTCAGAACATCTTGACATCTAAATAGGAATATTAAATTAATAAATAAGCAAGATAAACTGAATTAAACGAAAATTTATTTACCTGAATAATTTATCCGAGATAAGTAAGGTTTCAATAGCTTGAGCTTCATTGGCTTTCTGAATATGTTTTTTTCCATAAAAAGCTCTTGCAGGATCAGTCTGTAATATCGTGTAAAACGCTTCTAGAGCTTTTACTTCACCTGCTGCTTTTGTTTCGGAAATTCGGGAAACAACGGCAGGCTCAGCCAAAACTTCTGTTATCAAAAATTATATGACCATGAGTAACCACATTATCATAACTTATTTTAAAGCAATTAATATACCTTTCAGTGAGTGTTTAAAACCGGAACTAGAATGCACAAGCAAGAATTTGCTCTTATTTTCTAATATTATTTTGTTGTCTGATTTAATGGCTTGTTGTATCATATAATCCATGTACTGATCTTTAACAAAGCCAGGACTAGCAAGAATAATGCATTTCACAATATCAAAATTGATGTGCCTTAAGATTCCTTGCATTATGCTATCATAAAATTTTGTTAAACCCTTCAAATGTTTTATATATAAATATAACAAAAGCTTATTGGAATTCAATAAAAGAATAGTTTATAAATGACACCTTTTCATGCTGTGAGACATTTCCTTTTCTTTTCCTAGGAATTACTTGATCTATTTTTGCACGGACTATTGTCATATTGGTAGTTATTAAACAAATATGAGCTATACCTTCTTGCATTATAACAGCAGCAACATCTGCATTCTAAAATTAAACAGTCTTTTGCTAAATTTGAACAATATTTGTTATGCTTATCTTTACAATTCTACCTGTGTAGGATCACATGCCATATCAACTCTTTCCAAAGAAACAGAATCCCATTTTGCTTTAGTAATTGAAAACTTTCTATTCTGTTCAACATCCAATGTATGATATGCCCCTGTCTATAAAGAATTTTGTATTAAACATTTTCTTTGTAGTTCAGTCAATGAGTCTAAGTCAAATTACCTTAACATATTTATTTTCTTCTACGTTTCTACCTTTTAATCTTAAAACACATGCCTGTGTATCAAAATCAATACCTTCCACACATATTGTAAGCGTAGTTCTAACTCTGTAACTGTTAGAACTCCCAGTTGCAGATTCCATTTGCACCTTTCTATAAAATGTATTAATAAAAACAATTATACATACAATTCTCAATATTCTGAAGTAATTAATGACATAAGCCTATTTACCTTATAGTAGAACAACTAACAAAATCGCCTTCGCTAATAAGATTATATGCATGCCACATATCTTCAGTATTTTCAGGGACAAGGGACACTTTCCTAATAATATTTTTTATTGTCCTCTTAATTATATCTTATTTTTAACATTATTTTCAACTAAAGAAAACGAATTACTTACCCTTCTCCATCTTTATCAATGTTTTTTGATATCAGCTTCATTTTTTATAATTTTCTTTTATTTATTACGTCTAAAAATTAAAAGGTTGGACTTATTATTACTACTGGAATTTAAATAAAATGTAAATATATCAGTTTCTGCATCATTTATGCAAATGGGGTATAATTCTTCAACTTTCAATACTCTTTCATAAACAGCTTTTTAACTCTATCATAAACAACATTAAATGGAAAACAAAAAAGGATACAACAGAGAGAAAAAATTTATTTAACAAATCATTCTTACAAATTATTTGTACATATACATATCAAAATTAACACTGATAGTGGTTAGGTTCATGATACGTTCCAATAACGTATCATTAATGACCGACGAAAAACACGTAATTACCTTACAAAGAATTGCACTGCTTTTTATTTAAAAAGATCATACATTCCATGTTTTACGCTTAATTGGAATGATATAAAAGAAGACGTGCCATATGCCAAACATATCGACGATTATATAGATTTATGGTTAGACTTTACACCACAGACGATGAACACGCGAGAGTAAATCTGGTTTCGCTAGAAAAAATATCGGCTGAGGGAAGGCGGTCCTCATCATCCGTCATAAGACTTAAAAGTCTATCCTCCTCTATTTCTGCCAATTGCCGATGAGAAACGGATGTCAAACGAATATTTTTACCTGTCACAAAATAAATCAGCTTGTTTTTAAAAGTAAATATTTACTCGAGAGAATTTTGTTGCGGACTTCAAAAGTACCTCCTATGAATTCGGCATAATGTCCGTCAATTCACTTAGTCAATTGCTCGAAAATCTTTTGGTACTCAACTTTTGTTAGGGAGTTTTGAATATTATAAAAAGTTATTTATGTAATAAGCGTAACATACTGAAATCAACGAACATTGAAAATCATGAAACTTTCTGTCAGCTCGATAAATATATCACAATGGTTTAAACTGCGCTGGTAAATTATCATGAGTTATACAGTACGTAGTACCATCTCAGTCACACGCGCAGAAAGAATGAAATCTCGTCTATTCAGTTATCTTTTCTCGTGGAGCAGAGTATATACGTATACATGTATTTATGTAATTTAATTGTCTTCATTTTACTTCATTATTTATTATTTACATACCTTACACCTCATTTCAAATTTGTACATTCAATAAAAGTAACATTTAATAAAATTTGTTTAACTATAAATTAAAAATACAGGGTTCTAGAAATTTAGTAACATATATACATTGTGACACCCACTCATGTTCCATTTTTATAGTTAAAATAAATAACAATGTCCGTACTTTCTCAGTTAACAAATGCAAACATTAAAGTTAACAAGCTAAAATTTTATAACATCAAAATTATTGTTTTCATGATAAACACATTTCTAATCTCATACTTGCAGTTAATATGTGTTTATCTGAACAATTTGGACAATTTTCTTTTTTCTAATTCATTTTTCTCTTTGATAGCTGCAGAGAATGCTTGTAAATCTTTTTCAATTGTGCTTTTTAGTGTAGGATCTAACTCAATTACTTTTTTTAAATCTTTAACAGCTTTCTCTTCATCCCAAGCACCTATATGTGCTTTACCTCTCCTATATAATGCCTTCACATTATCTACAAATTGTATAAATATTACATTTCTTTTGCACAAAAAGAGGTAAATATATAAGTAACAAACCTGGTTCATGTTTGAGAATTGTTGTACAATGTTCTATGACCTTATAATATTCTTTCTGAATCAATTTGCATTGAGCATAATTTAAAAGCAATGGCGTTTTTAACCGATTTAAAACAAGCCACTCTTCATCATTTGGTTTTTCACTTTAACATACATGTAATTGTTAATAAATATTATAAAAGATATATTAATATGCTAAATACTAACGCGAGCATAAGTTGTTCCAACATTCCAATGCCTTTGGCATACATTTCACAAGCAGCTTCATAATTTTTTTCTTGAAATAATGCATTCCCTTTCTTTCTTATTTCTGGAATACTTTTTAATTTCTCATCTTCAGTCATTTGCCATGATTCTTTCTCATACTCATCTGGTAGAATTACTTTAAGAAGTTCTATATAGAAAAATATAATTTTAAAATTGAAAAAGTTTCATTTAATATATAATTATTTTGAATTGGTTACCAATTGTAAATTCTAAATCTTGAGGATGTTTGATAAGTTCATTTAAATCCTCATACCCAATTCCTTCATTCTGCAAAGTTACACCACAGCAATGATGATTGCGTTTCTCTGATTGTGGTTTTCCAACTTCCCTTAAGGTTTTAGACACAAAAGGGTATGATGTGACTAGCTAAAGCAACAAGTATCATTAAAGTATATCTTTAGCTACTAATATGTAGTCTGATGAAAGTAAACATACACTTTTATCGACTTTGAAGCATGCCACTTCATTTAATGCCATTTTTTGAACAATAGCTTCCCAAACTTCAAATTTAAACTTTTTGCCTAAAACCAATTCCATTTCTCTTCCCATAACTCTGCTATCATCTATTACTGTTTTTTCTGGATCACATTTTGTTGTTTTAAAATGAAATACAACCTAAAAGTTCATGACCAACAATTTATTAACACATTAAAATTTATATACGAAACATTAAAATATAAGGACTGAAATTTATGTATACTTTGGTTCCAGGTATAAAGTTAATAGTTTTCGTTCCTGCATGTATCACAGTTTTTACTATATATTCTTTATTATCCATTTTTGTATACTGACAACAACAAACTACCTTATTTCACCTTGTAGCTCAAAATAATATTGTGAAGACACCGATAGGAGCGTTGGTGTCGCTACTAATGTGTATACTACATCATTGATTAATTAGTCAATGACTATACTACATAAAACAAAATAAAATTTCAACTGTTATGAGTCATGGAGTTCATATTTATTTACATTTATATTTCAAAAACTTGTACTATATGACACCATAAATTGATTAATTCATAAATTGGAATATAATACATTTTCTTATAGAATTTATTATGTAAAAGTATCCCCCAATTTTGAGTTTTCGTTTTCAATTCTTTTATAACCGGTTGAGTCATTATTTACTATTTGATTATTTGCTATTTTCATTTAATATTCTTTCATTTTTATATTAATAAATTAACACGAATACAAGGAAGAAGTACATATTTTATTACCGAAAATAATTTAAAAATACATAAATTGTAAAATAAAATAATAGTACATATTAAGCGTACTGTCAGTAAGTTATCTATCTGAATTTTTTTTCAAATTATCTTGAATTGAACCTTATGTAATTATTCGCAATTCAGTAACATTTATATTCATATACAGATTGTATTATTACAAATAGTTAATAATTCATATTTTCTGTTTATTGCATAAGAATAATTAAATTTTTACATATTCTCGAGAGGTACTTGAAGTTGTATCAAAACATACAAATCGTATATATCCAGTGATATGAATCTAATGTTTAGTAATAGTACAAATTTTTTTATATGTAATATTTGAGAAGTCTTAATATATTAGTGAACTTTTCAAAAACAATTTGTAGTGCATGAAATATAATATAAATTCAGTATAAAAGGTTATAAATTCACAAGTTCAATCAATCTCTTTTTTACGTGAATGACTGGCACTTTTCTACATTTCATCGACTAATAAAACACGAATAAATTTATAGAATAACGGGAAGTCGCAGCTATCACAGAATATAAGTTCAGGAACAACTTTAAACTGTTGTCACTATTTCAAGATGAGCCAACAGAATGCAGTTAATAGTAATAATGCTTCTGCTGAAAGTGTAAATGGTCACACAATCCATGGTAAGTCAGCATTTTATATTTTGATTACTTATTACATCAAATTTTTGATTAATCATCATTTTAATATATTCACTTTTAGATATGACTGAAATAAAGATACCAGTGCCATGGGGTCACATAAGTGGTCAGTAAATATTATAATTCAATGTATTCTTTTTAATATTAGTTTTATACTTGGATTTTGAACAATTGTATGAATTACCGTGGTATAATACTAATGAATTTAGGCAAATGGTGGGGCTCAGCTGATATACAACCAATAGTGGCGATACATGGCTGGCAAGATAATTGTGGGACTTTTGATGCTTTAATTACATTATTACCATCAAATGTGTCTATTTTAGCCATAGATTTGCCTGGCCATGGTTTCTCTTCCCACCAACCACCAGGCCAATATTATTACATGTTTTGGGATGGGCTTTTAGCTCTCCGTAGAGTTGTTAATTATTTCAAGTGGAACAAGGTTAGCTAACAATTAAGAGTTATACAACGATTCTTCTGCATTTTTAATTTATATAACAAGGCAATTGATTTCCATTAATTTGGCTTACTTTGTAATATAATTTACATCATAATTTATACATAAGTCATACATCAATCATCACTTTGCTTATGTTATACAATCAGGAAATTAAATTATAATTTTAATAATTATTTAAAAATTTCTATTATTAATATAATGATTAAAAGTCTAATGCAGTTGCATGTAACAATAATTGAAAAGACATTTTGAAATTTATTGTGTACAAGGTTGACTGTTATGGATTTTGAATATTTCATTGTGGTTATTATTTATATTATATTTCAAAATTAAAGGTACAGGTTGTTTAATATCGTTGTATAACTATAAAATAACTCTAAAATATCATATACCTATAAATTGAAAAGAAATCTTTGTAACCCTAGTGCAACTTTGTTTCATTTTAAAATTTTTTGTTCAAAATATTTCCTTTCAGGTGTTATAAATGTTGACACTGACATACTTAAACAGTAATTATTGTTAATTTAACATTTTCAAGTGACCATTTCATCATAATATTGTCACCTGCAGGCAAATGGTGGGGTCCCAGTGGGATGCAACCAATAGTGGCATTGCATGGTCGTCAAGACAATGCTGGCAGTTTTGACTCTTTGATTCCCTTATTATCCAATGAGATTTCAGTACTTTGTTTGGATATGCCAGGTCATGGTTTTTCTTCCCATTATCCAAATGGTCAATACTATTATTGTTACTGGGATGGTATTGTTCTACTACGTAGAATTATCAAGTATTTCAAATGGAATAAGGTTAGCGAGTGGATTAAATTCTACCACTCCTTGTCCTATAATATAAATGCACTAAGATTTGTAATAAAATAATGTAACAGTCACCCTTGAAAATTTGCACTGCTTAATTATGCACGATTTAATGAAATTAAAATATGCAATCACACTTTAAATTCACTAATATGCAATGAAAATGCTATTGTAAGTGTAAATTATAAATTTCTTGTATTACAAATGTGTAGTCATGTAACGTAATTAATATAGGCATAACATGTGTGTTTGTACTAACACTTAATTATTTTTGTCTCAATTTTCGATATCTTACTATACAGTTATTTGTTACTAACATAGGTAAAATTAATTGGACATTCTTTGGGAGGTGCAATATCGTTTCTCTATGCTGCATCATACCCTGACGAAGTGGACTTTATAATAAGTTTAGATATTGCAAGTCCCAATGTAAAAGATGTAACAAAAACTCCTGCCGTCACGGGTGACTTAATTGACAAATTTTTAAAGTATGAGTTACTGAAACCTGAAAATGTTCCGTCTTACACATACGAAGAAGCGCTTGATATTGTAGAAGATGCTTACAAAGGTTCTATAACCAAGGAAAGTGCAAAGATACTAATGAAACGCGGCATGCAACCATCCTCTGAACCAGACCGATACTACTTTTCACGCGATCCAAGATTGAAGGTACTAAGCTTTTTATTGTTTTATTGTTTTACGGTACATATAATGATGTATATTATATATATTTATAATAATGTTTAGGTTTCTATGCTGGGTACATTATCCATGGATTTAGTACTTGCATATGCAGCTCGAATAAAATGTGGTTATCTTAATATTCGTGCCACATCTGGATTAATATTTGATAAGCCTGAATCTTATGATCAGGTTTTGAATCAAATAAAATTAAATGCTAGAAAATTTGAGTATCATACAGTAGATGGAACGCATCATGTCCATTTAAATAATCCTGAGAGAATTGCAGCTATAATTAATAATTTTATAAGTACTTAATGGTAGAGAAATTTAGATGCAAATTATAAAACTAGACCGCGATTGTAACAGAAATTAGTTTGATGCAAGCTATATTAGCTGCATGTAATCTGAAATATTTAATTTAAATACTAATTATTTTAGTATATTTATATATTTTGTATGTATTACTTGTATTATGTACAAATGCTGAAAAGCCATCATGTAACATTTTATGTGCTTCCAGTACACATGCATTATATGAATTGATTTAATTTAGCAACAGTATAATAATTTATAACGAAATGTTTCATACATACATTAATTATTGTTGAACATTAAAAATTATTTAATACGAACTATTTACTTAAATTAGTAATAAAATAGAAGTATTTTTAAGCGTATTAAGTTGTTTTATTTTTAAAAGACAATAGTTTTAAAAGTAACTATGTTATAAATTTTGGAATTAGAGTTTTAAGAATATTTTACTATCAATGCCGGTTTTTTTATCTATTATTTTCCAATTTATATATGCATCATAAGTTAAAAATATTTCAACAAAAATAAATGTTATTATTCAAAAAAGCAATGAACCTCATTTTTATAATATTTATGGATGCATAATTGTTTTAATGGGTATTCCGTTAAGTTGATAAGAATGATAATGCACCAGCAGTATGTATCAGTTTATGCTTCCATACATAATTCGGTAGTAAATGATACCAACGCGTTACCTGCTATCATTGCGTTCTGTTTTGTTGCAACTTTTTTATATGTTGACAAAATGTATTGTACTTAATAATACCAAGTGTAACTATATGTTTAAACGTAACATAATTGTTTATTATTTATTAAAATAAATTATTTATTATAATAAAAGAAATGAACAAAATTTATTACTTCTTTTATCCCACTGAATTGTATTGTCAATTATAACATTCGTTGGAATTACGAAAAGTAACGATATCGCGCGGACTAAATTACAAAAGAAAGATAAAACAGTATTGATACAGATGTTCTTCGATTATCTATAACGGTCAAATCTAGAAAACATCAATGTTAATTTGTTTATTCAATTGGCGAGCCGATGCCACGTAAAAATATAAAATTATGTAGCAGTACTTCATTCGTTACAGCTGTTACATATCAGTTCTTCTGAAATTTTTGATCAGTATAGAGTGATTAAGACAAAGATTTATTGAAGTAATTTACAATATTTTTAAAATATCGTGTTATACTTTGTTATACGTTTTTATATCATGATTCTTGTCACGCGCATTTAATTTAATCTGCAAAAGCGATAAATAATAATAGTACATTTTAATGTCTTCGCAAAGGCCAAACATAGATTTACGCGTGGATGGAATTTAACGCAGAGGTATTATATAGGTTTTCGTCGAATTATTAGTTTAGGTCGTTATCAGGTAACTCCTGAACGAAGTTATCCTATCGTACATATACGGTCTGCGTGTCAGTAATTACGAGCGATGATAATGTCGCCACACGTAGAAAATGAACATGAATATTCCATTTCAACAGGTGAATACCGTTCGTACTTGACTACGTGTTCTTTTTTTCCTCTATTCTCGTTGCAGCTATTGTTTTCTGCCATAGAAATGACTATAATATCATCGTTCTATTGTAAGTATGCAACATTTTTTATTGTATAAAATTACGTAACTGTTCAGATAAAAGAATTTTATTCGGGAATACTGTCAATCAATATGTTCATATTGTCAAACTAACGCCAACGTTTGAATTATCAGCCTGATCCATCGATCCTAACGATCAACAAACTTTTCACTTGAAAGTTTGTTCGTTCGGCTCGAGTTATCAGGTTGAAAGGATACACTTCAATTTTAATTATATATTAAGAGGTGCTGGACTTTTGGACATATTTCTGCAGATATTTACGGTAATCTGCCGCACGTTGCTGTAACTCTTGATCAGTTGGCGTATACGCAGCGTAAGTCCTTAATCGTGCTTTTGTGAGTTCCAAGTCCTAATTTTGAAAACTCCTTTTAGCTTTTAATGTAACGAGTTTCGTTATGGTAACTGCTGATTACGTAATATGTTGCACTTTTATTTTAAAACATGCATAATATAAAGATCATTATACCTTTAGAAATTTTGTATTACGAATCAAAGATTCTTCTAAATTTATACGAAAAATAGGCGTTAAAAATCTGTTTTTGTTTTGTTCTTCCGAAGAAACAATATTGTCCACTTGTGCCGACGTCGCCATTGTTTATGATCTGTATTTCTAACTAATTATTTCATTTAACTTTCGTGCAAGACTTAAGGAAGAATATATGGTCATAATGTACTGTAGTGTATTTGGTTTCTATAGAAATATGGTGCGGCGATGTAACGTGTAATCGATATTGACACTCACTCAAAAAATACATACGTAATAAATTCACGTGCTTCAAAGGATAAAGGATTATTTTATTACATTTTAAAATAAATAAATTATATTTAACAAAATCAATATTCATATTCCTACATATGAAATTATTATATATTTAAGAATACGTGCAAAATGTATCAGATTTAATATAATAGAATTTTAAGAAAGAAAACAAAACTTTGTTTCTATTTTTCTGTCTAATATTTCCCTGTGATATTCCCTATTCCACTTACTCTTCGAAATTCTGAGATGTTGGCTATGAAGGAAAATATTTATAATTATAATAGTGTAATTACAAAATTTAATACAACTTTTAATACTTACAAGAATGTATATGTGACTCGGTATTGACCTCTCTACTACTTCCGAAAGTCGAACTTTATTTAACTTATATTCTTCGTCTACGTATAAAGTATAGATAAAATTAAATATTATGTGATTATTAAATATTTATTAATACACAAAATTCTTACCAGCAGGAACTGCTAAAGATAACGTGGGAAGTTGTACAAAACCTGCTACCAGCGGTCGTAGAATCCATTCAACCTTTCTTTCATTTTGTGGAAGTATGTATATATCAACCTACAAAATCGAATAGTCTCAAGTAATAACGGGCACCAGGGATATATTTAGTTTGTGTATTTTTAAACGATTAATTACCTGTTTTTGTCCAGCAAACATAAAGGCATCACTAGCTTCCATAATCAATCGTAATGTAAGCATATAATCAGAATGATTTTTTATGTAATACGATACAAGTAATGGCGTGCGAACCCAACCATGAGCTGGTAATTTAGCTTCTAAGCCAATAATCGCATCTTCGACCCGCAAAGGAGCTAAGGTAACGCTGCTACTGGTTTCTAACGCAGTTTCATCGTTTGCACTACAATAACGTACATTATTTGTAAAGCTTCAATTATCTTATAACTTCGTATAAATTATTACCGTTTCCATTTAATAGTATAGACTCCTGTACTAGCAGGTTGCTCACCAGCTACTTTTGGTATCAAACAGTATGAGTCTGTGGCTGTTTCATTTTTAGAAAGGGTAATACCAGTTAAAATAGAACTTGATGGATCTGCATTTGCTCTTTCTATAGAATCTCCCTGAATAATGATAACATATGTTATTAATATGACATAAAATAAGAACTAAATAAAGAATAATATTATTTACCAATTCTATAGAAGTACTTATAATATCTATAGGCCATGGAGAAACACAAGAAATGTGAGGCATTATTATAAACGGTTCATCGATGAAACCCTTTGCTAATGGTTCAAAGAGCATAGTGTAAAATAACGTTGATATTTCAAATGGCTTTGTCACTGATAACGAATATGTTAATTCTTTAGTTCCTTTGATATTTTCAGCTCTTGAATATTTTACCTATAATAATAAGGTTACAGAAATTATTATATTACTTATTTGTAGTTATGAGATGATAAAATATACCTTTATGTGAATATTTCGATCGCTAACTTTATGAGCTCTGAAGTAGACAATTTGATGTGTACTAGAATTGTTTCCTAAATTATCAATCGACATTGATATTGTAGATTGTTTATTCTGCATTGTTAAACTTAATTCCGCTAAAATATAATGAAATTTAAATTTACTGTAGATGATCGTATAATCTTGAATATTTTATTGGAATATATATACTTGACTGTTCATTTGTTCCATCCGGCATAAGTGCTACAGTTAAGAGTGCCGACACTATATTTTTATTAGCAGTAATAGTTATTTTAATGGGAAGCCATTCTCCTACAAGCGCTGGATTATTTGATTCTGCACTTATACTGAGACTAGATTCTTCTTGTTTAATCTCTGTACTGACTAGTGGTTGTATTGTTTCAAATTCTCCTCTACTGTTATAGACATAAAATGCATTAATTTACTGGCAAGTATTTGAAACGTCTTGTACGTACCGAAGTTGTTGAATTTCAGGACACAACAGACTCAAACAATTTGTTTCTCTTTCCATAGCAGAAAACCTCAAAAGAATGCAACAAGATTCGTCGTTACCCATATATAATGAGATAGTGGTGATGCGTATTTCGATATTATCATTTTGTTGAGGTGCTTGAAATTGGTGAAGAAATTTCTTCATTTCTTTCCCATGAAATGTGAGATCGCTCTGTTTAGCATCAGTAACATTCAACTCTGAATTATACCCTGGACTACTAATTGTTACTGATATTTTGGAAAATTCAACATTACCACTGTACAAATTTCTAAAAATTACAGCATAAAATCATGTTGGAACTCAATTCCTTTCATATTTGAAATAAAAATTAAATATAATTACCTAATAATAACTTCTACATCAATCATAGAATTAACAGCATATTTTGGTTGTAAAAACCTTGCTTTGACCTCTATAAAGGAACTCATGTTGCTATCATCAATTGTAAAAACAAGTGGTTCTGACTTATTAAGTTCCACTACCCATTTTTCTAATGCAAGATGTTTCATGTCATCAGGCAAATCAGGTTCCGGATTTGGAGGTTGTTTCTATGGTTTCATTTTAATATTTTATTTTATGAATTATCAATTAGTAGATAAACTTACTTACATGAAGGATATTGATAATGTTATTATAAACGGCAATTTTGTAATCTTCTGAAAATGTAGCGGAAGGTCCTAAAGCTTCAAACGCTAATGTGATGTATTCTTGAATGCTTGTCGATAGATACGCTGCTCGCAAGGCATTTTTTAAGATATTTGTGATTAAGAGGGGCCACCGTTCACCGTGATATTCCCACAACATGTGCGTCAATAATCTGGCCAATCAAATTTTATGATTTTGATGTTAAGTTATGAAATAAGTCTAGAGGAAATAATGTTAGGATCAATGATTTGACTAACGAATAATAAAATTTTTTTTTGATTGCTTTGACAAGTGTTGACAAATATAGTTATTAAAATTTCGACTTACGTCAAAACTTTCCCATAATCCTTACAATTATAATATTCGTCGGCCATTTGTACAACTGAAACACAATCATTGTATATAATGTATGACCAAAAATTTCTTATAATAAATAGATAAACATATTATACCTAACACTCTCCTCATTCTTGGACATCTGTACAATTTGAATTGGGAAATTGCATTTCCTAACAAGCTAATAATTATTTGCTGAAAACAGATGAATTATATAAATAGAGTTAAATATTAAAAATAAAAAATAGTGAAAATTCTCCTTACAGAATGATCGACTGTATATTTTTCTTTATACTGCAAAGCTTGTATAGCAACAGCTTCTTTTACTGGATCTGGAGACTCAGTACCTAATTTTCCCGGACGCCATGGTCGTTGTCCATAGAATTCTAGCTTCTCTTCACCAGCTAAGGGATCTGGTTCTGGATAAGTATTAACATTCTAAAACAATTATGATATATATACATATATATATTGATTATATTTACAAATTTTATAACTTGTTTTATTTATTAAACATATTGATTCTCATACCTGGCATAGTTCTTTGCAACTTGCTTGCCTCAAACTTGCATGATGAGCAGCTGATTGAAAATAATACCCAGGATGTTGAGTTTGAACAGCGGGTAATCCTTGCCGAATAAAATCATCAAATAATTCTGCAAACGTGGAAAATTGACTACACATCCAGGCATGATGTTCAAACATTAGTTTCTTTGGACCTGTCCATGACTTGAAACTACAACACCAATTCTATATTATTGTAATATTCTTATTATATATTCTTCATTGTACTTATTATTGCTGACCTGTCAGTATGATATCTAAAGTGTCCTACTGCATCTTTAGGAGCATTTAAATTAAACATTATTTTACATATTTTATAATTTATGAAAGAAGCAACAATTTTAATTTCCATTACATTTGTATCTGTTATTTGTAATTCCAACAAGCTACTAAGTGCTTGGTTATAGTGCCTACAAAATAATTTGATCTCTTAGTTAAAAACATATCACTTATCAACATTATTAAACTTACTTTAAAGCTAAATTTTGATCCTGTTTTAATTCATTCAGAAAGGCCATTTTAAACTGATGACGTACGAATAAATGTTTGTGTTCTCTTTTATGCATTCCTTTATTAATTTGATCCTTGTGACCTTTAACAATGCGATATTCATGATGATAAAATGTCTGTGCCAAATCATACAATGCATTTTCCAACCTATAATAATATTTAAATACATATAATAAAGCATGTAATTAAAAAGTAAGTAGATACATATGGTTAATTTAGCAGCTACCTAGATATGTAGCCTAATAAGTGATCTCCATGTGGTAAAATATATAATAATTTTGGGGATAATTCACATGCACCACAAACTGCTGTAGCACGCTCAGTTGCTGTAGTATCTTCAGAGCCTGGTAGAGGCTGTGTACATTGTTGTATGAGTACCACAGCTATTTTAGTGGTCCTTCCATCCAAAGCATTTCTAAAATGATAAGCTAGTAAAATAGTTATAATATTCACCACTATATATGTTATCTGATAGAATACAAACCTAAATGATTGAACTCTAGAAGCACATTCCATTTTCTTTTCATTCCACTGTGGATCATTCCAATCCAAATCATAAAATACAACCACAACTGCTGGAACTTCATTGAGGTATTTATTCATCCAGTTGCGTTTTAATATTCCCTTAGGTGTATACCAATCATATGAATTTCGCTGAAAAATATATAAGTCCATTTAGTTATTATTAACATGTCCTACAACTGGTATATTCAGATGTAATGTAATATACCTTAGGTTTTACTGTAGGAAACTCATGTGAAGGACCTAACAATTTAAATTGTATTGCAGAACTGTCTAATCTTCTGTTATTACTAAATGCTCCCCAAATAGAACGGTGTACACTATTTGTAATATCCAAGCCAGTTAAACCAATAAGAGCTAATGGCTTAGTTGTTAGTTCTACTGGTAACTCAAACATGATTAAAGATTCACTGCAAAAGAAATGAAAGTAGAATAATTTGATTAATAACTATAAACACTGTATACTTCTATTATTGATTAGAAATTTTTTCTAATATTTATTTACATTTATTCAAATACGCCTAATTATTTACTCAATGAACTACATCGAAAACAAAATTATTAAATAAAAATTTATATAGCGTACAAAACTACTTTGTACTGCTCAATATAACTTGTACTTTGACAGTTTAGGTTATGTATTACTGTTCAACCATGTTTAACGCAAGCATACAGAACTATGTTGCTATATGTCGATGCTATTCAATGATGGTTATGTGATCATGATTCACTAATGCCACCTAGCGATGTCACATTGTAAAAAACTACCGTATGCAAAGGTGGATCTTTGATACAGGAATAATAAACTAACAAATTCGTTTAAATAAAACCATTTTATTCACAGTAAAGTAATCTGTTTAAATAATATCAGAAGCATTTAATACTTCAGACTCTTTATCTTCCTCCATAGCATTTAATTTACTTGCAGAACCGGGAGAATTTAATTTCGTCTGTTCAGGTGTTAATCGAACCGTTGTACCATGTCGACTGTAATCTTCAATCTCTCCTACTGGTCGTTCAAACTCTTCTTCAACCACCCTCTTCTTGCATCTATTCTGTAATTCCAAATTCGTTACGTTCGTAACTAATTCTATTTAACATTATTCTATTCTATTTACCTGAAGAAGTTTCAAAAACTCTTCCCGAAATTCCTTACTACATAGAAAGTATATAACAATATGGACAGCAAAGTTGCAAAGTTCAGTAACTGCAGCGAACGTTCTAAACAAGAGATAACCAACGTCCGCAATGTCATAATTATGATATAAAAATGGGAGTAGTATGGATGGTATCATCGTCAGGATAAAGCATACCGCCATCACTGACATTAGCGTAGCTAAATGTTGTTCTTCCCTGTAATGTAATTCGTACAATAAACTGGTGGATGGCGATTTAATGCATATGATTGCTTCGACTTTACTGTGTCCTAGTTACTTAAAAATTTCTTCGATACGGTACCTATACCCCCGATTGCGGCTTAACAAGGATGTCTCCGGAACATTCGCAGTGCGAAACTTCTCAGAGACCGACTGAAATTCTTTCTTCTTAGCATTCAGATGTAAAAATCTCTTCACCACGAAACTGTTCAGCAGAAAAAGAATGATCGTCGGACCAAGACGTAGCGTGATCTCCATGATCCAAATGTAAGCGATCCATAGCGTATGCCGGGTGACGGAAATGTTTTCGCGTAACGTGAAAAGAGTACCGGTATTCTCTTGTAACTCGTACACTGTTCTCATACCAGTTAACGGTGCACTCGCCTGTATTACAATCAAAATTGTAATTTATATTCATGTAGTGTACATTGATAGTAATTGATATGTCTGTACCGCAAATCCCACAATGAAGGAACACAAGACGAAAGAGCGGACACTTTTACGTGCATTTCTGCTGCGGATACGCGCAGGGAAGAAAATAAAAATATATCGATCGACGATTAAGCAGGTCATAATTAAGATGCTAGATATAGCGAAGGTGTTCACAGCCACTAATTCCAAATATGCATGGTAAAAAACAGACGGGTAATTATTCTTCATACCGTATCCTAGTCGAACAACTGAAACGGAATATTTAACTTTACTTTGATGTTTTACTTTGATATTTTGATGAAAATATAACAATGTTATATTTTCGATTTTGTTGTGTATGTTGTGATACAATGATGGACAGATGGGTTTGTTAAAGAGCGGGCACCGGAGGGTCTAAGCAGAAGAAGAGTCTAAAGAGGATCTAGAGAGGGCTGAGGCATTTGAAAATTCCAATGTTTCGAAATATTGTTCAACAATTCCGAAGTCTCAAAATCGTCTCGGTAACGAATATAGTAGCCTGCAAATTACCCATCGGTATCCATCACTGTTACATTACGTACAAATGGGTATCCAAGATGTGAGAACACCGATATGCGCTAATGCGAGTCCCTTAAGGTACAAATACGCGATTCCTCGGAACTGCGGTGTCGATAACACCAGGAGAATTAAAAGATTGCCAAAAATGCCGGTGGTCACGATCGTTGGAATCATTATTCTATGAATAATCCTCAACAAGGACGTGGATTCGTGAAGAACATTTTTGTTCGTGTCGATTATAACGTTCCAGGTAGAATTTTCACCCCCGCAACATAAGAGCGTTCTAAAAAAATGTTATAAATATTTTTAAAAATATATTACAAAACTTAACATGGAAATCTCATCGCTGAAGTTTAAAATAGCTTTAAAAAATACCCTTTAAGTATTCCTGTTAGCATGACGAAAATTATTTATTTTAAAGACACTCGAAATATTAAAAATTACATTAAAAATTTGGCAATTAAAGATATCTATTGTTATCAATAATTTGATTGCACTTGTTTTGTTATTTTCATTTAATCACTTAGCCGAAGCCGACACAATGGGAGCACAACAAGTTCTGCAAAATTCATCCACGATGAACTCACCACGCTGATTCCTGAGAAAAGCCAATATCGCGCATGCTCTCACCAAGGTTGACTTATTGTTGTGCCCGAAGTATACATATTTACTTGTGCATTATAATTATATTCCAGCACCCTTCGTCGGGTTAACTCGATTGAAAATGCAGTAAAAGCGCGTACAACGATAAAGTGGATGGTTTTTCGCTTCCGCTCGAATGACAGTTGCGCTATATTGGTAAATTAACTGATGATTGAGAAAGTTTGAAATTACTTTTAAATTGTTTCTTTCTATTTATTGTGCTATTTTCTCTCTTCAGTTTCTGAAATCAACTTCTGGAGTTTACAGATGACGTATAAATTATTAAACATCTAACTTTAAATGAAGAAATTAACAAAGATATTACTGAACAGTAATAAAAGTACTTATGCAATATTAAGACCAATAGCCACGTTCAAAATATATGCATTTACAAGTAATTTTCATCTCCCGATGTATCTGAAAGAACAGAAGCTTGTAAGGATAATTTTTTTCTTAGTCAGATAATTTTAAACGAAGAATGGCGTGCTAATATAAACATGAAGTTTTTCCATCGATACCCAAAAGTGTTTTTGAAAAAACGAGGAACTCTTCCAAGTGGAAAACGTCATTAGAGATATCCCTTACACTCGATTGAGTATTCATTGGGGCGACCAACGAAAACGCAAAGCTAGCATGTAAACTTGGTAGACTCTGAAACGACGTCACGTCGATTAGAAATTTATTATATCCGGAAACGGTTAACAATACTTCAACTACTCTGCAGGTATCTTACTATAATTAAATATCAAATTCCTAAACTTTAAAGTTTTCTAACTGAGAAATTCACTATCCGCATCTTCATCCGCACATCCTTACGAGTGCAATTTCTCATTATCTTTTTAATTAATTTCTGTATTTTCATATTCTTATTAAAGTGAAAGATAGTTGATGGTAATAAATGTTTTACTATCTTACCATTAAAAGCACTATGATATAATGTCACACTCAGTTGGTATAGTAGATGATATACATATTTATCATAATTATAATTTAGCATTTTGCTGGTAGATGACATAAGAGTATTATTTTATGGCGGCACTCCTGAAAATTATTGACAAAGTCAGGGAATAAAGGAAAGTATATTCACAAATACTTACCTAGACAATTGACATCATATAATACCTTTAAATTTCTGTTATTATGCATCTAAAGTAGAAACGTGTTTTCAGATTATTAAATTAATTTACTAACTTATACCTTACAATCCCGCCACATTTCCTCTGTTGCCAGTACCCAATTTGATTATGAATGAGAGCTTTAATGTTGCAATAATAATATATTAAATTTTACAATAGTATATTGCAATTCCAATTATAAGTAGACAATACATTCTATTTGTGCTATTCTTATTTTCTGCATTGAATTTTGAATTCGCATCAACAGGTTGCGACCTGTTGTCTCTGTAGTCTTACATTACTACCAATATCACAAATTTAATTTGTACAATAAAGTATTATAAATGTGTATTAAAATTATTTTTCGTCCATGTAAGTATTAAATATTGCACACAGTTTAAAATGAATTTAATTGAAGTTTAAATATAAACCCTTATTTACTAAATACAGTTATCTTTTTTTTATAATGAAGTTACATGAAGTTGGTATCAATTAAGCGTTCATGTTGTGGAAGTTTGAAAATTAACGTATAAAGGAGAGTAATTTCTGTAAGTCAAATTTCGTTAAATATTATTATAAAATATGACTGAATTTAAGACGCCAACAAGTAACAAGTACAGAAGTAGAGTGCAAGATAATCCAAACTTGCAAACACCTATCAAAATACCAGCTTCACCGTTTTTAGAACAAATTGGTTATGGTTGTGGTAAGGAACTTATATTGTCTTTTATTAACATTGTTCTTTATTAACATTACTTTAAATATTTCGTTAGGAGTTAATGTTTTTAGTTTGGAACGGTCGCCGAAAGTTGGTTTTATTAGATCACCATGGGCAATAAAGAAACGGAATCGTAAAATTGAGGAAAGTGAAAAATACAATGAACGCATTCGATTCGAAGCAGATGTACTTCGTAAACTAAATCACCCGAATATTGTTGGTTTTCGGGCTTTTACTGAAGTTACAGACGGAGAGCCATGCCTCGCAATGGAAAAATTAGATGCATCCTTAGGTATAAAAGTAGAATTTTTACAACAAATTCGATGTAATTAAGAGTTTACAGATTTCACAATATAGATTTCAAATGTTAGGTGATAAAATAGAAGAGAGGATCATGAATGATGACGAACCATTTCCTGCTAAGGATATTTTAAAAATAGCATATGAAATTGTAAAAGGATTAGTATATCTCCACCATACTGCTCATATCTTACATGGTGACATAAAAAGTTATAATATATTGGTTTCGGACGATTTCAATGTAGTTAAGCTCTGTGATTTTGGAGTATCTTTACCACTTAATGAGTCTTTAGAGCTAGATACTTCGAAAGGAAATTTTGGATATGTTGGAACAGAATGTTGGAGTGCACCAGAAATTATAAATGGTTAATTTCTTTTTCTATTTCATATTGTTGCAGTGGTATCAAGCTATTTCTGAGTTCAGTAGAAATGTGACTAATCATAAATCTTATTCTTTAGAGGATGGTCCTGTTACAAATAAAGCTGACATATGGGCATGTGGACTGGTTGTGTGGGAAATGATAGCTCTGTCACCACCTCATGTAGAGATAAACGAATCTTATTTAGATGAATCTGGTTTAGATGATTCAGTAATAGAAATACCACAAAAAGAAGAAATAAATGAACAGAATACTAGTATGGATGATAGTGTTATATTTTGTGCAGAAATACGTAAATATGGTAAGTATTTAAATAATATTGTTTAGTATGTTTGAATTGTTACAAGAGAGTTAATACATCAAATATCATAGGTACTCGGCCTTCATTACCAGCTATTAATCTAGGCAAAGAATATCAATCAGTACTTGAGATATTTTTTGCATGTACTACTATAGATTACAAAATAAGGCCCAGTGCAAAAGGTCTTGATAATTATTTTAAAAACTGTATATTCAAAATTAAAAAGTGATATAATGCTAATTAAAATACTTATTATAAGATATACTATGACTATTTTAACTCTATCAGAATATAGTGGAAGGTTTTATAAAAAAATACTGTTCATTATACTTATTAATAAATTTTTACTTTTACAAAGTTCTATAGTTTTTTCTATACAAAAATCATTATCAGCAAGATAACAACAACTATTATACTGATTATGATGCAAAGTTTAATTTTTTTCTGAAAAAATATTTTACATTTGATAACATTAGTATCTTTACAACCATACATTTAATAGTAATAAAATGTAGTTAATTATTAATACCTTTCTATAGCTATGACTGCGTTTTTCTGCTTTTCTGAGATCATTGCGGCCGCTATCAACATTATTTGCCGTTTTGCCAGCAAAATATTCTACACTATGCACTTGCTCTCCCTATGAAAAAGGAATGACAAAAATTATACACATATTTAAAATGTATAATTTCATTATTTTATTTGTTTATTGCACTTACTTGTTTTTCAATAAGGAATGCCATTTCAGTAAACATATCCCTAACTTCAGTTATAGATTTTTCTAATTTTGCTATATCATTATGTCTGCTTTGAATGTCTGATAATTGTTGCCTTGCAATTCTACTGTCTTCTAAAATCTATACATGGTAAAGTTTATTTTCATTGGAATTTTCTAAACAACAATGAACATAAACACTTACATTATCAACAAATAAACTATTTCCTTGATTATCCAGTAGCTTCTCTAGTTCTTCACTTGTAATATGTTTTCTGACTAATAAATAGAATACAATATAAATATTAGTAATATTCAAATTATAATAATAAATATTTGACTAAAAACATACTTAAAACTTTTTGTTGTTGCAAAAGTAAACGGCATTTATCATGATATCTTAACATTGATATATTATATTCTTCCATAATTTCGGAAAATAATCGTAGCATTGTTGTGTATTGTAATGCTTTAACTCGTATATGTATTGGTCCCTCCCTTACACTGGTTAATGTTAAATTGTCAATTGGAGATATTTCCTTTCCCATTTCTATAAAAATTGAAACCATAATTGAAACGCATACAAACATCAGCAGGGATGAATCTTTAGAGAACATTCAAGTTGATTCTCCAATGTATGTCTCATTCCAAATATATAATTTATTTCTCAAACTAAAAAATGAGATTTTACTATGTGACTATTTCGGGGCATTAGAAAATATAGGCCATGATAAATCTCTAAACACCTGTTCATTCAATTCAAAAGAGTGCACAATATATATATATGCTTGCATATACATATATATATTTCACGTTGCACTTTTAGCGAATTAAAGTAGGCAGTTAGTTTCCCGCCTCCGAATGGACGCCGAAGTTCTAAATAGAACTTCTTGTTACTTAAAAGAGATGTTTTGTGATAAACCCTCAAAAAAGTTTATTGTTGGTCTACATCACAATGGAATTATAAAATCGTTATCAATACGTTCTCAGAAAATGATAACCTGAGGCCATAATTTTGCTTTATCAAATGATAAGTTAAGGTTATGTTTACATTTGTAAGATACAGTTGAAGAAATGTGATAATAATTTTAGTTTGGTTTAAAACAAATTTAAACTAAAAGTAATTGTAATTATGGAATCTTTGAAAATATTTGATAATTTTAAAATCAGTGATTTGGATGAAGACTGGATTCAATCCATTTGGAATGGGGAGTTTATGATTTTCAATGAACCACCTGATGAATATCTCATGTTTATAGAAAGTGAAGACATGAGATTGCTTTTACACAAATGTTATATTATTGTAAAAGCCTGGTTATTAGAAAGAACAGATCACAATGATCCTGAAAGTTGTTTCGAAACATCTTGGAACACATTGATTATTATGGATGTAAAGGTGCGTGCAATATTAGCTGTATTGGGTTATATAATAAAAAATGGTCAGAGTAAAGAAGCTGATGAGAACTCAAGACAATCAAGTCTTTATGCGATTAATTTGTATTTTATATTTCTGGCTATTCCTGGTAGTAATGCATTTAATGTATTTCATCCAAATTTATATCAGCATGCGATAGAGACAATTAAAATACATTCAGAACAATTACAGCCAGTTACTAAGAAACGTAGGAAATCAATGAACTTAGACGATTTAGTTGTTACTGATGAGTTGATGAATGAAAACTATGTCCTCTCACATGATGAGAAAGAAATTCTTATGAAAGATTTGAATACAATTGTTTCCACATTTATTATAATGATAAGATCATTCTGGTTTAAAGATCACATACGATCATTAGATATTACCATTCATGGATTAGTTGAAGTTACAAAAATAGAAGATGATTCTATGCTCTCTCAGCACATTAGATACAGAGATGATACAGTGGTTTCATTGTCACAGAATGCTTATGTAGCTTTATGTGAATTATGCAGCAACAAACATGGACCTATTGACGTTACTATAACATTCATAGCAAAATATATATTACCACGTTTCTTATGCAATCATATGGATGTACAAATGAAAGTATTTACAAATATACGTGAAAATACTATACATTTTTTAAAGAATTTATTATGTAGATATGAGAAAGATGCTACAAGTGCAATTTTAACATTAATACAACACCTAATGTTAAACTGTCCAGATCGGCTGGAAGCACGACAAAGACAAGTTGGTATTTTAGTAAAGCTCCTTGGAATATGTAAACATGATCTTATAGTAAAGGTATTTAGAAATGTAATATTATTGTCACATCATTCAAAAATACCATTTAGGTTGTTTGCTCAAGAACTTATTGGAAAATTATTGATTGAATCCTTTTTAATAAATTGCAATTTAATGGATAATTTGAAAATTAAAGCAAAAAGAATATTATTTGCAACTGTATTGAGTAGATGTATGGATTGTTCAAGCATGGTAAGAGGAAAGGCCATTGCAATAATTGCTGAATTCACAGAATCTGATAGTGAAATAGATAAGGCTATGTTTCAAGCTATTTTTAATGAGTCTGATCCAAATAAGAAATTTGTAACATTTCAAGAATTAAAGAATGCTTTGTCTGAAAATGTGGACTTATTACCAGGTTCAAATGTTTTGATAAAAATGCTCATGGAGCGTATAGAAGATGAAAGAGCAATGATACGAAGAAGCACATTACAAATTATGAAAAATTTAATTCTAATGTTTCCAAATTTAATAAAGGAGGTTGTATCTGTAATAAGTCGTAGATGCAGAGATCCAGCATTATTAGTACGCCGTTTTGCAGTACAAGTGTTGTCTCAACTTTTACAGCAATTCCCAGATAATTCTCAACTATTACATGAATGGGTACAAACTGTCTTACCACAAATATTTGATATTGAAATTAAAGTACAAGAAAAGGTGCTAGAATATTTACAAGAACTACTATTAAATAAAATAAAAGATGTTTCTACAAGTGCTGATACTGATACAAATAGTTTACCATGGAAAATATTAAATACTTTAGCTAATATGAAAATGAGAAAACATTTATCAAAAGCTTGTAATATGTGGGTAAAAAATGGTGGTATTATTACTAATTCAGTAGTAAAGAATATACAGTCCCATATTGGGACAAGTAATAATATAGGTGCATGGGTATTTTTAGTAGCTTTGGCTGAAAATACCAAGTTACCCAACATGAACAAATACATTTCAAATTACAAGGAAATATTGGAATATAATAATTTTTGCACAAGTTTAGTTTTACAAGTTTTAAGATATTCTTGGAAATCTTTGGACCATGAAGTTTTAGAACATCTTCATGTTTATATGTATAAATGCTTACAGCAATTTAAAATCAACTATGGTTTGATTAGTATCTGTTTGGATATTATATACAATATAATACTTTATTTAAATCCAGATAAAGGTAATAATTTGTTGGAGCTGTACATGCAAAATTTGATGAAGATTTCAGAAACAGAAATTGCAAAAATTTTCAAAAATGAATCTGAAATTGTTGATACAGTACCTAATTATTTGAAAGCTATGTTTACATTGGGAAATGCTACACTTTTATGTACTTCTAAAATTTCACCATCAACATTAAGAATTTTACAAGGGATGTTACTTGAATGGGAAGCATTACCAGAAGCAATAAAAGAAATAAATGAACTACAACCATCAGCAGTTGTTATTCTTGGTCAACAAGCAGTGAGAGATCGTGAAGTAGCAAAAGAAATAGTTCCAATATTTGGTCGATTAATGAGACAAGAAACAAATTTAGATTCAGTTATTCATATTGCCATGAAAATAAATACTGCAAAAGCTCTGGCTGATATTTGCATTAGATTTACTGCATTAGTTGAACCTTATTTATCGGATATGTGTGTAAGCATGAAAGATTCAAGTCCACAAGTACGAGAAGCTATCATGGTGATATTTATTCAACTTCTTCTTGAAGATTATATCAAAATTAAAGGTCCATTTTTTTTTCATATATTAACAATGCTGTCAGATTCAGACAGCATGATCCGCGAATTAACTAATTTCCTTATTGAAGAGAGACTTTTAACAAAGAATAAAACTTTAATATCACAACAATTTCTGCAAAGTATATATCATTATAATAATTATCGATCCCAACATAAAGTTTATGACCTAAGGATGCGGGAAAAAGAACGAAAAGCTTTAACACTTCCTGGCAAAAAGAATGAAGAGAAACGGAAAATAATTTATGATTTCATGTTAGATCATTTAGATCCACCAGGGAAAATAAAATTACTTGTAAAAATAACTAGTCAAATACTTGGTGGAACTTGTGTTGATTCAATCAATGTTAAAAAAGAGGAAGGTGTAGGTGTTTTAAAGGATGCATTATATGTAATTGGTAATAAACGTTTACGACCGTCATCTTTTAATAAACACAGTGATGATGATCAACAAGAGAGTGAAGAAACTATAGCTCAGACAGTTACACCTACTACTAATGCTATGGCTGTCATCATTGAGGGAATAAAGAAGCATGGCTTAGAAGTATTGTTACCTGTATTGATAAAGCTTAGGATAAAATTATCAGTTTCTAAATCTACATTAGAAAATGAAGTAAAAAAACTATTAGTTAAAACATACTCTGAGTACAATAAGGATCAATTATCAAATATCTTAAGTGAATATCCTAACTTGGAAAAAGAAATTGAGCAATTTAAGAAGTAAGTAAAATGTTTAATATTTTGTCTTCATGATCAGTTATTAATGATAATGAATTTTAGGCAATTGGAAGATGTCAATTCTAATGATGAGGATTCTAATGAAGAAGGAACATCACTGCCAGAAACGAATAAGCGAATTATAAGTGAGAAGAATTCAGATTTAACGGCGTATAAATTATCTCCCACAATTGTGATAGAACGTGTTTCAGATTCTCAATTATCAAACTGGAAGAGAGCATTAGTAAATCCATCGTCGCGAACTACTCCTGTAAATGGTTGGGATTCAATTCCTTTGGCTTCACCTTCAGAATTATTAGGTTCACCTACTCAACCTGGTCCTAGTACAAGCACACCCAAGTCATTCAAATACTTGGACTCAAATGGTCACGTTACAAAAGCTAGAAGACTTTCCACTTTTTTTCAAGCTGAAAATCTATTCGATAATTTCCAGTGCCCGATGGAAGAAGTTCAGTATGATAGTGAGTCTGATTAGAATAAGTAAAATAAATTATTTCTATTTATGATGCATGTATAGAAAATACAAAAAACCTACCTCTTAATTTTCGTTGAATACGAAATGACGTTTGGGAAATAGTGTACATTCGATTTTCAAGTTCTTTTTGCATGTCTGAAACACGTTATTCATTAGCGAAAAAATAACAAAAATATTTGATATTTTATTCTTACCCTTATTGGTATACGCGAGAACATTATTATGCAAATCCTTTATAATTGAGATATTTTCGGTTATAATTTCAATCAAAGCACGAACTTCTTCTGCCTATATCAACAATATTTAAATGTCTATTGTAAATGTAGAAATCTGTGATATTTGAAAAACGACTTAACTATGTACATAATGTACATACGTACTTCCTGTAATACTTCTTTCAATTTTTTATTTTGGGATATTTGAATATGTACATTCTGTAAAAATCCTTTACCAAATGTAGTGTTATTATTTTGACACTAAACAGAAATAGAAATGTACATTATATTATATATTTTGCATGAAAAATAGTATTTTAAAACACAACATAATATTTCACATATAACGTTAAATAGAATATTATGCTGATTGTAATATAAGCTTCACTTTTAAATTTGATAAATGGTAAAAAATACTAACAGCGCGTAGCTCTGGCATTCGATCACGAACCATGATGAGTATTGTTTGAGTATCGGTATACAACTGATAATTTTATCCATAAAGTACAGTTTGTTATCTGTCTTATCAGTACAGTAGAGATAATTGATCAAATTCAGTGTATTGTTGGCACTGTTACTTATAATTGTTGCGATTTAATTCACGAAGATTAGTTAAACATATTCGTACGTATCTCCTCTACTAAACTGTTTGACTTAGTTCACGGCTGAACTGCATTACTTTACCTAGAAGATGCTTTGCATCTCAAATGAAATAGGAAATAGTCACTTAGCAGCTGGGTTACAAGGACAGCTTTGATATAAATTATGCACCTTCGACTCGTTCTTTCATTCATTCCTTTTTTTTTTTTCTTGGAATTACTGTAATACTCTTCCTTGGAAAGTATGGTAATTAGTTTTTTATTGTTTTGATAACATGCTGCCTATTGTTTTTGTGCAGTGAATAGTAATTAATATATAGGGTGTAAAATACAAACTAATTTTTAAAAGTATATTTTGACTAAAGAATACTGTTATTTTCTAAATTAAAAAAATTAGTCTATTATTTAAAAAATTGTTGACATTGTTGGGTTGCGCAATAATAAAGTTATATGAAATATATTTAAAAAATTATTAGGTTTTTAATTTTTTGTTGAAAAATGAAATTAAAATTCGGATAAATTCCAAATATTTTGTCAATTTTCTGTGATGTTGTGCAAAGAAAAATGTTTTTTATTTATGTATAAAAATATATATATATTATCGTGTATTTTCTGTTCGAGAGTACTTGATGGTTGCTAAAGCGTACTTTTTTATAATTTAATAAATTGCACCATTTAACGCGTTTATGCTTACTATTCCATTAGATTATAATAAACATAGATAACAGTTTGGGAAAACAGAGAATGTGTTTATTACATTGTAAAAATAACATTAAAGTAACATTAAACAAATAATTATAAAATATTGTATTAATATTACATCAAAATAAAATATCTTAATATCACTTCGAAACATAGTTTTAACATTTAAAATATATTTTCTCTTACTCTTTCAATAAATAATATATCTCTTTTTTGTGCACGTTACACTAATACGAATACAATATACAAACCAACAGGAAGAAATAGATGTATCATTGAATTATTAAATTTTGTTACTTTTTTCTTTTTAAGGCAAATTAATCAGTCTTATAGAACCTTGAATTAGCACAGGATGATTGTATTATTTAAAAGTACATCATATACTTATTTTGTTTACGTCATCACAATTTCATCATCAACAAGATATATAATTCTATCATAAAAACAACTTTGAAGGATACATACTAGCTGCATCAAACGAATGGTTCTAATATTTCGATGTCGTGAAAACATATTTACAATAGAATGCGCTAAATGTGTTCCGCGTATCTTTCAATACTATAAGATTTGCTTTATACATGTATGTATATCTTTCTAATGTACATATACCAAAAAATAAATAACGGAATTTCTGCTCACAGTTTTGTGATTTGCAAAAAACAACATCCCGTTTACCTTTACAATCCTGTAACGTTATGAAATATGATAAGATTGCACTTATTTCATCATCCTATTTATAAATTGTTTCTAACAATATATATGTGTATATATATATCTTTAGAAATACTGATGTTTTCCAACGATTTACGAATTTAATTTCTATTTTGTTGGGCGGATAACGGACGTAAACTTTGCTAAGATGTTCCCGTTCTCGTTCTAAGTTTATCCTTCAGATAATTAGCAACCTGCGTCTGTGAATGTATAATAGCTAATTGGAGAGGCGTAACACCTTCTTGGTTAACGAGTAAAGGATCCGCTCCCGCTCCTACCAGTTGCCTCGCAACAGTCATTTGTCCTGTTAAAGCTGCTGCGTGCAGTGCGCTTTCACCGTTCTGAAACGTAACAATTACCAATTAATTGTACCTCGAAATGGACTGCGGAATTTTTTAATTTTCAAACTTTATCATTTTTATCAACTTCCATCGAATCCACATATTTTCTCAGTTATTCAGGATCGCATACAATAAGCCAAGGAATCAACCCATGAAATCTAACATTTTAATTTTTATATAATACGAAAGCTTACTGGAAGTATGCCAAGCGATGGACGATACTTCAGTAGTTCACCGACAACAGCAGCATGTCCCTTGTGGGCTGCTTTAAAAAGCGGCGTTGCGCCATCCTACGAATGAAAATATTCTAAAACCATTGTTCATTTAAACGATCCATGTTTGTCTCTTCTCATTGCTCGATCAGACTTACATGTCTGGTGGCGTCGACCTTCGCGCCAGCTTTCAAAAGCCTCCTTACAACATGATCGTGTCCCATTTGCGCTCCTATCCATAAAGGCGTGGCACCGTCGGTTCTTGCCGCATCCGTTTTTGCCCCGTGTTCCAGCAGGACCTCCAATATTCGCACGTGTCCATTTTGAGCGGCGATAAATAATGCGGTAGCACCGTCCTGTTACATTTGAACAATTTATTATTTTTACATTCTTTTTACATAATTTTTTCCTTGTATTTCCCCTTAATTACGGGAAGCCTAAATTGCACGTACCTTCATGTGAGCATTGGGATTGGCACCTCTTTCTATGAGACCTTCCACAACATCCAGATGACCGCACTGGCACGCAACAAAAAGTGGAGTACCGCCGTCCTGAAATCGTAACCAGAGATCGTTAACTTTTCCTTTTCACTCAATTAACAGAATTGCTGTGGAACTCACTATGCTGCAGGAATCGACCACGGCGCCGTGTTCCAGCAAAAGATTGGCTATGTCCATGTAACCACCTTGGGCAGCAAAGAAGAGCGCCGTTGTACCAGTCTAAAAATACCAAGCAATAAATTGTCAAAGATTTCGCCGGAATTCTAAAGCATTGTGCAAATGTGCTAAAGAAGATTTTATGACGCAGACCATCGTATATTCTGTGAAGAGATCGCAAATAAAAAAATGAAGGGGAATAGAATGCAAAACCGGCAGTCTTTTTCTTTCATATTGAAAAGATTTTGTTACGAAACGGTTTTATTTTGCTTTACAATAGCTACAAGCGAACGCTTTCATCCATGAGAAAAAGCAAGAACAAAAGTTCATCTTGAAGAGTATCATTTGAAAAAAGGAAAGGAACAAAAATTCCCAAAGAAACTGGAGAACGTAGAGAAAGGTGTCTCTTAAAAAGACCAATGGAACACTTTAATGCATCCGATAGTGACGCAAAGAAACGATTGAATATTCATGATACTCCTAAATGCGTAAAAATTTCGAGTTACACTTTATCGTCGGGCGATGTTGTTTTAAATGTCACGCATGAATACGTCTTCGAATAATTAGCAGCGAACATTCGCCATTTAAATGTCACGTTCACCTTAAGTTCCGCGTTCGTGTGACTGTCTGGCTGAAAGGCGCCATCAATTTTGCATTTTATTTCCCCATCCATGAGACACGCCTTTCTACCCGATATGAAAATGGAGACTGAATTTGTCCCCTGCTATTGCCACACAGAATTTCCACTGTGATGGTAATATCTGTAGGTAATTGACAGCGAGAGCGACATCCTGTCGCCTTTGTCACGACACGGTGTCTGCTGCTATAATATGGAGAGGTGTCTTCTATTTCCGAAGCATCGATCTATGTTCACTCGGTGTCCCATGAAAAATTCATTCATCATCGTCATCTTTAATTATAAGTCATTCTCAAAAGTTAAACAAATTTGGCAGTCTCAAAGATCCAGGGTAGTAGGGACATCGGGGGCAAGCTTATCGAATGGTCACCGTACCCTGAATAAATAAATAAAAATAAGCTTTCGAATTGGACATCAATTGATCGGTAAAGGAGAGAAAGTGCTAGTGTGTGTTTCGAATATCCCCGAAAGGTACAGCGTGTGTCCGGTGCGATGCAGTTGAACCTGTTCGAATACCGGGCATATGCACTTTCACTGACTCTGACTGCCTTGGAGCATCCGGTGATCGTCGACCAAAAGTCATTCTGATCGACTTGTCCCTTCGAATCGAATTATGTATCTTTCTTTGTCGGGTACATCGGTTTTAGTCGTGTCAAGATCGCTGCTATCTAGCTAGAGAGGTTCCACAGTCCGGTGTTCCTCGAACCATGTCAAGTTGGGAGACCTAATACCTATCCATTACAAACCGCAGAAATTCTATAACGGCGATCAACCTGTCTATCTGGTCAGGGTAACATTCACCATCGTGGTCATAAACCTTATTTTCTTCTTTCCTTCATTCTTGATACTGCCGATCATATCGATACCGAGAAAGTTTGGCTCGTTTGCTCTAAAAATGTGTTCAGTTACAATAGATTCGTAACGACCATTTTCGAAGATTACTCAATAAAATAATTTTTAAAAGACATGCTATACACCATTATATTACTTTGCAATTAAGTTATGTTTCATGAAAATGAAGTAAAGAATGAATTTATAAAATGTGAACCTATAACCATCGAGTACTTGCGAGAACGGTAATTGGTGAAGAGACATCTAACGGCAGTTTCGGGAACTATTAACGGACCGGCTGCCAAATGCAAATACCGTGTTTGCACAACTTGCAAACATAAGTGGAACGGTACAAAAGGTCAGAGTTATTTTTGGTAGCCGATAAAACCCACAGGAGTTTAATTAATTTGTCAGAAAGTGGGCAAACACGGTAATTAGCGGCAAATGGTGCATGGTACCTGTAGCGAGCCCGCGCAACCCGTACCCCCGACGCAAACTCGTACGATCGTATCAATTAATGCACGGTGTACCGCGAAGAGGATGTTCCGATAGTCGGTTGGGCATCGTCAATTTATAATGAACTTGTTACTTCCTGCCGCAATCCGCTTTTCAGCGCACACACGCTATTTTAACAGGCTACATTTATGCGATACAACCAGCTTTCGCGTGCTGCGATAGCTAGTTTATTTGTAATTCTTATGAACAACCGTGAAGTTTGGAAAATTTCCGCTGCACCGACACCTGGGAATCCGAGAACGTTCTTTCTTTCGTTCTTTCGCAATACCGCATATATAGCGGAGCTCGTTCCGTGTAAAAATAGATATCCAAGAAGTGGAAATCATCCGCTTTTTAGTACCAATGTTTACGCGTTTCATAAATTGTTCAGCTACGAACAATAAACCGAAGAGTAAAAATACAGACGTGTTATAACTTATACAAGAAACAAATGTTAGTATAAAAGTTTTCCTCGTAAATTCCTAACAAAAGATCATTTTTCGCGATCTAAAATCTCTTAAATAGATTACATCGAACATTCAGTGAATATTTACAAAACGTTCAAGCATGGTGAAACGATAGCCGTGTCAAACCGTGCGTACATTATATACAATTTTGATAAGTTATCTCAGATAAAGATTTCCATTTTCAGGAAATATTACGTAGTCCGTAATCGAGGAAGTACTCTATCTTTTATCTCAAATCATAATCAACTTTCATAATAATAACATTCTCGAAATTCGCGAAGCTAATGGTACGTTATTGAGGGAACATCAGTAGCAACATTGAAAAGTTTGTTTAAACTGGTCGAAAGTCTGCTCGTGAACGAGGCCAAACTTAAGGGATCAGTGTGTCACGAACGCCCACGCACGATTTTCAAGCCGATAGCGGCAATTTGTACAGAAGGCAGGTTTAGGTGGTTCGCACTCGAACGCGAGTGGTTATAGTTGCATATTATGGTAGGCGTCGCTATTAAAACACATTCGGATCACGCGAACTCGAATATGTACCTACACCGCCGGTGCAACCCAACGTGCTCTGCTTCGGTAACCTTGAACACATACGTAACTCGTTTTATATCCCAACACCGACGGCAGTTATCAAGAAAAATATGTCTTGAGCGTATCCAAGGCGTAATTCTTTCTTTAAATACTATAGCTACTACCCTAGTTTAAAATATTTTATAGTCAGTGAAAACTAAGTATAATAAATTCCACATTTTTACTTTTAAACTTGAGAATTTGAACATTGACAAATTTTTATATTTGAAAACTGTAGAATTTTATAATTTATTTTAGTCCACGTCGTTGCACTGAACCCCAATGCCCGTAAGCCCTCTCATATGCACTTGATCCACATATGCTATTTAAAAATCATTACAACGTTAATGCACTATAATGTGCATAGAAAAGGTCTATCAGCATTCCTCGTATAATGGATTCCTCCTAATTGCCTAAGCATGCGATCGTTCAATAGGAGGCCACCTATTTCTTAATCTCATAACACGAATTAGAAACTTTCCTATCATTCGAATAATCGAGCGTTCGCTAGAACGATTCGCGACTAATTACGCCACTCTCGCGTCTACATTCGTATATCTACTTTTCATCGGTTGACTCTCTCCGAAGCGTTGAAAAATTCATCGAGAACCAAAGTTTCGTTTCTTTCTGTAGTTAACGGTGTTTCGCTAGGATGAGCATAAGTGGTGATCGTTGAAAGCCGGTCGCTGTCAATAAAAATAATTCTGGAACACGAGTAACAGCGATTGTGCAACGGGTCGTCGCGTGCTTAGGTTTGACGCACGTTTGCGTAATTTGTTCTCGGCTTAAGAGCGTCATCGCTCGGAATCGGTCTTAGAAACCAGAAATAACGTTCTTCGGATCGTTTTTCTTTTTCCTCCGCGCGGCTACTAGGTTTCGAGTCATTTACATACCGACACTTCTTCGGCTCTAGAAAATAAGGCAGGTGAAAGGATGATCAACGTCTTAATAGAAAAAGATAAGGAGCGACAGAAACTGTTGCAGTCATTGCATGTTTTTACCTGAAATCCGAGACGACTTAATTAACGAATCACGCGCCAGATATTTGCTTCGTAATTGAAAGCTAAGCGGACGTTCTGTTCCGAAAAGAAGAATGCATTCAACAGACTTCGATGGTGCCTTGAATTTGCATACAATGCGGAGACTCTCGATGGCACGGGACACCGAAACCTACGTGGATTCGGCGATAAATCGTCGCAGGCCACTTAAAAAGGACCACTCGGCCGCTTCCTGGTGTTTCGTGTTACGAGCTATTTGGGGTTCCCAAGCTCTTCAAATTCTTTATGAACGAACCAACTTCTCGAGTCGTAAAATTCTCAAAGTTTGAAAAGTACGATTCACGCCTCGTAAACTGTACGAGATCTTCATGAACGAACCCACTAATCTAGTTGTTTCTACATATATTCAAAATAATTGTGAAGCCAGAGAGAAAGAGAGAGCGTTTGATACGCTTTTTTCGTCCGCGAGATCGATGGAGATACAGCGCAATTTACAAGACTCATTATCGGATGCTAATATTGCACGGTATCTCTACAGCAGAGATTATCTGGATAAACACGAACATATTATTAACATCGGCGACTTTGACGAGAATCAATTTATATTTAGATTGACTTGGCAAACTAGATCGTTAGTTAACACTGGCATTGATGTGGGCCTTGTTAGACTTAGTTCGTTTTCTTCCTGCATTTTTTATCGCGCAAGCTTTCTGGTACTTTTTAATTTATGACATAGAACGCACATGTAATAAAAACTTATAAACAGGCAATATCTTAGTAGATACCACAAGCAAACATAGTAATGATAGTCATGAATATATGGTGTACAAACATATGGTGTATAAAGAGCAGAACAGTATAAAAAGCAGAATAATTCCATTTCTGTTAGCCCATATGTCAAAGATAACATGTGGCCGGTAATGATAAAATTTCAGATCCATAAAAGAAAGTTTGACATTCTAATAGAAAAGAGTAAATCAGGTAAATCTGTAACTTTCAGTCGTCACAAAGGTTATTTCCGCTCAGTGGGTAACGGGGTTGCCAGGACGAGTCTGCTAAGCGAACTTCATTCATTCTTAGCCATTCATTCATGGTCCGGTATACCGTATGCTAAGGACTTACCAGCCTTCTGGCATTAGGATCCGCCCCTTGTTGCAGCAATTCGTTGACCGCCTCGATGTGGCCTCCGGCGGCGGCCAATATTAAAGGAGTAGTTCCATCCTGAAAACAGAAAAAAGTCATCAGTAATAACTGATCTGTATATCCTAATAAAATTCATGGTGACAAAAAATATTTGTGATCAATAATCCCTATCGAATCGCTTTCTAATTCATTTAACTCTTCAACAACGAAAAAGAATGCGCAACTTAAACTTAATTTGAAATTTTTGCTTTTATTTCATAAATTTTAGAATTTTCTTTTAAATTATTTGTGTAATATGTTACTTAATTTAATGATATTCCTAATTATTCCCTTTTCCTTTTTTAAATTAACACATTCACCGTTGACCGATATTACGAATTTAATTTGGTCAGATAATTAAGAAAACAGCAGAATTCCGAATGCCATTAAATCTTCATACTAATCGCGTAATTAATTATGGTACTCATATCAAGATATACTAACGAATGTACGTATATAGCTGTTTCTATTACCACAGCGAATGTGTTAAGTGTATTTTTGTAATGTCGGTCATCGATGACCACTACGGCAATCAACGTACGTCTGTTGTATAATTCGTTTGATTTTTTATGGTCAGCTCTTTTAACACCTTTACGCGAATCCATACTTTGTCGAATCACGTCATCGTTGCATCGGTAATTTACTGCGATAACGAGGCGATTGTTAGTAAGGTTTCTCAATTGACGTAACAACCAATCAGGGGGGACCGGGTCCTTAATGATGTCATTAATCCAACTGATCGTCTGCAAATAAGTAAAGAAGAAGAGCACGGATTTTACTCTGGAAACGGTCGAACGGTACGTTCGCCGTGAAATGTAGATAAGGAGGTTGAACACGTTCGTTCAAAATTCTGAATTCGTCCAAAATACGTCGATGGAGTTCTACGTGGTCAAAGTGGGACACCAAGTATCCATGCGTGATCTAATAAACCACTTTCGAGACGAGAACTAACGTTACTCGGTCTTTTAACGTCGTGTCGTTTTGCATAATGAACCGACTGACCCAACGACAGATCACCACTTCGTAATTCATTCTTCATGCGCACTAAGGTCTACACATGGTCATTCATGACGTAAGAAGAAAATAAGGTATACACTTTTTCCTCGATCTACCTTATCCTTACAGTCGACGTGAACGCGTCCGGAATCTAGAAGAATTCGAAGACGCTTCGTATCGCCGTGTGCAGCTGCCAAATGCAATTCCACATCTCGAGGAGATTCTTTCTGAAATTAAAAAAACCAAAGTAAAAGTTAACTAAAGCGCATTTTGACCTAACAAAATTGTTTGAGAAATCAAGGAATGGATATAAAGATCTAGGCATTTAGATTTAGTGACATGGAGATCTAGGGACCCCACCGATTTGGACCTAAAAGTACAGAAAATCAACAGTGTAAGAATTAGGGTACATAGAAATCCAGAAATATAAAAATTTAGGTAAGTAGGAATCTAAGAATATACCTCTTTATATGAACACTCACACATGTATTATTTTTACAGTACAAATAATAGGTTAACATCCTGTGAATTACCTATGCGGTATATTTATATCAATGTAATTGATACTTTTCACTTAATGTCCGTCTTTCTATTCCGCTTGGTTTCTACTTTTACCAATGCAACCCTTCGTTAGTTATGTATCGATTTAGCAATTATAATCAAGGTGGATAAACTTACTTGACTGCAAGCTGAAATAATTTTTCTCGAACTACTGTGCTTTATAATTTCCCTACTTTTCAATATTTTTAAAATTCAGCAAGATTATTTATTAATACAAATAATTGTAACCCTTTTTTGTTTACGAAATCGTGAATTTTTTAATTTTATAAACCACGTTCTCTCTCGTCAACAGCGTTCCTCTATTTTGGTCCAACAATAGGTTTTATAGGTCATCGCGCGTGAAATACGAGAATCGATTGCTCGAATAAAGAAAAGTCGTTGCATCTTAACCAATTGTTACGATCACGTGTATCGGACACAACCTATTGAACGCGCATAAACGTTATATTTTGTTGTAAATTAGAATCAAGTGATAATCGTTGTGCAATCATCTATACAATCGTGAAGATAAGACACTTGCAAATTTATTGTTCACAGGCAAGTGACATCAGTTTTCCAGAAATTTGTTCTGATCTCATCTAATTTTGCATTGTTGTACACTACTGCTTATACACAAAGATATGTATAAAATGATATAAAAAATTGCTTAAATTCTACAAGCATAATTTATGTTTAAATTTTAATATTTTTAAATAATTTCAGTTTAGAACTTCCATAAATACATGCAAACGGTAGTTCAAACATAGAATGAGCTTCACTGTACGGCATAACAATACATTCAAACGATATCTTAAAATTTACAATGATATATGGCTTTTATTCATTTTCAATTGTATTCAGATGAGTGACATATAATGTTTCATTCAAAAGGTGTTTATACAGAGAATTATACATGCTGGTGCCTATAGGCAGATTTTAATAAATAAAAAACTTACCTTCATAGACATATTTGATATGCATATATAGCAGAATTTCGGCGCGTTCAATGTTTTGTTGTTATTATGAGAACAACAAATACACTTAACATTAACGTTGCAATTATATGCATTAAATTATGCTCTTAATTACATGTCGCGTGTCAATTATATTTGCAACACGCTTTTAAAATGTTACATGAATTAAAACACAGTTTCATATCACAGCCTGTTCAAACGCGCGATAATACTAACACGTCTCTTCGTGTTTATGAAACGCGAAGGCACAATGTAACAGCATCATGAGTGTCCGGATGACTTCAAGTCACCGAATGCCTGGTGGAACTGTAGGGATCGTGGTATAGACAAGGAATGTTTCCTTTAATGTCCCCTTGGTGGCGTTATTTGCCGCGCATTTTTTAACTTTAACTTTAAAATTTTTTAATTCTTAAATTGTAAAATTTGGAAATTTTGCTGTCCCAATGTTGCAAAATTCCAAAATCCCGAAGTCTTAACTTTCAGCAGTCCACTGGAAATCTGTGTCCTACATCACCTGTTTTATCAATTCACATAATTTTGTTCACCGTGTATATGACTGATGGAGTGGGAAATGTACGATAGTGGGGTAGCATCAAGTGGGGAAGCTGTTGAAGTTAGCCAAGCATGATCAGGAAATAAATTTAAATTTCTAGGGATTTATAGAAACTTATTCGATAAAGTTGCCACACTTTGCACATTTGCGATACATGCAAGAGTGTTGTCATAAAACTTTCTTTTTATCGCGAAGCCATTTTACCGTGTACGTCTAGGAACTAAATGTAAGGAAATATATGAATTTACTAAATTTTGTAGTTGAATTTATATATAGAATGATATGCATTTGATACTTTAACTTTTATTGCAGTCGCAACAATGGAGAATGACAATGGAGTACTTGTTGACTTGTATATTCCGAGGAAATGGTAAGTGATGCACGTGGGTCGCATGTGGTTATAAAAAAGGTGGAAATTTTTTATTTTATAACAGATATACGCATTTAGAAATGTTACTTATCAATGTAATCAAAAGTATAACAAACATAGAGCCATAAGTAAATATTAAATGTATGCAAATATATAAAAATTCATATATTTTTATAGCTCGTCAAGTAACCGTATAATACATGCCAAGGATCATGCATCTATTCAGTTAAGTATTGCTGATGTTGATCCTGAAACTGGACGTATGACAGACTCCCAAAAGATGTATGCAATCTGTGGGGCTATTCGTCGCATGGTACGTTATCATGTAAATGTATATGAAAGAATAAATATGTTTATGCATAATAATTTCTTATATTTGTTTAGGGTGAATCCGATGACTGTTTGGTACGCCTTGCAAAAAATGATGGCATATTACCAAAAAATTTTTAATGTAAGATAAATATTTTACTCTTTAAATAAAATTATAAAAAACCAAAGACCTTATACTTTTCATTGTATATATCATTTATTACATGATTTGTACATATATAATTTCACATATGAAATACTGAATCATTATGTATGTATATTAATTATACAGGAAGATATATCCTTGAACATTTTTTTTCCAATAGAGCAATATATTTTACTCGTTTATCTTCTAAAATTATGCTTAGCGCGTATTAGTTATATAAAAATAAAAATCATTTTAAAAAATATAGTTCCATATGTCAAATATGTAAAGTATAGTTTCAGATAGTAATGTTCAATTGCAGTCAACAAAAATGTATTACGAGCGTGTTAAAATATATAGATCTTTCTTTTATACATGTAACATCTTGAATAATAAGAATTAGTAAAATTTGTAAACGTTTTAAAGAAATATTTAGTATCTGTTTAAACTTTTATATAATACGAATATGGTCTTAGCTAATTTTAGTGTTTTCAATTGTTGATTCTTATTTATCCAAGCTGACAGCCAAAGACATTATTATATATTTATTTTCACAATATTTATAGTTGCATATTCGAATGTTGAAGGAGAATTACATGATCAAGCAATATTAAATGACGACATAAGTACCTTATCGTTTTGTGCATAGATCATTTATATTTGGCAAAGTACGGTAACTTGTAAAGGTTCGAGACAATTTAATCCTATAAAATATTTTCATTATGTGTAGTAATAATTGCTGGGAACTTGTCTTTTATGCATAAACAATATTAGAAAGTAATGAAACTGTCTTCAAACATTACCCTGAGTACATGCTATAGAATATTATTTCAGTTTGAATGAATATGTAATTACCATAGTAGGCCACTAAGTTCATATATATATATTTAAAAATTGCCCATTGGGAAAGAATAATTACATCTTCATCACATGCACGATTAAGAATTTTATCCATGTAATAAGCTAATATATAATGTATATCTAATATTCATAGATATGCCTACTAAAATCAAGTATTTGTAGCTAAAGTAATTAAACATTTCTGTTGTATAAACTCTAGGATAAAGTAATAATAATATTTAAAATTGTAGAAGTACTGGATCAATTACTTTGAAATTTGATTTGTTAATTTTTTTTAATTCATTGTAACTATTATTCTATTACAAAAGCGTTTTTTTACACTATCAACCTATTTCTTAAATGAAAATTTCTTTGTCTAATTGCAATAAATGTAGAAATTTTCTTAAGAAATGAAATTGCTGGTCAATCATTTAAGGCAATCTATCACTTTATAAATTTCATACGTATCTTACACTATTTTTATACATGGTCAAGCCTGTGTATCATATGTTTAACACAGGAGTATCTGATAAGGAATGGACGCGATTGAATCTGCGATTTTTCAAAGCTGCAATTGCTTCTATAAGATCTGCTCTTTTACTAAAAAAGTCTACAATTGCTTGACCTGTTAAGGCAGATGCCAGGAACTGTTCAACACTTATTGACCAATCAGGATCGGCAGACGAAATTATACTTGACGGATTTCCATTGCGATCAGGTGACTAAAAACAGTGATTATCGTAAAATATATATTAATATAAAACACTTTGATCAACGTAACAATACATACCCGCTCTGCAACCGATGACTGTTGCGCAGCAGTAGCAGCTAAGAGTAAACTGTCTTCAGATTCATCTCGATCAACATAAAATTTTTTACCAACATCTCCCAACTGAAGCAATAGTGTACCTATCGTTAGCAAGAAATATACATTACAATACATATACATGTTCCATTTTTATAGTATAGGTTCCACTTTGTTTCTTTTACCTATCGAAGCTATGCAATGATAAGTTTCTTGTTCTTCTGGTTGTGCAGGGAACATATCATAAAGAGTTTTCCATAGTGCTATGAAGTGCCGTTGAGACATTTTTGGTACTGTTTTCAAATCCAATGGACTATCTTTGGATGCTATCATAGAACGTAAGCTACCCATACTTTGAACTTCCCATGATTGATCTCCTTGTTGACTATTCAAACTCGTCGAACGCGATAGAGTACCTATAGTTGGTTCTTCTGCTAAGCTGACTGGCATTTCTAAGGAAGCAACACTTTGTTCCATGCTATCAAAGAAATCTGTGGCCTCTGCCGCTACTTCTGCACCATCTGATATTAACAATGTATTTAACTTATTTACCTTAATCATAAATATTTATGTTTTTTGTCACTGTATTTGTGTAAGTAATAATACCTACCAGAATGTGTTGGTGATTCGAAATCAACGGGTGTAAGTAATGGTGGTAAATGTAGAGTATATAAAAGTTTTAACCTCTGCGTTAAATCGGCAGTTGATGTCATTCCAATAGCTTGTACTAATTCCCGAAAGTTTAGCAGACCATCACGATTACGATCCATTAACTGATAGTACAATAGTACTTATAAACATTTTCTGTATTTGCTTGATCTTATTCAATAAAATTAAGATACACATAGATGTTAATTCTCTACTACTTTATGTAAATAGTTTTCTTTCATTAAAGTAACTGCAATTAGAAACTAAAGACTTTTTTGTAAAATTTAATTAACTTACACGGAACAATCGGGCAGCGAGAGATTCTGCTTGACTACATTTTCCCCACAGCGACAAACCACCAAATAATATCCTAAACAATTCAAAGTCTACCTTATATGCTTCATATGGTGGTTGAGTTGGATCATAACGATCAGGTTCCGACTTTCGTTGACTCATTAATTCTTCCCTAACTAAACTTAATAGATCCTAAAAATATCAATTTGTTATAAAATGAATTTATTAACAATAGAATTTTTGTATAATACCTGTAATTCTTCCATTGTCATGTATTTGTCAACAACAACACTTCTGATTACATTTTTTTCGATTCCATCTTCTAAACTTTGAACTACTCTAAGTCTGTGTTTCAAACGAAGCCTTTCTATCCCACCAATCGTTAAAGTTCCATATCTTGAATATGCTTCATATATTAAAGTCTGTACAGATATGCTCTAAAATAAAAAACGTACATATATAACTTGAAGTCATATTTACTTTTATATATATGTATATATCACTTATATTATATATAATATTTACGAGAGCATTCTTACTCTATTAGGAGTAGCACTGTCAACTGGTCTAGGAAAAATAGGGCCCTCGTCATTGTACACACCTCCGAGATAGTCAGTTAACAATTGCATCGCTTCACCGTCGTCGCGACAATTAAGTAACTTATCTTGATTCCATTCCAGTACTGTTAATGCTATCTGACACAGGAAGAAAGACCTGTTTACTTCAAATTTCTTCTGTATGTATTTTATTCTGCATTTGTTAGGAAGCATATCAATAAAGTTCAATATTCTCACTAATGAAAGATAATAACAAAACAGGAAATAAAGTACTGACTTGTATAAAATGTTATACCTGAAAAATTACTTTTGCACCGTCATAGAAGAAGCAATCCATTATATTCACTGCGCTGCTGGTTGGCATGACACTTAGAAATATGGTTAAAAACCATGAAAGTGATATAACTTTGATTAAACCAAGTTCCTGTAATCTGGCATGTAAAGTTGGTAAATATTCAGCAGCTAACTCTTCCAAAAGGCCCTGATCAACGAGAGCACCAACTACTCTCCTGTCATAATAATCGGGTAACAAAGATTCGCATACGTTACATAATTGCCAGAACGCAGATTCTTCTGAACAATAGATCAATAGAACCGAAGCGACTATATTCATTGCCTGACAATAACCTGCCCCAAAAGAAGTCTTAAAATCTTGTAAAACCTTTAAAACAATGATTATCTAATAAACTTGAGTTATACCAATTTGCGGATTTTTCCATGCATATGCAGAAAGAACTCTTCTTAACGCACTGATACCGGTGTCAGATTGAAAAGCTGGATGTTCAGGCAACGATCTATGTAAATCTCTTTCTATCTCCTCATTTGCTTGACAAGATTTGCCCAATGATTGGTCAACTAATGATTTATAAAGACCTGGGTTCATTACCATTTCATTTAAAGCACCTAGAAATTATTTGAAATTGTAATATTACAATATACACATAATCGTAGTATTACAAATATTTATAGTTACCAGAAAAGGTAAGCCAAACTTCTCCTCTAAGAGCCTGTGGTACACCTTGAATTATAAGTTTTGCCGTTTCCGTTGTCCTATACATTGTAACACCTCTACCATACTCTCCAAAATGAAGTTCCCATTGTTTTTCTTTAGCTTCTTGCTTTAATGCTGCTTCATTACTTAATGGGGCTTTAAACAAAGTCATTAGTGGTGGTTGAGGTTTCCAACTTTGAGCTGATTTGGCTTGTTCAGAATTACTGTCATTCTGATGTGGATTGTTTTGGAAAAATATACTGTCTGTACTCCTATCATAAAAGAAAGTACACTGAGTGAAATACTGGTTAAAAGAAAAATAAGATACATGATAACTTACATTGACAATTTAGATTTTGCTAATAATTCAGATATTTTTTGAACAACAAAATCTCTATCATGAATTTGAGCAAATAAAAATGACGATCGAGCCGTTGTCACTAAAATAGATTTGTCTATTCCTGTACTAGATGACTGATTTTCAGCAGGTTCTATGAGCCTTACTTCTCTCAAAGGGATAACTAGACTTACTAATCTTCTTACCTAAATTAATACAAATATATTATTATATAATTCTGCATTTTATATTTATCCAAATATATTACCCTGCTTTCAAAACACATATAGTTTTGAGAGAGAAAAATCTTTCCCCAAACATATCTTTTGTTGTATGGTGTCCATAATGTTGCATCAATACTACCATCCAACTTTTCAATTCCTGGTAATCTAAATTGTAATTTGTAAGCTTCAGAATGTGCTCGTGCATCAAGATCTCTTTTCAAGAAAGATGGTTTTTTAGGTACATTCTTGCTAAAAATGATATATTACTATTATTATATTATTAACAAATATTCTTCATATGTAGTATTATGTTTAAACATACCTTAATTTGTTTAATAATTCTCTATCTTCATTAAAACCACTTTTCTCATCTATAAGTCTATCAAAAATAAAAAATATTTATTTTGCAGGTCTTCCTTATTTTTTTATACAAAAGATTAGTAATAATACCTTTTCATAGCAATATTTGTAAGTTGCTCCATTAATGAATACGTCTCTGATTTATGAAGAAACATTGAAAAATAATGCTGTAAAAAAGTGGGATTCCTGTTACACAACAATTCAATGCTAGAAGTAATGAATACTACAATATATTATTCACCTCTTTATTGTCTCTTGTTACAACACGTATACTGTCTGGAAATAGGATGGAATTAGTTTTACTTAATTCAGTAATATCTGCCCATCTTATAGTTAATTTTGTTTCCCTTGCCAGAATATAGGCATAAAAACACATATGATTTACAGATAAATATAACCATCCTTGTCTAGGTAAACGAGATTTCCAATAACTAAAAAAAATGCAATACTTTCTTAGAAATTATAGTTGGACTAACTGTATTCTTAATGTAATTATAAGCACCTGCAGGAATAATAATTAACCAACTTATCCTCCTTTGGTACATTAAATAGTTGGTGAAATTTAAAGGATACAGTTTTAAATGATTCTGGATCATCTTCTGTGAATAACAATATGTATTATGAATCATATGAAGTGTTATTTCTTAATTAATTGCATAATTATTAATTTACCATCTGCAAACTGGCTATCAGGAATATTGTTTGCAATAATAGATTGTATTTTACAGCAAACAAATTCAGTAATTTCTTCTTCTGTGTCAAATGACTTTAAAGTGTCCATTAAATTTGAATGGAGCCATTCCCAATCTTGTAAAATTTCTTCATGGGTCAAGGAACATGCAATCTCTACACAAGTTTTAAAAACAAAATTTGTTTCTGCTATTTTTTAAAAAATTTACAAGATAACCATTACATTTTACCTTACCCCAATAAACTTCTGATGATGGTGTTTGATGTAATATTCTAAAAGGTGGAGGCTTAGTATCTAAGACACTGTCCAATGTTCCTACTATAATAGAAGTAAGACCTTTTGTCTTTCCATGTCCTTTACGACGTTGTAAAACAAAATATACAGTTGCTTGTTCTGTTACCCTATACAATAAAATTAAGGGTACCAGATTACTTCCTGTAATAGATTTTTTCAGTAGCAAACATTTCAGAAATAATTGTATAAATCCTTTAAATAGGACACCCTGTGCATTAATTACAATACAGATACCAAAGAAGTTTGAAAATTTATTTTGTATAATAGTATACAAATATTTTATATTACTGGAATATATATTACTGTAAATATATGTGTATAGACAATTTATCGAAGTCGTATTCAATAGCGTGATTGTTTCTTATCAAGAATAAACCGTATCTCTCGTACGTTTGTAATTTATGACATTTTACGTTTATACAATGCGCGGCAATGTAAGAAGATGCAACGATTTAAAATTTAAAAGCTGCATAAAATTTCAGTTAACATGCTCAGCTAATAAACTCGCAAAATACTTAATTTCGATCGTACTTTTTGAAAGTAAACAAATAACATCGTCCAGAGAATCATTAGTTGGTTGTTACTGAAATATTCTATCCGTTTAATACAGCATGTATAAATTAGAAAAGCTTTTATAGTAGTATAACGTTTAAAATTTGTTTAAATTACAAAAAGAAGCATACTGTCAGCTGTCTTTGACATACGATGTAAACAGTAATTATAACAAAACATGGATCTCTGTGTACACGTATCAATTTACCATAAAGCATTTGCCAGTAGAACTTCTTGTGGCTTCACCCACATATTGACCACCGTTGTTCCAGCACATATGGCACTAACGATACAAATCCAAACACTCTTTATCCAAGACACTTACAAAATTCTCTGTCTATCGAACTGAGAAAAAAATACTTGCCAAAGATAAACACCAACACGAAGTAGCCTGTTGTCAGCTATGTAAATTCGAACAATTTCGCCATTCCTTTAAATTAAAATGTTACTAAGGTTACGACTTTTGAAACATTTTATTATATCGCTTACAAGTGCATTATATAACATAGAATATAGTTCAGTAGGATAGGTTTTATTTACATAAATATTTATATAAATAATTATAATCAACTTTATAAATAAAAAGTTGTTCCTACTATCAATGAATATTTTTTTGTATAATAATGATTGATAATATGTTGCATCTTAATACATAAAATTGTATTTTTCTTAAATGTAAAAAAAAAGATTATAATTTCTCCTAAACAATATGTATTATTTATTTAGTTTTATGCATATTTATTCTAATAGATGTCGCTGCAATTCCTAACCCCGACAATATCTGCACTAGAAGTTCATGCACGTGCCTAGGTTAAGACACGGCACAATTTTATAGATCGTTGTGTAGAGAAAATGGCGTCTCTCACAGGAGTTCGTTTTTTAATGAGAAATACCAGTACTCTTAAAAATTCAATCAGTCGACCATGCTTACGTGGTGTTATTACACAACTTCAGTTAAACGAAAAATATTTTCATTGTAAACGACAAAGTACCATTAAAGTTTTACCGCAGGTAAACATTGCTCTTTTCTATAGCTCCGTGAAACTCCCTTTTGATGGTTCATATATTGGACTTAAAATTACGTATTATGTAACTGAAATAATTCGTATTTTGACAAAATATAAAACAATAGATCGTTTTATGTTTATAGCAATAATTTAACAAATACTATTAATATAACATGTCACATTATAATTAAATGCGATGCATATAAAGTGGAATGTCTTCATATTTTCGATATCGATATTCGGATTTTGTTTTTATATTGATATTATTTTATTTAACACTGAATTTGTTCTACGATCAAAGGCAGAAAATAGTGGTTTCTCGTGTTTTATTCTTTTCATTCAACTTCTCACAAACTTTGTTAAAAAAAGAAATATTATAGCAATATAAAATAATACAGAAATGGTCTTGTACACATAGGTAACAACACAGAGTGTACGATTGTACTGTGTAGATACCAAAAGACAGACTCTTGAGAAACGTGTTCTAACAGTGATCAAAGCCTATGATAAAGTATCTGCAGACAAGGTTGTAAAATTATATATTTTCTACAAACTATTGTTTTACAGGGCCCACGAGTCAAGCAGGTGCGTCACTACAGTCATAAGGCACCATTATCACTTGAGCTTATTAAGGAGCGTGTGCTTTTAGTACTCAATCTCTATGATAAAATTGATCAAAACAAGGTATCTGATCATCATAATAGGATATAATAGTGAAAATGCGTGTGAAATTGGTTTTGCAAATATTATATAATGTAGCAACCTCCTATTTAAAAAATATTTCAAAATAATTTTGCTTGTTTCAAAGCATCTACAACAGATAATTTTTTATAAACACTTGGCTTGAATCGTGGAGTCTCTGTAATAAACTGATATGTAAATTTAATTTTTATCTTATATTTTTTATGTTTTTTTTTGTAGATATAAAAATATATATTATTTTGATTACATATCAGTTATTTGATCTCACTATTTATGGATATATTCTGACTAATAATTTTAAATCTTACACAGTTAACCCTGGAATCCCATTTTATGAATGACTTGGGTCTGGATTCTTTGGATCACATAGAAGTTATAATGGCAATAGAAGATGAATTTGGTTTTGAAATACCAGATATGGATGCAGAGAAATTATTACGACCAGCAGATATAGTACGTTATGTTGCAGACAAAGAAGATATTTATGAATAAATATCTACATAAAAGTTACCACTTTATAGTCAGATATTTTTATTTTTAACATATTGTATAAGAAAAACATTTTTGAATTTTGTTTTGCCTGTATATAAATTTTCAGTTGTTATAATAATAAAGCAAACTATTAGATTCAAATATAAATGAACATTTATTATTTATGATACTATAAAGGAAACAAATTTATATTCCATTTATAAATACTGCATTTTGAAGTAAAGAATAAATTAATTAGAATTAAGTTGACGCCAATAATAAAAATTATGTTGTAGGAAAATGACTGAAATACAATATTGTTGATCAAATTTTATTGTATAAATTTTTTCCAAATCATTTTAACTTTTTATTATTAATAAGACTTAATAATTTTAAAATATTTAAAAAGTATCAAAGTTTTGAATTTAATCCTGTTCGAACTTCTTTGAAGACGTCCCAATGCGCGAGTATCTGACATTATCCGACTACCCCACACATCCCTACTTTCAAGTCTATTTTCTCCGTCAATCCTGACAATGATGCGGGGCAGAGATTTTTAAAATATTGATCTCGTTTGATATGCCATAAGCTGGAACTTCGAAGCTTTGCAAATTTGCGAATTTACAATTCTGGAACGTTTTCGGAATCGGATTTTCAGTCTATAAAAGTTTGAAAAGTCCTAATGTAGAGAATATATAAAATAAAAGAATACTGAGTATACGCGTTTACACGAACGTCGTAAAGAATGCTTGTGTGATACTTTTGGTTCAAATAATATTCGAACAAATCAGAATTAACATACGTAAAATAAACAAAAATTCGTCGAATAATGAGTATAATTTCCGGCTGAACGAAAATATGTAATATAAAAATTTTGAAATGACACAGCAATGCCATCTAACGGCATTTTGACAGAAATCTCTTTGACGTTTGGGATCAACGCGTTCGCGCTGTGCGCGTCTATGGTTCTGCTCGCGTGGAAAGTGAACGAGAAAAATTCGTGACGTGCTTAACCCACATTTTTCTTGTAGTATTTGTAAAATGTTCGTTTTTCTGCAATTTTTCCTGTTGTTTCTGTAAACGCCTAATTTTAAACAATAATTTTTAAAAGATTGAATCTTCCAAAGTGACCATTCGAATGTTCCGTGAAAGAACATAATGCTTATATTCGCGTATGGACACCAGTGCCAGAACGATAGTTAGGTGAGTGAACGTACGAGAGGTCCCTGAACGCCAAGTTAGATATCACAGCTGGTATCCTGACTTTTAGTACGATGATTTCAATCCTTCATATTTTAACTTTCTCCAGCATACTTATTGTGTTATTTGTACACAAAAGCTGCTTTCTCATGATTTTTGTTACATAATTATCACAATTTTGAGTTTTGTCGCGCGAAAGTCTACAGTTTTTGTTCATAGTACAAATTATCGAACTGATTAACGAACTTAAACGGATTTCATGTTGCAACACGAATGTCAATGAGGTTCTTTATTTATTCGACTTTCATAAAAATTGTGGTGTATTTGTACATGTTTTTACGTATTCGTAAAAGGGGTTACTTAAAATTTCGAATCGCCTATATATGCTTTCTCTAATAAACACCATATTATTTACATTGTTTATGATTTGTAGGTTTTATACAAATAAGAAACAAGTGATACTGTCCTAAAGGCAGTATGAGTGTAAGTAAAATACATTAAAAACCATTGCATAAAGTTAAATAAATATAATATTATGTATTAATATTTTAAACATATTTGTAGAATCCTTATAGAGCCAGACCAACTAGGTCTAGAGTAGATCACAATTTAGGATATGGAGTTCATAATCAAAATGTGTGGAATCCAGTATCTAGAGTACAATCAGATATGCCATCGAATGATTCCATTCAACGTCAGCCCCCCATTGTAAATCAGTCTAAACAATCAACTGATCCTTGGAATAATTCATGGAATTGGGACTTTGACAAGCAAACAACAGAAAATCAACAACAACAGCCCCAACCGCAAGAACATCAGCAACACTATGTACCTTCATATACGAATCAAGGACAACTTATATCTAATTCTGTTCAAGATCATTGTTATCAAAATGTAAATGGTAACAAGTCTGACTTGCTCAATCAGAACTTAATGTTAGATAGAAATGCATCTGCAACAATTGCCAATAGACCACCAACTTCAAATCATTCGGACACCTTTAAACCTTATTCAAATTATACTCAATATCAGCAATATCCAACGCTACCACCACCACCGCAAGTAACTTCCTCCAAACCTGGATCTATGAATTTTGATCAACCTCAATGGACAAATGAACAGCCTAAAAATCTTCCTTATGGACAGCAAATATCAAATATACAGCAGCAAAAAGATCAAGGAACTCGTCCTGCTTTAGTTGGTAGTAATTACAATTGGAATAAGCCTGATCAAACAAATTTAATGACTCCACATAATTGGCAAAGTCATACTAATTTGTCAGGTCATGTACAAGATCCAAAAATAGATAAGGAAACACATGGTTTTGATGACATGGGTAATCAGAGTGTACCATCGTTACAGCAAACTAGTACAAATCAGCACCTTTTACCCTCTACTGAAAATAAAGAACATTCCATAAATGAAGCTAATAATTGGTCAAATCAAGTTAATGTATCAACTCTTCAGAGAAATAGTCAAAATCGTGATACCATATTGACCAATCAACAACCAACACAAACATATAATACCAATAATGAATTTAATTCATGGTCACAAACAGGAAACATAGATACTTTGCAGCAATGGAAACACACAGATGATACATATTCGAATCAGTGGTTACAGGAACAACGAGAGAATAATAATTTAATAGAAGAAAGCATCAAACAAGATAATACTGCTACTCTTGCAACAAATGACTGGCAACAAAGTCATTCTCATCATGCTTTACCTAATGTGATAACAGCAACAGAGCCCAGTACAGACGATGAAAAGAAAAAATCTATTCCTTTGTTACACGCAAATTCTTTAAACTCTATGGATACTAATATACATACAAAAACGAATGTCGTTAAATCACAGTTATCAGATTCTCGTCTTAATGTGTCTGGTACTCCTGAAACTGTATCAACAGTTGCCAGTTCCGAAAATGTTTCAATGCAAGAAAGTAATGACTTTAACCTAGTTAGTGAATCAATAGAATGGGGAAAAAATAATGCAACAGAAGAATTACCTGCAAAATTAGAACAGTTGAATCTTGGTACTAAATTGAATAAACATTTGGAAAATTTAAATGAACCAAAAGAAATAAATCCTGTTATGGCAGAGGATGCATGGAGTCAAAATACAGCTTCCCATACAAGTACTACACCTGATAATATACCTGGGTTACCTTCAGATTATGTTTTACCTGGTACTGAAAGCACTCATTCTAACGAAAATCAAAATATTATTAGTAAGGAACATTCAATGCTCAATACATATCAAATGTCGAATGTTAAACCAATGGATAGCATAGCACAAAGTGGATATGATCAGTGGTACAGTCAAGCTGCATTGCCACTCTCTTCAGAAAATACATGGTATTCAAAAGATCATATTTGTCCACCCAAGGAATGGGTTACCGAACAAAACGTAGAAAATTATGAAAATATACAGCAGCCTTCAGAGTTTGTAAATTTAGAAGTAGTTACTCCATCATTACAGAAACGCGATATCTACGGCTCTAGAGATTCTATTAACAAAGAAACTTTAGATAACGATCCGAAACCAGTTGTGAATCCTGTCAAGGAACCAACTAATGCGCGTGATTTCAGACAAGAAGTAAATAATATCGAGGTACCCTCTGCTCCACAATCGGCACGTTCTCATACGCTCCTTCAGTCAGAACAGGTAATGTAATAATTCAATTTTTCATATAAGTAAAAAGTAAATAAAAATTGTTTTACAGGTACCAGATAATTATGAGTTTGCAACAAATGATAGAAATACGTTTTTGGAAACTGGAGAATTAACCGATTCTCATCAGGAACATGAACCAACACCACCGAGCCAAGATGATGAAAATGATGAAGTGCCTAATGACATTCCTTTCTTGCGAGAAGTACCAGGACAATCAAGTTCCATAGACCCACGAAGAAACGACCCAACAGGACAGGAACAGTATATTCAATCCGGTCAAAGACTACCTGATCCAAGAAGAAATGATCCTTCTGGTCAGGAGCAGAGTGTTCCGTTAAGAAATATGTCCGATAGATCTGAACGTCGTGATGTTCCACCAGGGCAGGAACGAAACGTACCTTTACTTTCACGAACGGATTCCGATACGATGGAACGTCGCAATGATCCATCCGGCAGAGAACGATCTCTACCTCCGCAGCAGTCCCGCAATGATCCTTCTGGAGAAGAAAGACATCAGTCTCAACCTCAGATCATGCTTGAACCTAGCGAAACGAGAGAAGTACCTGGAAGGGGTAACGAATCTGAAGATTCATCTCAGCAAACCAATGAGAATTTAAGACAAATACCAGGAGGCGCATCTCCAAACGAAGTCACTCAATCATCGGATGATAGATCCAATGGAAGGATAGTTACAGGTTCTCAAGAAGTTGCTTCTACAGGCTGTGAGAGAAAATTTTATATGTGCGCGAATTTTGTTTTCGAACGAATAATTCTTATTCTTGGTTTTAGCTACGATACAAGACCAAACGAACGACTCGAGGAATAAGCGCGAAGAAGCAGTTGGTGCTTCTATACGCGAAAATCAAGGAGTTGCCATTTTATCGAATCGCAGAGACTCGTACGATGATGAAGATGATGAAGGTTCTGCGAACAGTAGAGACGATAGCAGAGAAAGACGTCGCGATAGCAGTTCTGAACGTCGACGATATGAATACGAACGAAAAAACGCATAGTCAGTATTAATAAATTATACATGTGTACTGATTCATATTCTATTTAATAATTATGTAATGATTTATTTGCAGTTACGATCGTGAACGGGAGTTCGACGATGATTATTTCTATGATCGTCGTCGAGGAGGAGACAACGATCGAACGTACCCTACACGAGACGAATTCGACCGTCGGGAAATTCCGTATCGAGAAGATGATCGCAAGCATCATAGTCGCGATGATCTGGATAGACACGCGAGGGAAGAAATCGACAGAAGAAGAGTTAAAGAAGATTTGGACGAGAGAGACGGAAGAAGAAGGCCTGAAGACCGTAGAAAAGAAAGAGACGATATGCGTCGCAGGGACAGAGAAGCCAGGGAATATGATCCGCGATACTCTAGAGATCGTGAATATATTGATCGTGATAGGAGAAGGGATGACCGACGATCGAGACGATACGACGATTACGATATAAGAGATCCATATAGAAGAGAATATTATGATGATCCTTATAGTAGAGGGTACTTATTTCTTCAATACGTATTAACATTTCAGGATACAGAGTTAGTTTAGATATATATCTTTTTCCAGGTCTAGGCCATCTAGTAGATCTTCTTACAATGATAGAGATCGAGAATATTATATGCGAACGAGAGATCCCTACTACGGTTACAATGGTATGTAAGTCAATCAGGCATTTTATTAAATTTATGTTGTCAAATAAATTAATATATATTATTGTGATATAGGATATCCTGGATACGATTATGGTGCCCATTACGCCAGTAATTATTATGCGTATATAGAAAATTTACGACGTACAAATCCTGCTGCTTATTCTGAATGGTATCATAAATATTATGCTAACCAACACCAACAACAGCATATATCTCGAGGTGCAAGTAATTATCCAGAAGATAGAGCAAGTGTTCATTCGGGACGAAGCTCCTGCGACGAAAGGTAAGCGTTAAAAAAGTGATTGGGAAAGGAAGCAATTGGATCTGAATATTTTAACTTTATTTTTCTATAGATTTTATAATATCGATTATGTGTTAGATTTTTTACAAATCCAAGTGCATGCTTCCACTCATCAAACAAAGCATTGTATGTTCCGTATTTCGGGTATCCTGGATGGACCAGGAGTCCACAGCGAAGACAGAATTCAAGTTATCGAAATTTAAATAGGTGAGACCGGGAGAATTCTCTCGGTTTGACACTTTCAAACGTTAGACATCCAATTTTTTGTTTCTAGTAATAATTTAGTTAAAAACGTAAATATCTCTTTCTGAATTAGGCGTAAATCCTTTAGTAGATATATATTCAATTTCTTTTACCTTTGTAAATTTTCTTAAAACAAAAAATCCTGTCTTCTTTTCCTGTAGATGCTAAATAATATTCTAATATAGTAACTGCTTTGAATACGTTATTTTCTGTTGACGATTAAAAGGAGGTTCATGACTATTGTTGTTCCTGTTGTAATTTTATTGTTATCGAGTTCAATTCGTAATACGAAAAACATTGTTTTTCAGGACGACTGGAGATAAACGTACTATAGGTGATATATCTATGCTAGAAGATTCGATATCCACTTCGGCGCGCATGACACCGTCTAAATATTCGGTTTCTCATGTATACGGTACAGTTTAAAATTAAAAAAAATTTTTTTCGTAGATTATCATGTTTTATAAAAATATTTTATTTTTAGGGTGTTTTTCTATCGGAGCTCTGATACACGTACATCCAACTTATCCGAGTGATGGTGAAAGGGCCAAAGTAGACATTATTAGATTAGACAACTTACTGTCGTATGATCCTGTAACGCGAGATTTACGAGCTTATCCCGGACCTCTGATTAAGCAAGTGTAATCAGTACTTCTATGATCTAAGCATGTATATTTTCTAGTTAATTGAATTTCTTATCATTTTTAATGTTACAATATATTTATAGGTATGCATGCTTAGGTATTGGTTAGAATTGCACTGTTTTCATTTTAACGTTTATTTTTCTATACAGGGGTGTTACTCATAAGAAAACTATTATTGAATATTGTGAGAACAAAATTAAGAAAGCAGCATCAAACGAAGAGATGACCGATCGAGCTTCGTACATACTTTTATATGAGCTAATGATTATGTTAATCCAACAAAATGGAGTAAGAGATACTTTTTAAGCATATATATATATGCGTATAATTCTATACCTAATTGCATGTATTTTTTCAGAATGTTGTTGGTGTTGATATAGCAGCATTGTTGCTCAGAAACAAAGATTCATATCCTTATGATATGAATAAGCAAAAAGATTCGGGAAGAAGGGAATCGGTCATATCGCAGAGATCTGGTGTCACGATCGGAGATAGTCTTCAAAGTAGTGTAGATGGTGTGACAGCTTCCGAAAAAGTTGAAAATAAACCACGAAAAAGTATCGAACAAATTACGGACGAGTTTAGAAATACGCTACTTTATGGATTAGTTCAAGAAGCACTAGGTACATGTATTTCTGTATTATGGGTGTCATTCAGTATAAAAACCATTTAAATGTATATATTTTATTTTTTCGGTATAGAATATGCAATGAACGAAGGACTTTGGGGACACGCACTCTTCTTAGCTAGCAAATTGGATAAACGTACTCATGCATCTGTTATGGCACGTTTTGCAAATAGTTTACCGTATCATGATCCATTGCAAACTTTGTATCAGCTTCATTCTGGCCGCGTGCCTGCTGTTGTTACCGCTATATCGGATCCACGATGGGATGATTGGAGACCTCATTTAGCCATGATTATATCAAATACGTCTGCTAACCCTGAAATTAATCGTCGTTCGATCACGACTCTCGGAGACACACTTTCCGCACGAGGAGACATTCACGCGGCTCATTTTTGTTACATACTTGCACAAGTTGACTTTGGTGCTTATGAAGCAAGTAACGTGAAGCTTGTGTTAATTGGTGCAAATCATCATAAACCGTACAATTCATTTCTTTCAACGGAAGCAGTTATGCTCACGGAAATATATGAGTACGCTAGAAACCTCAGTGAACCAGGATTTACATTGGTGGATTTACAAACTTTTAAATTTGATCTAGCGGTAAAAATGGTGGATCATGGATTAATAGAAAAAGCTTTATTGTACATAGAACAAATTGCAATAAATATTGCTAATGAACCATCGAAGTATAAGAAATCGTTTATCGATGCAGTGTATAACTTAGGGGACAGAATTAGATATCATGATCCAGTCTATAAAGATTCCATAGATGAAGCTACAACTTTAGTATGGTTTAATAATTTAGCTGAAATTGTTGGTAAATTCCATGTAAGTTCAAATAGATTAATTCTTTGAAAACTTATTCTTGCCATATGGAAAGAAAAATTATACATTTCTATGTTTTTACAGTCTGGAGAAATGATTGAAAATGAAGATTATGGTTCTCAAACTAAATTAGCAAAATATAATGAAAATTCAGTAATGCAAGAAACGAAACAAAAACCGAATATCGTTCAATCAGAATACAGGGAAGGCCCAATATCAATGATGGAAGTAGCTTCAAGCAATGTACAATCAGACTGGCAGCCTTTATCTTTGCCGTCCAATATATCAGATGCTTATGATCAAAGCATGCAGTATACCACTAATAACGAAGAATCTTCTCAATATCAACAATCACAACAGCAAGATTATTGGAATCAAGATTCGTATTATCAGAATAATTATGGAAGAAACGACAGCACTGTTACTAATTGGCAACAACAATCAACTCATACGTCGTATCCTACGGAACAAGGTGACGTCGATAATTCACAGCCACAGGAAAAATGGAACTATGAGGTAAATTAATCGTTGCAATTGTATTCATACGTTTTATATCATCACACGTGCATTATCATAAAACTATTATGAACGCATTGTCAATTTCATTTGCATGCGTGTTTTATGTATCCAAAAGTTTTGCGTTTATTTTCTTCGTTGATTAGTATGTAGAAATAACATGTTTTCAACTTTTTCTTGATGCTTTCATATGGACAGACGGAAAGGGAAGAAAAAACACCCACTCCTGAAGTAAGTAATTATATGCTTACTCCGGATAGTAATCTCGATCCTGAGTGGTCATTGGATGACACCAATGTTAGTTCATTACGACGGCGAAAAGTATTAACCAATTCAAACCAATACATCGCTTCTTGTTCTTCTGTTTCTAATCTTAATACCTCGACGACAACATCGTCGAGTTCTAATCCTTATAGATCTACCACTTTAGATGAAAAATCTGTGAAATCTAGAAAGCTTACGACGTACCCAAAGATTAATGCAAATTATCCAAAAATTTTATCTAATGGTAAAATCCATCCAAAAGATATAAATAAAATAAAGAAATTAGACGGCAGATATATAAAACCGCCCTCTTCGAAGCCCCCTGTCTTTTTAAAATGTAAAGTTAAAAAGAAAACTGAGGATAATCATGAAAATATGTCAACAGGAGCGGAAGAAAATGATTTCGCTTCGTCGACAACCACTGATTTAGATATTCAATTTAGTAAAGTAAAGTTTGATTCTTTGTCCAAGTTCAGTTCGAATTCGGAGAGCGAAACGCTTGCAGTTTCTAAGAATGAAACTCAAACTCTAACACAGTATTGTAATTTTGAGGATAAAAAGGTTATGAGAGTAGCTCCGCATATTCGAAGGAAAGATGTTATTTGTGACACGGTAGATGCATGGTCGCATTCTAGTTCTTCAAAGAATACCAATGAATTGTGTCGGTATAAGCCACTCATATTTGGTGGCACGTATCCGATAGACTTGCCAGTTAGTAGATCTACGGCTGATCTTTGTTTAACCGAATTCGAAGATGTTCCTACTGAAAATTTCATTCCCAAAACGTATGATATCGATTGTCCCACAAATTGCGAGTAGATAGTACATCTGTTAGATATGACATTGCTACGCGTTTGTGGTTGTAATTGCAAAACGTGTTAAATTAATATTTTAATGCAGTTCTTCCGCTATAAAATCATGTTTGACAAATAACATTTCGTGTTATTATGAAATATGTGTGAATGGTTAACAGCGCAGATCTTTGACAGGGATGAACAAAACGTGGTTTATAGTACTTGTTCTTTGTTTTAGATATCATTTATGTATATAAATCTGTTAATGTTAAATATATAATAAAGTTTCCCATGTTATTCACTTTTTTGAATTTTTGATAGCTGATCCTCTTTTGTGCTTACATATCTTGATTATAAATACGTAATATGAGCAAAGTTTCTCACTATTTACTGTGGCAGTTCGATCTTTTAAAATCATATGCAAATTACAAAATTCAACAAAACTATGAACATGAACTTGTACTATCGCAATAAATAGTGATTAACTTTGCTTGAACAACTGTGCGATGATGAATTGTATATTTCATTTCAGCCATCTCAGCCAATGATTTCTATGACACCGTCTACGAGAAAACAATACGACCCATTAGAAGAATTGGATGCACTAGAGACTCCGAAACAAGCTTCAAAACCTGTGTCTACAGCTAAAAAAACTTCCGAGAAATCAACGGAGAAGAAACCTTCCAACAGCGGAAGTTCTTGGTTCGGTGGTCTTTTCAGCAAGCTGGCTCCAAAACCAAGGAATCAGATGATTCTACCAGATGATAGTAATCCAACGGTAAAATCTTCAAAATGTATTATATTTCCTTTTAGATCATTAAAGGATTACGATAGATGGTTTTATGTTTTATGTCGCTTAAGGGCTCACGCGGGTACTTTTGGTAATTGAACGTCTATTATGATGTCTTTTATGACGGGAGATGAAAAGGCTAGTATAACTCAGTGTCAGATCATTTGATTAACAGCTAATGAATTATTGATATATTCTGACTTAACATTTTATATTTCATTTCTAACATATAAAATGAACAGTACAGTTGTTTGAGCCCTGTAATTCGTATAAATGGTGTTACCCTATGTTTTATCTATTCAAATGAACATAAGTTACGTTCGTTCACGTTGTCTTTTAATTTTGTAATAGATTGTTTGGGATCCTGTTGCTAAAAAATGGACGAATAAAGATGAAGACGGGGAAAGTAATTCTACAACGTTAGCTCCACCTCCAAAAGCTGCTGATATGGGATTCAGAGCACCTGTAACTGAACATACTCCTCAGCCACTACAACCATCTCAACCGATTCAACCACCTTCGCAAGCTGACGAATCAGCAGTGAATAAATTTAAACTACCTAAAGGCAGAAGTATGCGTGCCAATTACATAGATGTAATGAATCCTAATAGTTCGAAAAGTAATGCACCGCCTTCAGCGGTACCTACTCCAGTAACATCTCCATTGGTGCCTATGGCAGCTTCGTCGCCTCAATTATTCATTCCTGCTCCAGGTGAATTTTTAATAACTTCCAATATTTTGTTATCATTGTCAGCATAATTCTATCGTTCACTTCAAATCATTGTGTTTAAATTTGTTTAGTCAATGATCCAAATGCTCCGGTTGACTTCTTAACGTCTACTTCAACACCGGTTGCACCTTCTACGAATGCTTCCGAAAATACATCTCAAGGGGTGAGTCTTTGACATTGAAATTAATATTCGGAAACATCTATGCACATTGAATCGTGTCTTGTTACCACAAACATATATACAACATTAACAATACAGTTTCAAACCCACTGTACACAACCCCTTCGTTACCTTTATGTTATGGCTGCAGTATGCTCGTATGCAGCTTAGTTGTATTTCTGAACGTGTTTCTGGAACTGTAATGTTAAGGTGTTATTCTCTCATGAAAGTACTTTAAAACCACGTTCATGATGAGAATTTGTATATGCCTTAAGTTTCCCTTAGTTTTGTGCATTCTCTATTTATTCAAAAGTATCGTAATTGTCTTCTTAATTGTTCATTTGTATAAAAGTTAAACGTTCCTGTGGCTATTTGAATTCTGCAATGGAAAGTAATCGAATTCATAAGTAGGTCTTGTTCCTTTCACATGATACGGTCGAACGATAAAAATAAATATATGTTTAAACTTTCATTTTTATTCGTCTAAAGATTGTGTGCTTTCTATGTCATACTGTAGCAGTTGTCGTTCCAACTAGATTTTCCAAGATCACAATAGATATTCTCTTGTTTGCAAACCTGTGTTTAATCCACCTTTCTTTTTATGTTTCCTTTGCAAGCAGTCGGGGAGGCAGAATGATGTAGCCAAATAATAATTGTTGCTGATAGTAAGGACTATTTTAATAATTGTATACATTGTTCTTTATTATCGTGCATGCATAGTTTGCAATGTTTATTTAGCAGTATGTGTGGCAGTATGAAAATTTCATGCATGTTTGATGCAACGACTTTCAATATGTTTATAGCTTGTTGAGATACTTGTTTGTTCTTCTTTGATTCTTCTTTTTTTTCAATATCACACTATGGCTTGGTGCTACTTCAAGATCTTTTATTTTGCACGTACACGAGTTTTTAGTAGTAATATACCAATATGGGATAATTAGGTTCACAGTGTAACATATGGTACAGGACACTAAAAATAATGCATTTATATATTTACATTTTTAGCATGATTACTTTATTTTATCATTATTACTTTTTTTATTACATTGTACGTATCAAATAGATTATCATATTCTTATACATTACACTGCAAGAGATTTGCAATACCAACCGTTTACATTTCTGATATTTTGCGATTTCTTGTACTATTACTTTTGTATTAAAATAAAAAGTTTATGTTGTAAAAAAGTCAAGTATTTTGCATTAAGAAACGTCGGTGTTGCATCCTTGTATATTTTGATGCTTAATCATAGCAACAGGGCGATTATTGGTTAGTGAGATAAGATTGTGTGTTATATATGGCATACAGCTCTCTCGATGGAGCTCAACCAGCTCGTTATCGCGAGAGGTGCAGAGCTACACTATGAGGGATCCGCGTCTCCTCCAACGGAACAAGGTAATCCAGTGGCATTAAACATTTTCCTTCCCAGAGGTGACCACTTACAAGTATTATTCAACAGTATATCGATATTTTAATTTTTTATTATTATATTGTGATTTTGCATAAAACATTTATAATATAATTATGTATTACAGAGTATATTTTACTTGGTGTTTTTGTTCATTTTATAATTATCTTTTATTCGTGTTTTCGAGAAAAGAATGTCCTACAATTTTATAAAAATTCATCTTCTATTTACGTGATTTGAACCATTTAAAAGATACTCTATACAGTTTAATAAATACCAGATAAAACGTTTCTCTTAATTCATAGCCATATAGATTTCGCCCTTGAATCAAGCTTAAACTCATTATATCAGTCACTTCATTTTTGTGAAAATTAAATGGCAAAACTATGGGAAAGCTTGGTGAAGGATGTATTTTTGGTATTGGCCTCGCAACGTATGTTTACATATTAATTGCAAATACAACATTTTTATGCTTTGTGTCACTCAGTTATGTAAGTTATGAATATATTGTATACATATAAGACAGAATGATAGGATCTTTTAATTAATAATTTTATAATGTCATACAACCTTATTTTAGGACAGAATTGTGTAAAAGATAGTGTAAATATTTGATCGAATTTATAATATTACGTCATTTAATTTTAACATGATTCTACGATTGATTTATTATTAATAATAATAAAAATTATACTCTTCAGGGACCAATGATGTACAACCCGAATGAGGTGAAGAATCGTCCAGCGAAAAACATGCAACAACAGAGTCGATATCAACCACGATAAAATTCGCAAAATGAATGTAAATCCGTTGATAATCTATAATCAGTATCACGATAAAAATATCGTTAACAACAGAAGCAAAGGTACCTCAAAGTAAGTAAGTCAACGCGTAGACGTCACACATTTTAGTCAAGCACATGAAAATTTCGCAGGGTTGTGTTCAGAGTTTTACATGAATCGATTCATTTTTTGGAGTAAAAACAAACAAGTTATATTGTTAGGGAATAATTGCTTATAAATAATCTTATTGACAAATGTAAACTATCACAGAGTATACAAAAGACATAAGTTTAAACAAGTCTTAATATGAACTGCAAAAACAAAATATTTGTGTTTCTTGACTTATACCCTGAGAAACGTGCACTCTGAGCATATAAAGTAACCGTTCGCTAAATGAGCGCGACTACAGCTCTAAACTGATTTTTTCTGAAAACTCTGAACAATCAGTGTTTCGAACAATCAGTGGCTTTGTAAGTAAGGGATATTCTTAACGCTCATTTAACGAATAATTACTTATATATTGATCGAATTTCGTTAATCGTACACAGGGTATTTGTTTGATAATAATAGGTTTTTTCACGGAATGTTTTTTAGCAAACTCGCTGAAATATGATAATGTAAATCATAGGTTGTTTTTATTATCTTATAACTGTTGCAATTTAACTCGTTTATCTTATAACATTCGTCGACTATGTAAAAATTCCTTCACAAAACGATATACATACATGGCTGATATTATGCTAAGTAAGTTAAAGGAAATACCGAATTTTGCGAAGTTTATAATCTAATCGCAAAGATAAATTAATCTTACATAGATCTATAAATCAATCTTTGAGTGAACGCGGTTGGGAAGAATAATTTTGAACTTGTGACAGGATTCACGTTTTATTTGAGTATTTACAATTTTTTCTAAAACGTGTTCTGTAAACCTGTAAGAAGAATAATGTTGGTCGTATGGTTTACATTATACGAAAATTTATTATGAAAGCTAAGCGCACGGTATGTTGATTTTATACAATGGCGGCGAACAATACTGCATATTTAAAACGAAAGAAGTATCGACGATGTAAGAAATGTTAGAAATATGAAAATTTTATGGATCCTATTGTTAGGCGGCTTGTAATACAAGTACTGTTATTAATTGTCAGGCTACTATATCGTTACAGCAACGTTATTTCCAATAAAAAGCATAACTGTCTACTCAAGCTGGAAAAATTGGCAAAATGCTTTAACTTGTATTTCCATCTTATACAGTTGAATTACGATAAGAAGCTATTTTCAGATTTTAACTTCTTCAAATAATCTTGAAACCTCAATTTAACATAAGGTGCATAGTTCATTATCAAATGTAAGATAATTGGTGCTTTTGAAGCATTCGAAGTGATAAGATCAATCGAGAAAGAAAATATTTTGCGAGGGTAATTAATTATTCTGGAAGTATATGTTCCTCTCGGTGATGTATTCCATATTATATTTTTTATGAGCATAAACCTTCCTAATTGAGAAAGGTTCGTTCAGTTATATTATGTGATGAATTCAGAAAGCACGATTAACAAAAGAGAGTAACGTTTAGGCAATGTATAAAACGGTAAAGCAAGTTTTGTAGATCAGTTCAATAATTATCGAAAACCAGATAAAGAGGTACGAAAATTAAAAGTGTGCGTCAAACAAGTAAGATGTGTATGAGAGTAAGAAAGATCGTTTGTCCATAATGTTTATATTGAAATGCGCTCTATTAATGTTTGAGAAAAAAAATGAAAGGAGAAAACAGTTCCATTTCACTTTGAAACGCGATATTCTGTTTGGCCACTAATCATAGTAGACATGATCGTAGTCGGGTTATCGGTGCAAGAAGATCCAATTTTTGTCCTCTACGACAAAGTTAAGACCATTTTCCTGTCTCCTTGGCTAAATTCATGATAATAGAAGTGAAGCTAAGTTTGTCGATTCTTGTAAAATATATTAGATACAGTACTTTTCAGAGGAACCTTTACGTATATTTTACGAATCCGTTTCTTGTGTATGAATATGCACTCACGCGTATTTGTACACAATTAGAAATTGGATGTGCATGTATGTTGAAAATAGAGTGAGAAGAGTTGTGTGTGCAGAGAGACTGAAAATAAACGAGAACGATATAAGATCTAAGCACGTAAAGGGTTCCTCTGTTTGTGACTACAATTATTAGATTATTCGGTTTTATACACGCGACATGGTAATATGCTTTTAATACATATATTACGCATAAATTGTAGTATATTAATAATATGAAACGCGTGTTTGTGTATGTTACATGTATATACGTATATATAAATACATAATGGAATTTATAATTTGTATATATATCGGAATAAGTCTCCTCGGAAAAATTCGTATGTTAATATGTTAGGATTAACTCGTCGAATTGTTCTCAAGTAGGAGTCGTTAAAGAAGGGCCATAAAATTCAATGAGTATATGGTTTCTCGTTTTAAAAGAAAGTTATGTTGCAATTATTAATCTATCATTTGAATTTGTCATCTAATTGTTTCTAATATATCTCAATCTCTTTTAGCCATAGTAATAGAAAAATAGTGCTCCTGCATTTTCAATAAAAAAATTGTATTTTTCCGATTTTTTACTGTTTCTCATTTTTTGAAATTATAGTTTTCAACTAAAAAATCTGAAAAAATTCTGTAATATGTGCTACTAGGTCTCCAATGTTTCAGAATATTTTCAGAATTTTTGTACGTTACTAAATAGGAAAAATAGGACAAAAACTGGAATCTCAATTTTTCCCCGGTATCATTCCATCGGTTGAGACAGGCCATTGAAAGTTAATGTCAGATATTTTTTTGGATATGCTATCGAATAATGTATTGCAAATTTCATTTAGTCCAAGATCACATTTAATTATTTTAATTTTGCAGTGAAATAATAAAATATTGAAATGTTATTTTAAGGCGAAACGTTAAAGATGAGTAATAGTATTAATTGAATTGTACGTTATGTATGTATAGGAAGGGGTTTACGAATGTAACATATTAATGGCATATATCTTTAATGCACTTTACAATTCAAATGTTCTATGTATCTTTATGGGAAATAAGGATGATAAGAAATGTATAATGTATATTACTACTATCCTCATTATTATTAATATTACAATAAAGATTAATACAGCTTAACACTTTCGGTTTATTTTGGAATTAATATTGCCGTTCGTACTTAAAAGTACGATCTTCTATAAAATAAAGAATTTAATTTAAGTTTGTCGATGCAATAAAGTCTCGGAAAGTTTAAACCGGAGAGATTCGCTTATATCAAGAATTTACTGTACCGACATATACACAAGATATTGCCACGTGTAAGTAGCATTAAAAAAAAATCCTCGTACAAGGATTATTTGAAAAATGTCTGTAGGACGAGGTGCTTTAATAGTTTTCGAAGGATGTGATAGAGCAGGAAAATCTACTCAAGTGAAAATGTTAATAGAAGCTTTAAAGAAACGAAACATTCCTACAGAAGCACGAGCTTTCCCAGGTAAATATAGTAAATCTCTTCTATACTTCTATCGATAAACGTTCATTCAAAATAACTGAATATTCGAATTGGACATAGTCTTCTGTTTAAATGCGTAAAACGCATATTGTTTTCGTGTAAACAGAACAATTATCAACAATTATTAAAATACAAATTATTAATATTTATCGATTACACTATCGAATAGTTTGTTTCTTAGGTTATGAGCTTAAGTATATAATACTTCTGTATGTTTACAGATAGAACTACGCCTACTGGAACATTGATAAATAACTTTTTGTGTAACAAATTAGAGCTGCCTCCCGAAACAACACATTTATTATTCTCTGCAAACCGTTGGGAAGTTAAAGAGGATATAATAAAAAGTTTACAGAACGGTGTAACTGTAATTATTGATAGGTAAGCAATAAAATAGTTGTGAGTGATTATAAAATATTTTTACACGATTCAATTATTACTTAACTGTTTTGATATTGTTGCAGGTACGCAGGTTCAGGTGCTGCTTATACAGCTGCATTGAGCGGTAAATGTTTAACTTGGTGCAAAGAAGCTGATAAAGGATTACCTTCTCCAGATTTGGTGATTTTACTTAAAGTTTCAGAAAAAACTCAGTGTTCACGCAGTAACTGGGGATCTGAACGTTATGAAAATAGTGAATTTCAGAAACGTGTTGCTTTAAACTATGAGAAATTGATTGAAAAAACATGGAGTAGTATAGATGCTAATGGAGAAACATTAGAAATTCATTCCCAAGTACTAAAACAAGTATTAAATACTGTACAAAAAGTTAAAAATTTACCCATAGGAATGTTGTATATGCCTCCTCCTTGATTATTAACTGTATTTTATATTACAATTTAAAATTTATCATATTCAGTTCAAAAATGAAATCTTTTTATAGAGCCATAATAAAAAATGTTAAGTTATTTCATTTCCATACAAGATGCTATTGCACTGTACTTTACAATCAAACTATATTTCCGTCTTAGAAGAAAATGTACTTCATACATGGAAATGGAAATTTCTCGTGAACGTTAACACTGAAAAGCGAATGAGAAAATGCACTTTATGCGATCGTGTTCACGCATACAAGAATGTGTATCGTGACGTAAAGTCATAGAAGTGGAGCGTTCACGCGACGTCTTATATCATTTGCACTTATTTTTATGTGTTTATGTCAGTGTATGATGTTGCGGACAATAATATATTTTTTCACAGCAATTTGTGTTCTATAATAACCAATGATTACAATTAAAGAACTTAACAAATTAAATATCTTTTAAAAGATTAAAAAAAGAGTATAATATATTACTTAGAAACTAAAAGTTAGTAGAAGATACCAAAAAGATTTATGTATTTTACTTCATACTAAATTTCCGCGTAGCGATAAAAATATATAAAATTTGTTCAACAATGACTCCAATCAGATCATTTCCTAGAATTATTGAAAATGTGGAAATGCGTATACTGAATTCGATCAACAACAGAAGGACGACTAGCGTGAATTATTACGGCGGCACAGCGGTATCTCATAAATCTTTTAACATCATTTGCATGTGATAGATCATTGCATTGCTCTGTAGCAACAGCAGGTGTCGCAAAATATGTTACTAGCTTGCAGATACAACGTTTCCAATAGCGGAGAGAATTGTGAGAAAATACGTGTTCCACGTCCGCGGAAACGAAAGAATATTAGACACGAATATTCTAGAATTGTCGTTCATCGCGTTGCATGTTGGTTTTTAACAAATTTTTCTATTTAACCTTTTTTAATGTACAAGCCTAATTTCGATACACGTATGGCCGAACTAAGTGTTACTGAAAATCTGTAATCATTGATCATTCTTTAGGAGAATCTGATGGTTGCGCGTTGAAAATACTCGAATCAACGGTACTCTCATCATTTCGTATTCCCACAGAGCAATTCGGGTTCTGTGATCCGAATACGAAGTTAGTTTCAAATTGTTTCGACCAGTTATTATCCACTTTTGATCGGTTTTCATGCGGTTCGTCAAGAGAGGGATCGTCTTCGGAAGGTCTCTTTCTGTTTTCCTCAAAAGTAGACGTCTCTTGACAAGCGGAGGACTTTTCGTCGTTTAAACTTACTTTTGTATTTTTCTGACTTTTCTCAGAATTTTCGGTGCTCAATTCAGACTTTGTTTCTTGCGTAACATTTTGCGCAATTTCTGACAGAGAATTCGTACCATTCCAGGAGGTGGATGGCTGATTTTCATTATTTAAGACCATGAAATTCGTAGAAATTTCATTTGTATTCTCTTTCATTTGCGCGTGTTCTATTCTCATCGCTTGTTCGCTCGCACAATTCGTTTCTTCATCGTTTTTAAACAATTTCGAGAGTTTCGAAGTGTCGACCTGTGCACTAATCTCCTGCAGGGACGCGCTAAAACTATCGATTAGCTTCTTGGTATATTCAGCGTTTACCAACGACGTTAGAGTCAAAGCTTTGTTTACGATTGCCTGCAGGGATTCTCTTGCGCTGTCTGCTTCTGTGCGTTGTCTTTGAGACTCCTCTTCATGTTTGAACCTCTTTTTGCCCATTGATCTCGAATTAGTAGCGTTCGAATCGCACGACACAAAAGAACTTTTAACACGTTTGTCTTCGGACTTGCATTGTTCGTCCGTCAAGGATCGAGTTTCACTGTAAACTCTTTTACGAGATTTCTTTTCTGTTACCGCGTTCTCCGTCGCAATACTTGTTGCATCGCGATGTTCGTCTTTTAAGTTTTTATGTGCATGGTATCTGAACTCTGAAGGTATTCGTTGGATTCTAAACTCTGCATCGTGTCGGGGCGACAACCCCGAAGAACTTTTTTTCACTAATTCTTTATCGTTGTTTGTTATCGAAATTGATTTGTCTTCGTCAATTTGTAACACGTTTTTGCAAGTGCTTGTACGCAGATTATAAGCGCAACATCGATAGCTTTTCCCGTTGAACGGTTGTTCGTCCGAAAGCTTGTCGTCGAATGTCACGAATCTTTTAAAAGAAACGTTCGTATTCAATTTGTCCCAAAAATCGCAGTCGAGTTGAAGAAGACAGTCGTCGGTTCTGAAGTGAGTCCTCTGAAAGCTGAATATTATGATCTCGCGAGGTATCGTCTCCCATGCTTTGATCACAGATTGTAGGATGTCGCGGAGGTTCCACTTTTCGGAATACTGTTTCTGTCGTTCCGCGTACCTTTAACAAATATTTTATACTAGTCAGTATTCCAAATTCGCTTAATTCGAAATTTCTTATTACATCGATCGTTTACCTTCGTCTGAAGATCATCTTTATATAGTGAAAAACATCTTTCCGCAGAGGACGTAATAGAGGCGGGAAATTTTCGGGAAAATAAACGAGGTTCAGATTACTTGGTTCGAAATCTTTTAACGCGTTCATCCTGTTTCTTCGCAAAAATAGCAAGATCTTTCGATTGCTTTTAAACATTTGTTCGTTCACGTTCGACAGCCAATTCTTGAACTGCTCGTCCTTGATGTAAGAGTCCGTGCTGTTATAATAAACGTGTTCTTTCACCGTTGTAGTCGAAGGATACGATCCGCAGATCAATAGGGGTAATTTAGTTGACCCGGATGAGTTGCAACCCATCAAGATCGTTATTCGATTTCTTCGCGACTCGCTGTCAATTTCATCCAACACGTGTCTTGACGGCGGAACGTCTGTATACATGGTTAACTCGTCCACGTGGAATAGGTCGTTATGTTTGTATTTAATGATCGTCGATCTCATTAAATCGATCCAGTTTCGATAGTTGGTAAATGTAGGACCCGTATGATCGGAGAGATCGGTAGAGAAACCGTGTTCCCTCAAAAAATTTTGTAACCATCGTTCTGAACACTTGAAACCTATTATAATAGAAAAAAGTAACGTTGAGCAAAGAAGTTCCTATCTCCATATTCGAAACATTTATTCAAAGAAAATTTTGTCAAAGAGATTACATACCGTTCAGACCACGTGTCTTTGACAATTCAAATGCTTTTTCTCGTAGCATACGTCGGTCGAGATAAGTATTCGTTGCATGCATTTTACAGGTCCATCTTAACAATTCTTCTTTGATTGCCTTCATCTTTCGCTTTTCCGAAAATTCTGAAATCTCTCTGTATAACATGAAAAGTTTATGATCAATTTAGCATATACAGTAAAAAGAAAGAATAATGATTTTCGTTTGCTGGAAAGACGATAAAGGTTTTATAATTGCTGGACTCACTGGCGATTTTCGATTGTCGATCAAACATCGCATTGTGTTATCTCGATTACGTGACGACTCAGCGTTATTTTCAAAGGGGTCAAACATTTGGGTTACATCAATTATTAAGGGCATTAGCGGGACATTGCGTTTAAACTTCGTTACTCGAACGTTTCATCGACATTTCGCCAACATTGTAGTTCATTTTTCGTCATTTTTAGATTTCTTGAAGAATTTCGCGGAAACTAATTCGATCGTTTCACGCAACAAAGATTGACGTAACAAACTCGGTAACGAGAATCGCCATGAAGTTACGCCGGAGATTTATGCAAAAATATCTGATTCTACCGACGAAGCAATTTTCTAGGAGAGTAGGGTAAAAACGGGTTTTATTTTCATGGGATATACGCGGTAGAAGAGCCGTGCGTTGACCGCTCGATGAATATCATTCATCCTGCGCGCCGAGTTAAATTGCATTTCTCCGGGGCGTCGTCCTGACGAGACACTTGCCATCGTAAATTTTCATCTAGAACGCCACGCTTTATATCATCACGTTTTTCCTCTCGCTGTTTCTTACGATTTTCTGTTCTCCTGTCTACACCAATCATTGATCGTCTTTTAACCCTTTCATTATTAAACACCACCATAATTACCACCCGTAAACCTCTCTACAGAACGCTAAGAAAATAATGCTGATAACTGACAGAGGTCATTCTCGACGCTATATTAGATATATATTTGTAAGAGAAACTTTGTTGAAAGATTAACCATCCGATTACTACCCGCACCGAAGCAATAGCAATTATTGTATACAAGTATAGTATAGTAACATGCTATAGAACGACGCGATGAAGGATTCATATCTGCAAGGAATGCTGTAATCACTGACCTACTGAGGCAAAACTATAATTTCATACGTATTTTAGCTTCTGCCGCTCGATGTTTAAAGTATATCGCTGCTACTTTACAACCATTTCCATGTATTTGAAGAGGAATAGTACATATAGGATTTGAAAGGAGATAGACCGTAACAAAGACTAATTTGTATAACAAAAATATCAATTAAACATATTTCGAATTTCAATAATTTTGTAGAGAACAAAAATTTTTAATGATAACCATTTATAGAAAAAAAAGTTACAGTTTGAACAATTGCAAGGAATAAGAACGAACGTTATAATCCAGCGAAGAGTTTTATCACTCGTGGGAAGATCTGATTAATGGATGCTTGCATTCTCCGTGCCATTAGTAACACTTCTATGAAGCATGCTTCTGACGCCAGAAGGATCACTCTTGAAGGTGTTTTCCGTTTCGGAATCATCTTAGAAAAAACATTACAAATTACTCGTCAGGAAACAGTAAAATCTGTCTTGTAAATCCAGGTGACAGTGAATAATAGCGAAATGGTAAATAGAGTCATTACGGGCAACGAGTACTCTCGTATCGAGCGGTTGTTTTTATCGACGCTGTAACTAACGAACAAACACGCGACAACTAACAATTTCAGATTGTTTGTTTCCGATTGTGTCTAGAAATCAAATAAACTGTTTAGCGTACCACTTAAAAAACCTAGCGAGAGCTTAGGTTTAATCTAAAGAATTTCAGGGAGAGTCTAAGACGGTTGTTCAATGACTTGATAGCCCGAGAGTGAGTTAGATATGTCATTTAACTCGCTTTTTCTGTTCCGTTTACCGCTTTACTTTTATTCTTATCGTTTGATTGATACGAGCGCATATTTGCCTTGTTATTCCTTGAACTGTTCAATTATTCATAGTCTAAATGACAATCAGAAGACAGTCACGTCCTGACGCGGTTAACTGCAAATGTATGTCCACGTACGTCTGTTTACCCTGGCGGCTTTCATTCCACCTTATCACAGCCGATGGAAAACCACGAACCACTGAATCTTCGCTGTTATTTATATGGTTGCTCGGAAACATTCGATTCCACTTATTGCGGCGACGTTGAGGATGATCGTCGGCCACAGTTCGTCTTCTGCCCATCCACCGCATTCTTTCGAGAGAAGTAGACCTTCTGCAACGTCAGGTAACTCGTGAAATTATTTATTTATTCGATCGTTTAAACTAAAACAATCCTTTCTCGAAAGATTTAAAGAAATTAATATAACATAATGCTGTCGGAGTTTGAAAAATTGAAATTAGCAGTGTAAGGACGTCACAAAAGAATGTGTAGTGCTGTGTTACATATCACTTTCGGTTTTCTCAGATAAGTCGTAAGCGGAACAACATTAAACTATTATTTAAGAATTTAGAGTTATAAATTGTTTAAGAAAAAGGGTGCCATTTTCCAATTCTATAAATTGTATAATATCATCAATTAAATAGCTTTGTCGAAATTGAATCGCGATAAAAGATAAGGATGTTGGCGGTACTTCTTTTAATATTTCATGAACAGTGGAGTGCTGAAACACGTAAAATAGTCAATGTACTCTATCGTAGAAAATAAACGCGAACAGCGTTTCGTATTCGAATTATTGTTAGCAAACTAACGATCGACAATGGGACAATGTATTATCGTAAAAACGAATTTACACACTTGAAATGGCTTTTGTGGGTTCTTTGCAATAGCTCGTGCTGAAAATTTCCTCTTTTTGTGGTCGAACAAATATTTCAAATCGATAGCACCCGTACCAGGAAACAATGATTAATAGCCAGTTATAATAGGAACGCGATTCGTTTCATATTCCGTTTTATAATCTACTTCGTAAGTTACTCTTTCACACGATCTTCTTGCAAATTAAAATCTTTACGAGGATATTTCGAATCGCGCGATATAATTTATTTGTAAAATTACAGTCGAACATCGTAGTTACACGAGAGATCGCAAGGCTTAGCTAATCGAAGGAATGAACATTTTCGAAAAAGAGTTTGCGCATCATCCCAGAAGAGAAGTTTACTCGAGGAGCATCATCCGCGTGAAACCGTTCGACGCGGAAAGCACGTCCGCGAAAGTAACCGACGAGAAAAAGAACGCTAAGAAAAAGTATCATGGGCCAGAGTCGCCATTGTACACGGCGATTTACCCTTCAGTTTGCATAACGAAAGTATTTGGCTTGGCACCGTACGATTTCACGGACGACCAAACGGTACCCTCCAACATCTGTCTCATATTTTCATTCACATTCATGACCATCTACTGTTACATCATCTACGTCGTGTACTTAAGATTTACTACTCTTAAACGAGAGAAACTAGTTTTCGGTGTCGTGGAAACTACAAAGGTAATTTTCATTCTATAATCAGAGTCCGTGGCCGGGGATGAAAATCTTCGAAATATCGATTTATTCGCAGGTGATCGTGAATTATTTGGTGGCCATGTACGAACTCGTAGCAACGATAGTAACCAGGAAATCGTTCATCCGAATTTGGAACGATCTTCAAAATTTCGACGAAAAGCTCAATCAACTGGGCTACCCGCGTAACGAAACAAAAACCGAGATCGTATGTTGGGTTCTGTTGATCAGTCAGACTATTGTTTGGATCGTCGTCAATCAGAGCGGTATGTACGCGTTCGACGAGACCTGGTCGTTCAACATCAGCTACATGACCATTTATATCGGCACCGCGGTATCCGTCTACAAATTCTTCGCGATGGTGACTTTTCTTGGACAACGATTTCATCAATTGAACGAGATAGCCAGAGAGAATTTACCGCCTCAAGTCGGATATCACAGCAGCATCGTCAGTAGAAAGGTGAAAGGCTCGATTTATCTAAATTACCATCCGAACAGCCAACGATCGTTCGAGCAACAAAAACCGCGTACGAACGTAAAACTTTTTTGATATTTACTTAAGAAAGACTATCCAAGATCTTCACGGTGAACTGATGTTATACGGCGAGGCACTGGATTCTCTTTACACCTGGCCACTGTTGTTCTGGCTTATAAACTTGAGCGTGCACAGCGTCAGTAGCCTGTATTTCTTCATCGATTGGATGATTCTGTCTCCTTGGACCAATTCGACTTGGCTTCTATTATTTAACGTGTGGTCTTGGTTGCTCGTATTTATGATACAACTTTTGGTTTTGCACATCGGTTGCGATTACACGACAACACAGGTGAAAATTAATGCCCCCAGTCACGATCTACCTTTATTTTTTATCTTAACTTTTTTGACGCGATTTTTAGGCTAACAGTATGGCTGCGATTCTAGTCGAATGGGACGCCAGAGTAATTAAAAGATTTCCATACGACGTAAGTATCCGAGTATTTAGTTACGAGGGACCTTTTTCTCGTAAATTTTTTATTAATTAAGCTATTCGTATTCGAGGTCATATTAGAAAATTAAAGAAAAGGACAGCTAACGGAATGCTGCGTTGCTAAAACTTTCGTTATAATTAACGTAATTGTTCAATCGAATTTCGTTCTTTACAGGACACGATTCGTACCTCGTTACACTTTCTGAACAGACGTCTTCGTTTCTCTGCAGGTGGTCTTTTCGACGTGAAATTGTCGCTTCTGAGTTCGGTAAGTTCATTTTGTACCATCTCTAAGGAGAACGAGACTAAGTGCTCGTAATAAGACGTAATATTCTTTTCTTCTTTTGCTTTGCACACGATGCAACTCGAAGGAAAGGTAGCTTTGCGACGATGTTTCCAATCTCGCGGTATTACTCGACATTTTCACCGGAAGTATAAGATTATTTGAACTTTGTTTAATAAGCATGATTATAGAACGTGACAGTACCTACCGCAAATTACATCCTCAAAAAGCTTTCAGCATTCCGCGATCCGCTTCTCAATTTGCCGAAGCTCTCGTTTCGACGTTGAAACGAGTGAACGAGTTCGCGGTAGCTTCCTAACTTTATACCATTTTCCGACCAAACGTTTCCGTATATCCCTTAGCACGTTCGAGATCGCCATTTTGTTTTTCGACGAGTTATTTATCGCGGCTTACAGAACATTTACTAATTAACGTAGGATATACAGGGTGGCTCTTCGAAACAAACAAACTGTTTACTGCTGATATTTACAGATCGTTGGGATGCTGTCGACGTATCTGATAATCCTCCTGCAATTCCCGGCTTAAGCGTCGACGAATCAAAGGAAAGCAAGGATTAGCTCAAGAGATTCGGTAAAATCGATACGTTCTTCCATTATTTATCGACAACCGTTGTAGGGCAACAGTGATCGATTACAAGAGCAATGAACTCGAAGACTAAGGTAAAGATGCTCCAGTAAGTGGTAAAATTAGTACACTGCGTATAATACTAGGTAGAACATGAATTGAAATGTCGAACTTTCTACGTTATATTTGAACCTATTATTAGCAATAAATTTAAAGATATAAACCGTATAATGTATTATGGATACGTTTTTCACCGAACAGTAATGTATACCGTCGTCTGACCATATCTCCTCGAAACTACTTTCTTATCGATAAGTAGTACGGCCAGACTTTCTACGTACCAGTGATTCGTTACCCGCCTTCTATGTCGTATTCTAAGCTTACGGGACGATGCGATATATTTCCGAAATGTGAAAAATTATAATTAGAAGACATACCGGAGGGTCTAGAAGCAAAATAGAAACATAATTACGGCGCAAAGGGTTGAATAACATTTTTTCTTAAGGAGCAAGGCGCAATGTACAAGGAAGACATAAAAAAAATCATTGACACTGGACACGATCACCGAAGGCACGTTGCAGCAATTTTCTAGGTCATCAGTCTGGAAAATTGCTTTCCTTCCATCGTCCTGACTCTTTCTTTTCTTCTCTGTTACGCAGCCACCAAACGGTGTATACCAAATTCTTTCTCGTACGCGAGCAACTTTATTGGCCCGTTAAAGTCACCGCACCATCCACACCTGGTTGTATTAAAGACTTTTCTCCGCGTTAAGTGTAGTTATTCGAGTCGTACATCAGAATTCGTCGCGTTACGTAAAATTTAAGGAATCCTATTTTATCAGAATTCGAAAATTTCTCGCTACATTATGGCCGATTGAAATCGCGTTAAATTCATCGAGCGAATATTCTTGGCCTTTTCTGCCAGAGACGCGCCGCGTGAAAGAACTCGTGAAACGTTTCCGGTTAATCCAGTTAGACCACTTCCTTCCAAGAAGTTACTTCCTCTTCTTATTCACCATGGGAATACCGCGAAATGTACGAAGCTCTTCGCGTTTTACGAACTTTCTAATCATACGTACGTTTCTTCGAAGGTTCTTTTTCTTTCCTTCTTTCGGACGTTCGTTTCATCTCCTTTGAAACTCGCTAGATTGCAACAGGAAATAAAGAATTCGAACAATTTCGCTGGACGAAAATCACCCATAACTGCTGGCTAATACGATTGACCTAATTCGAGATATTTAAATCCTCGCTGTCTAAAGTCGGCTGTTTCGTCGGAAACAGAGGGAGAGTATTCGAGCGATGTTTTAGCGATTTCCTAGCGGCGCGTGTTTCTTACCGGAATGACGTTCCATAAATCTCAATCTGCAAAGGATCGGAGATTTCAAGCTGTCCCTTGCCTCGGGTCTCTTTTCTTCCAGCGTAGAGTTAACGAACTCGTTACGCTAAATTAACGTGCCGTGCCACTCGTAAATTACCTTGAATTAATACTATCAATCAGGACGGAGAGGTTGGGAGTACCATTCGATAAATAACAAGAAAATATCTTTATTAACACGGTTTAAGATGATGGATAGTACGTGACTTCATCAATTAACACCTTTTACACGGACTCGTTATTGACGCTTTCGCTAATGGTTGGAAAGATTATTTCAACTGGACAGAAAAATAAAAACTCTAGCGCGTTGTTCTGACGTAAAAGTATCGCAAAATTACATTTGTAATAAGTTTAAAGTTTAACGATGTTAATTATATAAATCTCTTTCGCTAATACCCTTACTATTAAATGGCTTCGTTGAAACAAACAATGGATCAATCAATTTTAGTATTAATACTGTTTATAAGAGAATAGCCCGTTTTGTATCGGCCGTGGGTGGAAATAACGCGGAATGTTGATTGTTTCTTTCTCACGATGTTTCCCGCGGACAGGTATCGTAAATTATCAGTGACCCAAAAATTCGAAGCCCTTGACACGAACATCCGTGAGCTACCCGTACTCCGCATGTATGCGTCCCACTGCACTCTGCACATTCAGAGATGCACTAATGGCTAGCCATTTCGACCCACGCTTCGAACCTACGTCATACCTTGTGCATATGACCTTTTACGTCAGCAGACCATTTCCGACTATGACACCGCGAATTCGCAGGTATTTTCCTTTCTTATTTTTAATTTAATACTTTATTAATCGCTTACTTAGTTGGTCAGTGGATTAGTTTAGTTACTGATCATTTTATTTCTTATTTTATGTAAAATAAGAACAGAAATTCCAAATGTTTATATTCTGGATATGTAAAAGGAAATTGCTGTTTGCGAATAGGTACTGTTCAGTGTCAAGTTTCTGATCGTTATGATATCTGAATTTCCAATTATCTAGACGTCGAATATCGGATCCTTTAGCTATCGAACGCGCGATGGGAAATTACTGAACTAGCGGATATGGAAACAGTGATACGCAAATACACGAACAGATACGCTATTACAAATTCAGAGAGACAATCTGTTATCCTACTTCTAATTAACTAAACATTACGGTGTTGTAACAGATTATATTCTTACCGATTCTCTCCAACGAAGGTGTCCCGCGAAAAGAGCAAGCACAATGTAAATTTGCAAGATCGTTGAAAATTTTATTGAGAAAAATCTACAACATTAATTCGTATACACGCAGTATACGTAACATGGTAATTACATTTGCACAGTTTCTTTCTTTTCATTTACCGTGTAATTATTACGCTCCCTAGTTTACCTAATTTGTCCTTATTTAAACATACGTTATGGCACATTACACGTAATACTGATACGTAACGAGATCACAAAGTAAAATTCTGAACACTAAACTCGAGTTCTCTGCAAATATTTCTTCACAGAAATATAGGAGACTTTTCTGTCGCTTCTCTAACGAACCGTGTTTACAAATCGTTTCACGTCCTATATCCTCGTTTACCGTTTTCTTTCAAAAAACGAACAGGATACTTACTCGTTTAAATCTAAAAATATTATACACAAATTATGGCGGTTGTCGTAAGAGCATTTAAACAAAGTAAAAATAAAACACGCAACTTCCGCTTTTCGTTCGAGCACATTGGTCTTTTTAACCTATTCGTATCGCGTTTATGCGAAAATTTCTTTCTACAAAATTTCTTGCTTATTTCTCAAAATTATTGCATTACGCGGGTGGATTAAAACTACAAATAGAAATACATATACAAAAGCGTTTCGGGATCTCGTGAAATATATCTCGCGAAATATACGAGACTCCGTCACGCAACGCTTTTTTTCCCTCCGCTTAAAACGTGCAACTGCTAAAATATACGGTACAATCGTAAAATAACGCGTACACAATTTGATGTGTATACGAAAACATTACACGAAGCGTATTTTGCTGGATTAAGCGTTAAAACCATGAATAGCTAACAGTCCTAAGCGTCTATAGTCAGTATTCGCATATATAAAGTTTGTACTATACAGTCCCCCGACAAATTACTCCGTATAAACAAATTGTCGTATAATATAAAATCTGTCAGTAACTTCTACCGAAAAATTGTCTAAAAAAGCAGTTCGTATGCGATTGCGACACGCCGCTAACCCTTTGCAATCTATATTGGCTGTAGTATTTAATGCAACGATAAATTGAATTAATTATTATAAAAATTTAGTGTTGTAGATAATTTTGGCAAACTTACATGAATATCTAATAAAGTTATCCGAAGTTAAAAATGTGAAACTGCTCTTAAAATTTCTTTTCTATAAAAAAAAGTGAAAATATCGTTTGTTAAGTTGTAAAGGGTTAAAAGAATATCGAGCGCGATAAGAAGAATCGTCGTTTAAACAGCAGTACGCATTTCGTCAATGGTCAAGTCGTTCAAAGATGGGACTTTGTTATCGAGATACATATTGCCGTTTCTTGTCTCGACAGTAGCGCAACGAACCTCCAATGTTCGAGGGACCGCGTAAATGCTCGGAGGTGCAGATTCGAACGACTGCACGCTTCTTCTCGATGCGACGATGTCCTCGTAGACGCTAGATCTTGGTCTGTCAAGAACAGTGGATTTTGGAACATCGTAAATTGGTTCCGTTCGCTTTCCCTCCGAATCCAATCTCAGCTCGTTCTCAGATTTCGATAAGAACCTCCTTGGTACATCGTAATTGCTCTCGGTCGATGAGGAACTGCGACAGGATACCGATGAATATACGTCCATGCAGCTTTTGCGAAATTCAACTTCGTACAGGTCGTTCTTAATGATCACCGATGACTCCTCGCTGTCGCGAGATTCTTGAACGTCGCACGTTTCCTGAAGCTCGTCCATCTTCGTCAAGGATACGAACGGATGTTTCGGAATCTTGGAGAGGCAAGGATGCTTCGGTAACCTCGTTATCACTGGCCGAACCGGAGAAGGCGGATGAGTCTTCTTCGAGATCATCTTGCGATCCAAGGACATCGTGATAAATTTTGTAGACGACGGGTAGGCTGGTCCTAGATCCACTTTTACGTCCTCCCTTGGCATCTCGGTTAACAGCAATTTCTTTCTGTTTCGTTTGCTGTAACGTAACACAAATAGATTAAATTTTCATTCGCGCATTACATAAAATTAATGTCAAAAAATATTTTAAAGTTCTCAAAAGTTCTAAACAGTTTTTCTTATGGAACAAATAGTAAAACGAGAGAAAGTCTTTCGCAGTTGACTATAAAGTATTTTATTAAAATATTGAACGCATACCTTGAGCACGCATACGTGTCAGAGAACACCTCGTCTTCCTCTTCCTCCTCCAAATTCTTCGGTCTGAATGTTGTAAGAGTGCCTCTTCTTTCGCGTTCGATGTAACTGTTCTCCTGATGTAGCAGCACCTCCGTAATCGAAATTAACGAATTCAGAGATGACGAAGAGACGGACTTATCGTCGTAGCCCGAATCCTGAAGTTCGCGCGAGTCCTGGTATAAATTCCTTTCGGACGAAAACAGTTTGCACTTCTTCTCCAAGGTCCTCTTCCCGGTCAAGGCGTTCAGCAACTTCTTCAAGGATCTCTTTCGCGGTAATTTTTTCCCGGTAATTGGTATCCAATCGATGGAAGTATCCTCCACTTCGATTGGTTCTTTCAGGTACGCTCCAACTACCTTCGGTGTCTTGTCCACGCTGGATATTTCTCGAACGAAACAATCGTCGATGTCGTCGTAGTTTTGACGATCGTTGATCATGGTGCTGGTCTTCTGTAACGCGTTTCCTTCCAACAGAATAGTCTCCTCGGGGTCTGGCAACGTCAAATCGAAATCAACGCTGTCCATACTCTTCGTTTCGTCCAGTGAAGAGACTTTCGACGGACTGAAAAGGAAATTCGATGCTCGAATTTTATCCTTGTCGAACTTGAAGTTATCGGAACTGTTCGAACTGCGATCCTTTGAATTCTGACAATCGACATGCACGGGATCCCTGTAGATCTCCGATGATGCGCTCGAGTCTCCGCAACTATTGGAAGGGGAAGAAAAGATTGCAAACTTCTTACGGTTCTTCGAGCTTTCGCTTCTATCCTTGGATATCGTGTTTTCATTTTTAATCTCGTCCGGAGGAGATTTATCGGAATCAGGAACTTTCAGCTCTTCGCAAGAAACGTTAAAAGGAGAGCCAAAAATCCCGGATCTTCTTAAACCGCTCCGCTCTTCCGACTTTTCAACGTTCTGCCGTCGATTTGAATCGTCGAATTTACTCGTACGATGTTGCGGTTCTTCGGGACTGGTCTTGAAATTACTACCGAACACCTTGAATTTTCTTTTGGGCGTTTCGATCAACGGGGAGGCGTCTTCTTGCTTCGATTCTTGCGCTGCTTTGAGGTCGTTATACCTTTTGTACTTTACCTCGAACGCTGTTACGATCTTCTTGACGAAGTTCTTCTGCTTGAACTGCTCGATGCTTATGTCCTGCGACTTGGTGGGCGAAAGAAAACCAGTCTCGAATTCGCGGATAATACTCTCCAAGTCCGGCATCTCGGGAGGCGTCTTCGGGGAATCGGAAGTTTTCGTAGGAGTCGGATGTTTGTAGGTGTTACACGGACTGTTCATGTCCAGAGGTCTCATAGCATTTGTCCCCAAGGGGTTGGACGGAAGTTGGTACTTGGTCTGTGAATAATTCCCGAGCTTCCTGATCCAGTTTCTTTGCGACGAACCTGACCTTCCGGTCTCGTTTTTCTTCCTTGTCTCGTCTTTCTCTTTCTCGTTTTGCACGTTTAGCTGCAACGTGAAAATGTCAATTAGGAAACGCATTAAATACCTTTTATCTTTTCACCAAAATTTCAAAATTAATTCATTTTGATATCTACAAAGTGTAATGAAAAGTGACTACGATAAAAAGATTGAGTAACAAACCTGTTCGGTGCTGTTCATCTTCAGCATATTCTGCAAGAACGCGTTCATTTTCGAAGCGCTGATTTTAACAAGTTGATTCGCTATGTACGTAAGCGTTTTGGTTATATTCGCGAATAAACACGGTCGTTTACAATTAAATTCGAAACGATTTCAAGCTCGTCAGCACGTAATTCACATTTTATTACGGTACATCGCCTATTCCATTGAGTATATACAGATTGAGCTATCGCTATGAAACGTGTTTTACTCGATCGTATGAAATTGGTGAAAATCGACACTTTGAAACTTCACTGTCAAATGGGAGGCGCAGACATAAACCGGCCTTTTTGTAGCTGTCGAAACATCGAAGGGTAGGTGAGGTACCCCTACCACCGGGTAATTGAAATTTCGAGCCGAGAGGGGACAGTCGACGCTTATGCAGGTATATTTCAACGCGTTAATAACTTCAAAATTCCATACATACTAAGTAAAGAGTAAATTGTTTATATTTATATATGATAAATATCAAAGGCATAGTTCATATTTTTTTTATGTTTGATTTTTTGAAAGTCTTATTCCACTGAATTTATCAAAAGTCATGTGTTGTACAAATGGTAATGTAAAAGCGAAAGATAAAAAAGGAGAAATGTATATTTTCCGCTATAAGTTTATCGATAAAATAAAATTGTGATATTTCACTCTAATGCAAATTTAACTTCATAACTCTAACCATAGTCAGATCTGCAACGAATCGCAACAAACAATTTCTGAACGATCACATTTCCAGAGTAGTGGAAAGAGGAAGAAAAACACGGTAATGGTACCGTTTGAAAACATCGGTGCATAATATTTATCGCAAAGATATCGTGTTAATTTATCTTATGAATAAAAATATTTTTTACCTGCGATAATATTCGGCTCGCCGTAGCATATTTCTGTAAAACTTTAGTTTCGGTCAATCCCTGCTTACAACTTTACCTGCGACGACGACAACGAGAAACAATAAAACGATATTTATCCGCCCTTGGGAACTTCCCAGTCAAACGATGTATTGTTCTCGTAAGGGAACGTTAATCCGACTACCTACAATCGAAATCGATCGACGTATTATGTAGGTATCGATACAATTTACATGTTGCTAGGTATATTTTACCGTTTCTGGCCGTACTTTCTTAAAATTCTTCATTAAATTTAGTTTGTAATAATTCGCCTACGCGCAGAATAAATATCGTTTAATAAAGCAGATTTCTTTCCTCTCAATCGTTAATTACTTAACGTATTTGCTAGAAACCTCTGTAACGATTCATTGCTAAAAACTCCGCTCTTCATCGAGTCGAGAAAAGCCACGAAAATGCGGGGAAAAACGCGAAACGGCCGTAATTAAAGCCAATTTCTTTCGTTTACCTTGGAATATTCAAAAAATACGAGGATGCAGAGATACCTGCACAGAGAATTAATTGCGTTTCTGATAAACGACGTCGCGGCGGGACTCTCTATGTATAAGTGATACGAACAAACGTAAAGCGCGCCTTAGCAGCGAACAAGGCAGAATTTCGATTAGTCCCGCGGAAAAAATAACACTCGATTAAATCTATGAGAATTGCTACGTAATTATTTTTGATCGTAATAACGTTTTTCTTATTTACGTTACACGAAGGATTTAATAAGAAAATTCGAGGAGAGACTGTTATTAAACGTTAATTAATTTATTCTGGCCAGAGAATGCGCAATTTATTGCAGCTTACAATATTCTCAAGACGCCCTGTATACTGGAAGTCGGATTTCGTTTAACAAGCGCTGGTGCAGATCGTAATTTCTCCTTGTTAGGAGCAAATATTGGATAGAAAACCAATAAAATGATGACACAAAGATACGTCGGTTTCCCCGGCACAAAAGAATCAAGCTATCGAATGTTGTGCTGTTTAATAGATATCGACGTACAAGCATCTTGTCTCTGCTCATTGCACACGAACGAGCTGAAATCGAGAAATACAGTTTATCGTTGGGTTAAATATCAGTGAAAAAAGGATGAGTCGGTTCGCTGGTCACAAGAAAGATCGCGCTATTTCTATCTTTTACGTATACGTTTCGTATTTACCTGTTGAAACGTTTCCGTGATTTTCCCGTAATATCATTTCTATCGAATATCGCTTTTCTGTCGACCGTTCGACGAAATGAAATTTGCAAAAAGGAGCAAACGAAACGGTTATACGAGCAAGCGGGCTCGTGGAATATCTGAACCTTTAAATAATTAACTGCGCCGTCCAATTTTTGTTCGTCGGTTAATTGATTGAAAGATGAAGCGAGAGACCGTAATTCAGTCGCTGCTTTTTTTTTATTAACCACGAAAACTGTTCGCAAATAATAAAAGAATAATGTTTGCTGTATGAACTCGTATGTTTTAATGCAAGAGATGTATCCGATTCCTCGGAGATCGAGTGGCAGAGAGATTGGTACGATAAAATATTCTATAACTCGAAGAAATAACAATGATATAAAATATAACGGTAACATCTCGTTGTTTTCTTTACGAGCACCCTGTATCCTACGTAGGACGAAATAGAAGGAAAACCGGACGATTCGAAAGGAGAAGGGTTCTCCCTTGCTTTACGATTAAGATAATTACACCAGCTGAGTCAGGATAAAAGGTTCGACACGTTCCGTTAATCTGCGTTTACTGTCGTACCCGCTGTGATACACGGCGGAGGCTATTTTTCCGATTCGTCCTCGTTCAAATCACGCTCACAATACTTTCCGTACCTGCCACCGATCCTCTCGAAATCACTCCATTGTTTAATTTTATCGTGCACCGCAATTCAGGTATATCGGTTTCGACGAATGTTACCGATTCTCACCAAATTGCTTTATACGGGGAAAGTTCTCGGTTGCTCGAATTGCTCTTACCCTAATTCCCTTCGCTGACGATTGTTTTCTCTATGGAGGTACTTACTCAGGTATCCTTAAAGAAAGAAACATCGATAGAAACTACCAAACAAGATTGCTTCGCTATATTTTCGTACGTCGTACGGTTTTGCGGTTCGTCGCTGCGCATCTCTTTTTTTATTCGAATCGAAACAATCCGTTTTGCTTTTCCTACCTCTGACACGAATTTGTGAGCGAACTTCGACTCTGGGAAATGATTTGTAACGAGTCAACTGTAGACTCGTTATCCATCTTACAGAGGGGAAACGACGATCGAGTAATCGTTAGCAGAATTCAGTTGCAACGACGAGAAACAAGGTCATTCTTCCTGATTTTAATATTTATTCATCCGATCCGTTTGCGTCAGAAATTTAACTAGAAACGAATGTAATTGAAACAGGATGACGTAACTGGAACACGGTTAACTTAAATCACGATTATCCGTATCAATCACAGCCAGTTACATGCTAATCACTATCAGGAACTGTTACAAACTGTCGCTTAACTCTCTACTTCGATGAATTTGTCGAAACTTTCTTCGATCTAAATTACGTAACTCGTACAACTAGAACGTGTACATCGCGCTTGGAAAAGTTGAAGCTCAATCAAAATTGCTACGTAAACGTGTCAGCGATATTCTTAATGATGTAGCAATTTTTCTGTCGTTCCGTGGTTATAATCTGTCATTCGTATTTTACGAGACGAGGACGCGCTGAAACGAAACGGGCTGCGCTTTTATGAAGCAATAATCAGCCTCGCGAATGCGATACTTTAATTAAGGCTTTCTGCGTCACGTATCTATTGGAAGGCCAATGAGATTTACGCTTTTTATACGGCTCGTTAACCGTTTGCGTCGATTTTACGCGAATTAGTTCCACGCAATCGATATCTCGTATCGTTTCATTAACCCCCGATCGAGAGGGAAGCTAGTTGACTCTATCTAAACGATTTCTCCGGCGACCTGCCCGTGATTCTACTCTCCTTTAATGGTAACGTGTGACTGTTACCAAACTAGATAGAGTAAAGTCCAGATTTTTATTTCAAACAACAGAACTATTCAAATAGTTGAAACGTTTCAGGTCAAAATAATAAAAAACTACGGCTCGCGAGATATTTCAAATGTTTTTGTACGAAACGTTTTAGTTTTGATACCGAAAAGGTCTCGCAACCTAATCCTTTTTTATGCAGAATTAAGCTGCCCAGAAGGAATAGTTTCACGGAGAAAATACAAGCATCACCGCGTTTTAGAAAAGACAGTATTTATGTGAAGCGAATAGAAATGACAAAACGAATGTGCCATATCGACTGAACAGCGAAAGAGACAGAGAACACATGGCGCGTGATATAGCTGGCATAAATTTATTGAAAGTTTAGCAGAACGATCGATCGTTTTTGTCGTGATGCATAAACCGCTTCGCATGATCGAAATTGCTACAAACATCCATGAGAAACGGCAATAGCTGTCGATACGAATAGTCTCCGATAGTAGTTCTTGCTTATAATTATACCCATTTGGTAGGAAACAGAAATTAATTCTATCCTGAATCGCTTCGACAAACACAATAGAACAATAAGGTTAGTTGAATGGTTTGATTCCTTTGACCCGAAAATGCGCCGCTAGTGAACCATCCAGTGAACCGAACCGAGGCACAACGTTTATTACTACGTGGTTTTGACAAATCGAACAATGGAAATTGTCGAAACGGCTCGCTCATATTTTTCATTCCTTTCTTACATGTTTATTGTTAACGGCGTCAGCTTTTGTCAAAATGTATCTATAGTTTCGCGACGGAACGACAATGAACGTATTAGCTATTTATGGGGTTAAACTGTTTAATTAGTGCCGTTAGCTGCTTTTCACTTAAATGTTCCAGCGCAGAGCTATTAAAAAGACAAACGAGTCGAAACGGTCCCTTCATTACTCGGGAATATTGAAGAGAAATCAAAATTCCGCCTTAATATTACCAATGTATGCGACGATCTTTGACCCACTTTTGGCTTATGTCCAAAGGAGCAGCGTGGGTGGAATAGAATGAAAATAAAGGAGCCTTGAATGGAAGAAGCAGGTCGTCTCGGCGCCAAACGCATCGATTTCGAAACAACCACTCTGCTCGATCTTCATTGGGTCATTAAACTTTATAACGTTGAGAACCACGTGAATTGATACAGACCTCTTCATCCGTTTACGTAAATATTATGACTTAATAATTTCCTATTGCTCCGCTGTATATTATATAGATAAATATCATTTTTTTTCTATTTAAATTATGACGCAGGGTTTCTGTACACTTTCTGAAATTTTTCTGTCCAGTTTACGAAGACTCGAAGACAGAGGGTGTCGTAAAAGTTGTTCCTTGAATTACCCTTAATCCCCTCCACTCTTGTAGGACGTGTTCCTTTAAAATGCCCTCCGCTTTAGCAGTCTCTTTAGAATTAATGAGACACCGTTCGGTACACTCGAGTAATTTCTCTCGTCGTATTCTCTTTGTATTCAAAACTCGCGAAAATTCCACCTCGCGCGTATACCATGTTTCATTGGATGAAACATCGTCAAATAATCGAAATGAAAAATGGGATGTCGACCGCCTCCCTTTCTTCGACGACCGATCTCGAAGTTTCGTTACACGTTGATTCCGAAGAATCTTTCGTCAAGAAATTCTTCGACGTCTCCGCGAAGAAGAAACAAATCTCGAGAAGACTGATCTCGGTATTTCAAAAGAAATCGAAAGAAATTTCCATGAACAAAAAGAAGAATCAATCGTCGGACAGCCTTTTGGACGATTCCACGAATAGTCTTCTGAACGATTCCACGGATAAGATCGAGGATAGTTTCAGGGAGGAAGAAACAAAGTTGTCGGTTGGTAGAAAATCAACGAACAAACTTTCGTTCTTAAAACACAAGAGAATATCGTTCAGAAAGAAGTCGTCCAACAATCACGAGAAGAAGTATCTGCAAATTTCCGGTTCGAGCAGGGAAGTCGCCTTCAACGAAGATGATATTGTGGTCGTGTCTTCGCCGATTATAAAAGCCGAGAATCCATTGCAAGCGTCATCGAAATTGGAGAACAACGGAGTGATCGTTCGAAGAAAGCCGATGTCGCTGTCTTTCAACGATCCTGGAAGCATTTCGATCGAGAGTTCACCGTCTCCGGACGACAAATTGTCTTTCTTCCATGATTCTGGTATATGCGGAACCGAAAGTGACTCGCTTAGCGACGAAACGGATGTTTTGGAAGAAGCAAAGAGTTTAAAAATCGATCGCTCTTCGGACTGCGTAAAAATCTGCGACAAATGTACCACCAGACATCGAGAACCGGAGTGTATCGCTGCTACGGGATTAGAAGAGGAGAATAAAAGTCAGTCCGCGAATTGCGTCGCAAGTCTCATGAAATCTCCGATAGAAACTGGCGAATGTTTCGTAGACGGGGCGAACGATTCTGGAAATTTTCATTCGAGCAAATTTGATCGGTTGAAAAGCGTCATCAAGAAAAACGAAGAGTCAAGATCGATCGGAAGCAATAACTGGAGGAGAAGAAATTCCTGGATGTCGAAATCGGCCGTTGATTTATGCAGCGAGGATTCTATCCGTTATTTGAACGAAGTAACAGAATTTATTAGTTTAGATGATTTTCTTTGCTCCGGGTTGTTAGTGGACAGTGAAAATTGCGAAAAAAAGTGCGGTGCATCTGTCGAGGATGCGAACACGGAAGTTTCGGACGAAAAGACTGAAGTGCAGACAGTTTCTCTTCAAATTGGTTGCGAGAATGACGGAGAGAGTGATTCGGATAATTATAACGCGTCGTATGTTATTACTATGTATGTATAACGAATGTGGAATGATGCGATAGTTTTCTTACGACAATGTTCGGCTCCACGATGTACGGAGATTAGACAGTTTTGTATTGTACATAATTCAAATGTAATGTAAAATAGTTATGTGATATGGGAACATGTTTGGACGAAGTAAACTAATTTTATGATAAAGTTGACGTAACGCGTGATTTTGACACGGTCGTAATGACCAATAAAATTATTCGAAAAAATGTAAATGTCTAGAAAATGTAATTGAAATACTGTAAAAGGGATTAAATGCAATAAATCAGTTGAAACAATTTCGATGTGTCGGTAGTTAACGAGAAGATTAGTCGCGGAATCGAAAGTTTGCGAGGAATATAATTGAAATATTGGAAAAGGAATCTTAAAAAATTGAACCGCTCGATAGATGTAGTTTCTCGATATACGTTTGATTGACGGCGAAATGTAAATTAATCTATGGAATCGATATTAAACGGCTCGTTTGCACAGTCTCAACTAACGTGTACCGATGTCAGATGAATTTCTAGTTTCGATTCTCGGCATACCTCTTCCCTTCCATCGCGTCTCCTTGACCTGGTTCGGCAATTTATAATATAAGCAAACAGAGGAAGAAAAGTTTTATAGGAAAAATATTCGCGTTCGGTCTACGGTGATTAATTAAAGAGGCCATGTATCAAAAGCGAAGTCGTTCATTTTCCGTATTCTTAAAATTCATTACTTGGAAACTGCTTTCAGCGTCGTTACTTTTCTACTAACAGAATACTTTCTTTTATTCGAAGAAAGGAGGTTAATTGCAAAATTATGTGGCAAACAAAAGCTTGATCTCCCGACTCTCGAGAAATCGAGCCATTCTTGCGAAACGACCTGGCGATATTCGAATACCACTTACGGATTCGTTTCGTAGTTACGAGCTATCCGTAATCGTTAAAGATATCGATTGATTTCATAACTCACTCGCTTCCTCTTGATTCTTAACGTTAACGAGTTTAATCTCCTCGAGGACGGATTTATTCAGCTTTTAATGAAATTACCTGTGCACAGCGTTGTTTTAGGTACAGTTACATAAATATGGTATTTTGTTTCTGAATTTCGAACACGAATTTTCAATTTAATACCAGCGCACGAACAAACGTATAAGTTAGTACTTGTTTGTATCCATATTGTCGGGAATCAAAACGATAACAAATTTGATCGCACGGTGGCGAAACACGCAGAGTCGATGATAGAACGGCAGGAGTACGGATCTCGTCAAGTTTCCCATGAAACTACTTGCCTAAACCCCTCGAGTCACTTCAGAATCGTAATGATCTCCGTTACATTCGTGTTTCGCTGCAGTTTACATTTTCCTTTCGGCTCGAGCACTTCAGGAAGCACACGAGAGCAAACAACTAGATGTTACGTCGCCTACCTGTCTCGTTTCGACGAGAAATACCTTCATTAAATCTGATCTTACCTGCTTGTTTTCGTCAAACATTTATCTTACATTCAGATTTTTCAACCGAGCCGTTGCAAGTAATCATCTGGTTATCTTCACCGAGCACGAATATTAATTAAAGGAAAAAAGCGACACCGAGCTCTCCGTTTTCAAACTTCCGTAAGTCCTGTCATTTTTTCCAAGTTTTCGCACATAAATCGTACGAAAGTTCGTTATAACTATTTGTAGATGCAGTTGAATTTTCGCGGAGATGCAAAGTTATTAAGTTTACCGAAAGCATTTGCAAACCAAACACATATATCAATTTGTTGAAAGTGTTTGCGGACGAAGTGCAAATAGAAGCACATTGTATGCCTGTAGCAAAAAATAATGAAAACAATAGCCTTTCAAAGTTTCGATTTGCAACGTTTCAAAGAGCAAGCTACTCAATCAATATCGAACGTTGCGGGAATATTTGCGAGAATGAAGAAAATTCTGATGATGTTTGTTGCAGGAGCCGACTTGTTGTCGATGCATCGATTAATTTCGTCGGCGGTGCAAAACATGTTTATTTCGGTCAACGGGCAGACAGATACTTTGTAAGGAACACTTCCCACGAACCCTTTCCATTCCTTCCGGCGTTCATTAAGAACGAGACGCTTCTAGAGACAAAATAAATTCTTTCTTGTCGCCTGATAAAGGGAGCGCATACAAATGAGGAATTTTCGTGACAACCTCTTGCGAGGCTAACGCCCTTATACACCGGTACACAGGATGTCTCAAAAGAAATCACGTAATCTAAGAATCAGATGTTTTTCATGACTGATGGAACTGAGAAGATTCTCTCATTTCCAAATCTATACACTTCTGCACCGATAGAAGTTAGAATCGAAGCGCAGAGAATAGTACCGTGCTAAATCAGCAGCGAAATCCGCATTTTTGAGACAACCTGTAAGTACAAAATGTAAAGTAATACGGTAAGATCCGCCTATACCCTTACAAACTTATAAGGAGAAGTGCTCGTGAATTTAGGATTGCGCAATCGTTCGAAGATTACTCAAAGACTGAGACGAGAAAGAAAGATTGCAAACGAGATAAAAAATCTTCGTGTTATCTTTACGGTTAGGGAAGATGTAGATTTTATGCACCAAATAATGAGTTAGCAGAGCTTTACTTCTCCAACGAATTTATTTAGTTTATCCTCGAACGACAGAGAGAAGTAGAAAGTTTAACCGGAGAATAATGAGAATAATTTTAATTTCGAGTCATTAACAATTCAAGAGGCGTTGTATTTCCATACCTACTTCTAGCTGAAGTTTAAACAGCGTCGAGAAAAGCACGTTGCCGAGGTAGCTGCATGCATTGTCTGGCAACGGTAATTACATTGTTAATACAGGTGTCGGAATGGTTTCGTCGACGCGTAAGATGAAGCAGCGACGAAGTTTGAACGGGTTGCGCCTCGTAATAAGACATATTAAGCAACAGGAGTAGTTGCAACCTTCGTGTACACTTTTCGCCAACTATGTATTTTCGAAATTTCTGCGACGTACGTACGAGAAATTACACGATCACAGATTCTTGCCACAGTTAATGCGCAGCTTCGATCAAATTGCCAAGATACTTCTTGAAATTCTATGCTCGTGATCCAACGAAAACGTTACGGTAGCTTAACGTGATCCCGGTCAGTTATTTCGTTTTTCTACAGCCAGACATCGCAAAGTTTCATCGTTAAAACAAATATAAAACTTGCTAAATTTTCTCGAGAACATCGTATTGGGGTCTACTTGTCGTTTTAATTCGAGAGAAATCGTTCCTTTCTGAACCCAAAGTAAGATAAGACTTACAATTAAAAGAAATTTCAAAAACTTCTTAAGAAATATCCCCTTCGCCCACTTTATTAAAAGCGGATTATGATCTTATCGAAGATGTTTCATTCGTTTTATAACGAAAAGATGCCCTGGAGAAAAATATGAGCGGATATCAATGAGACTCGTTCCTTAATGGACAATAACTTGATCGATCTCAAAATACTTTAAGAGCACATATGTGTCTTCTGAATAACTGTAATGTACATTTCTTTTGAAACGCCCTATACAAGAAGAATAAATCTAAAATTTGATCACATCGTTGTCGGATGTATGGTCACATACATCCCACGTTAACAAACCGAAGACCTATTTACGAAAAATGACGGTCGACAAAGATAGATATAGCATTTCTCAGAGTCGAGGCGAAAAAGTTCAAATTAGATTTTCTCTGTACCAAAAGCGTCATTCGGTTCGAAACTAAATTTCGTTACGATTCCAACTTTGGTTCTAATGTCAAAGTTGTCGCGCGAGTGACTCGCAAGAATTTTAGGAAAAAGAGAACGAATCGAATAACGATGTTTAACGAGAAACGTGTTTTATCATATGACTCATAGGTGGATGAATAATGCAACGTTTTACCTAAAACGTTCGAATAAAGCTGGTCAAAGATGATCGAAAGAAAACGGGAATATATCTCATGGACAGAAACGAATCGAAAATAAAGCTTCCTCGAGTCTGGGGGGTAAATCAAGAGAACAGAGAAACGTGTCACGATTTATCAAGTTGGAAGATTCATGGATTCTTTCAATTTTTTACGAACGAAATTATTAAGGCAGAAGTTTATCGAGCTTATGGAAGTTTCTTCGCAAAATTACTACTTAAAAAAAAATAAATATAAGAAGGAAATTTTGTGCATACAATAGCAAGTATTTATTAAAAGTTACAGGTCCATTGAACAGTATAACCGAAGAAACCATGGTGCTGGTATTACGAAGAGAGAACTTGTTGCTGTACTATCCTCTATTCTTAGAAGCTAATATTGTTCGAACGGAGCCAAGATGAGCAGGTTAATTAACCTTTCCAAAACTACCTTTCGAGTCAAGGATCATTTCCTTAACCCATTGTTCGAATTCTGAACGAGCACCACCTATCAGGGTGAACTGGCGTAGGTGTAACGCCGTTGACGTCACTGCTGCCTCTGTAAATCGTTCACGGCTTATGCAGTATGCATGAACCAGACGTTTAAATCCGTGTATCGTACGAGAAAGTTCGTGAAATTACATGAATCAATACGTACCAACAGCTACCCGCAAAATCTATACGATAAGTGAAACTTTCGATTACCAATATCGATCGCCCTATCTCCGCTATATTTCTTTATAGTTTTTATTACTATTAACAGCCTGTCTAAAAAATGTTGAACTATCCACGAAAATCATTTCTCATTTTATAAATAATATTAAATGATGAAATTTGTGAGTTCACATCACTATTACCTTTGCAACATCGGCCGAGAAAATCGAAGTATCGTATTCGGTAAATTTCTTGCAACTCGTATCAAAGGGGTAAGGAAATCCTAGATAAAGAAAGCTGTCACAAATTCTATTCCACGTTCTCTATCGGTGCATCAATCTCGGATCGTCGAAGGAAACCAAGCCAAATTCGCGCGAATTCCCTCCGAGTTTTACCTCTCGATCCAGGGGTGATCCCTTCGATTCACATACGCGGTTACAAAGTTTATGACCGTACGCGATGGTCGTAGCAGACAACTTTCCGGGCAATTCGTTTCCACTTACATTTATCATCTACTTTAACCTTCCGTCGTTCCGTTGACCTGTTTTATATTCTAAACGCGTCATTCGGGAGAATGCGATATTTAACTTCTTGTCTCTCGTCTCAGGAAGTAAGTCCTCGACGGCTCTCCTTTTTCCCTTTTCCTTACGTCCTACTAACAACACGAGGAGTTCACGGGAACGCATTACTAAATTTTAATAAACGCCGAATGAAAAAGGGGAGAAAAGAGGATCGATGATACAACCAAACGATCCGAAGAAGATTGAAGAAAGTAGAAAAGGAGTTATTACGAGAAGTAAGGAAGCTGAAAGCTGCGATTAAATCGACTCCAAGGAAAACAAACGGCGAAGTAATTTCTTCCTGTAATCGTCGACGAGAGACGCAAAGCCACGATAAATCAATCTATTTTCTATAGGTCGTACGTGATTCAAAATGTATAATATTTGAAACATTAAATGGTATTTTTTATTAGTTAAACACAAAAAGCTGTTACATTAAAAATGTTAAAGTATGGTAAAGTGGACACTCACGGTACATCAATTTTTAAGAATATAGATCCTTTTTAAGCTATACCGTGTTTTTGAAAATGAAACGTCAAATTGTGTGTTTTGCCATAAAGAATTCGCAAAGTTTACTATGAACGTCTAGGTCGGAAGAGATTGTACGACTCGCGCTGTCGATTAATCATCCCTTATCGAGCCACAAGCCGCCTACCGGAAGGGGAAAGTAAATCTATCCCTTTTCTGTTTGTTTCTGGAAGTGTGCTAAGCTGACTTTCTCGTGGATTTTCCGATCGTAGAAAACGTTTGGCTCGATGCTTTGCAAAGTCACGTCGAATTCTTGCTTTTGTGTTTGTGACAGTATTATCGTTCTAGATGGTCTTTCTCGTAATTGTTCGTTTCTCTGCGGTCTTTTCATAAATCCTCGTCCTCGCTTATCATGTAGCGTATTATCTCGCATTTCGACCATGCGAAAAAAGTAACGGAAGATACAGTTTTCTCGTAAATGAAATAGTTCGATCTTTTTCTATCGTGCGACCGTAAGATTTTATGCAAACGAAATAGTATCGAGTGTAAAGAGTTAATTCGACTCGACTTGAAAAACTTTTGTCAGTTTTACGAGTCTTAATCGCGATTGCGCCCTATTCGTTGAAAAATCGCGTAAACCGATATGGACGGATGGAGCAACAACGCCGGAAGAGATATTATACGGTGAAACGGAAACTCATTCGTCGTACAGTTCAGATATTACGTTTAACAGAGAGATAGTGAGAAATTTCCCTAGGCGACGCGGATACTTACGCGGAAAAAAATCGATGAAACCGAGAAGAGAAAGAGCAGAGAAAACCTCCCAGCATCGTTCAGCTTCTATTCTTTCCACGAGGACTATCTTCTCGAGGGAACAAAGTATTATAGTTCTCGTTAAGCGTAACCGTCCATCCGACAATCTTCTTTCGTCGTCATACAGGTAAGTTGCGCGTATATAATATGTTCTCGAATACATTCACAAAATCTTTAAACTTTCAGAAATCCATCTTTCGCTTTCTATTTACCATATCCTTACTGTAAATTGATAACTTATAAACGTTGCGAATACAATTTATAATAATTCATATTTTTATCCAATGCACTCGTTTATTCCTCGCCGTGACTAAACCTTAAATGTACCAAATAATCGAAGAAATAATTTAATATCACATCGAACGAGTATACAGGGTGTCTCACAACTCGTGTAGCTCCTGAAAAGGGGTGGTAGAGGACGCGATTCTAAGCAAGATTTCCCTTTGCAAAAATGGGATTTGAAACTTCGTTTTTGAGTTATTAAAGAAAAACGTGGACCAATCAGCGCGCGAGGATTCGGCGCCAATCGCGGCGCGCAGTCGCGAGAGCGACGCCTTCGAGCATAATGGCCGACTGGGCGTAATTCTCGCGCTCTGATTGGTCTGTGTTTTTGCTTAATAATTCAAAAACGAAGCTTTGCAGCCCATTTTCGCAAAGGAAAATTTTATTCAGAATTACGTCCTCTACCACCCCTTTCCGGGAGCTACACGAGTTGTGAGACACCCTGTATAGAGAATAAAATGATACTGGGAAGAAAGGATTTAAAGCGATGCAGTCTCTAACTAAGAAGCTAGTTCGCTCAACCCAATTACCTTTAGCGTTTTAACGTTCCCTTAAGTCGATCGTAATTAAGTTTATCGAACGACTAAAGAAGATACGAGTACGAGCAAATTGTTTATTCGCTTCGGTTGCCTGCGACCCTCCTCGCTCTATGTAATTTAACTTCCTCATTTCTTTCTACCTCTTCTATCTTTTCCTTCGAAAGGCTTCACAATTTTAATTAGAAAATTCATCTTACGAATTCTATAGCGTCCCTTACAAACCACCGATATTTCTACGATTCTGAGAAACGATGATTTCGCGATCGAAAGCTCCTCGTGCCCCGAAACGACTTGTTCGTTTCTCCGACATTCGGGGTCCGTGAGACACGCGAATGAAAATCGATAACTTTACCAATGACTCACTTAGATGCACGTTAAGCTTCTTACATTGAAACACGAGCAGGCTCGAAGTAAAAAAAAGGATCGATATCATAATGGAATAGCTCGTTATTGGCACTCTACGTTCCATCCATTATCGAATTCTTCGTCAAACTATCCATTTATTCTTAGTCTTGATCAACGTATCGCGTGAATCTTATATCACTCGATACGGTTCGATGAAAATGTGCTTTTAATCTAACTAATAAACGCCTAATTCTTTTATCCTCCACCGCTTCTGTCCAGGATTCAAATTTCTATCCTTTTATCCTATTAAATTTTTATAATGCATTTAGTAGGTATATGTATATTCAAATGTGCTTGACAAACAAAAAAATTCCTGACAAACAGTGGAAAGAAACTGCGGTGAAAGGTGAGCTATCCATCACGCTGCATACACTTTGTATCTTCAGATTAACATTTAATTCGATAAAAAGTTCACAGGCGATCATGTGTGGTACGATCTTCATTTATTTACGTATTATAACACAAAATCTGTTAGTAAAAGGACAGCGCCGAAAAGTATTACCCAGGAGGGTTAATAGTTTGAGCGAAAAATGATATATTCATTCGACGACGACGAAAGATTCTATTGTTAAAATTTCGTGACGTTATGGACGCAATCGCAACTACGTCGACTCCCAGAGTTCGTTAAAAATGTAATTATTGCACGGACTTTGTCGAACAAACTAGTACGCGCCACTGTCACGAGCAATCGTTTCCACTTTGCCAAATTAAAAGATTTCTCGCGAATAACTGACCCGTGAAATAATAATTTCCAAGCATTCATTTTCGTATCAATATTCGCCCGTTTGCTTTGGAAACGCGCCAGGAATTTATAATTGGTGCCATTCCAACATCTCGAATCGTGTTTGCGCGAAACATGCGTATGAGAAAACATCGAAAGTGTCCAAATTAAAATACTTGATGCATTCTTTAGTATATTTCACGTACTAAATCCGAATCGATTACTAGTCGTTTCGAAGAGTTTCGGAAGAACCTATAGTGATCCCAAAGAGTGTCAAGGGCAGTTGTAAATGTTTGAAAAGGCATTAAGTAAAACGTAAAGTTCGATTAATTGGAATAGCAGGTGGTGCATCGAAATCTTGATTTCGCAGCAAGCTTCGCGCGTCTTCCTCCATACACCGCATGAAACTTCCAGCAGTTCGTCGATGCGATGCGACGGGACGCGACGTTCTTCCAATAATCATCTAACTTTCTCAATATAGGATCCGTACTCTTCCGAATTGCCCAGAAAATCATGGTCGGCCCAAGTTTCTACGTCGTTAAAGAATTCTCGTGCCAACCGTGAGAACTTTCCATCGGTCGATTGTGATACCGAGAATGAAAACCGATGAAAAAGCAAGCTAGATAATGGACCAGCCCGCTCCTCTCCTCCCTGTATAAACGGACTAATGCATCCCTTCAATTATCTCTTTCGTTGACGGTTCATTTCACCGAAGACTCGTAAAAATGATTGCCCTCACAGACGACGATAAACAACCCGAACGATATCCTCTGATTACCGCACGCTTTGCCGTGATATACGGGGCGTGGTCAATACGAGATTCATTATCTAATTTCATTTTAATGGAAAATTTCCTACGAAATCCTATAATTAGTTAATAGCATTATTTGGAAGGATGTCGAGTGAAACGAGCGTTTTGAACTTCGACCTTTATCCGTGGAACACGTTGCACGTTGAACTTGTGTATGATCAGCGATTAGAACGGTTAAAGTTATCCAAAAGGAAATTCGATCAGAGTTTCGGTTATCTGATCGAAAGAATTTATTCGAGTCGATCTGTAACAACTTGGCAAGATCGACCACTGGTTGAACGTATTTTTTCGAGATACCAGCAACGATTAAGTTATCTGGGAAGGATGACAAAGGATATCTAAAATTTGAATCCCAGGGTTGAAATGAATTCGACCGACATTGATTTTTCAACTTTCGATGTTACTTTAAACCTCTTTTTATTTCCATTTCCTAACATTTGTACTATCTTTATTTATATCTGAAAATTTGAGTGCTCGCTTCTAGATTACGTAGCATCGAAATGACGATTCCTTTTCGCCATTTAAAGATTAAACGATCGAACGATGAAAGAACAGAATTTTTTTCGGAGTGGGAGAATAAGTAATGAAGAAATTTGAACACAATAGATACCGTAGCAGGAGGGCGAGGATTTTTTTACGCAATTTAAAAGAACCATTTATCATCGAGAGAGATGACGGGAAGATTTATTGGCAAATCCGTTTCCCACGATAGCGCTGATGATCCAAAAAATATTTCGCATAGATGGACGAAACTTGTAACCGTGTTCGAACGTTCTTCGTTCCATCGAAGATGGGAAAAAACAACGTTCTAGCTAAGGAAAAATGTCTTTCATATGGTGGCTATAACCCGCGGAATACACGAGCTGTTACGTTTTTGGGTCATTTCTATAGTATTCTTACTTCCTTGAAAATTTTCCTCCGATCTGGTTATCGAGAAAATGTATAAAATTTTGCCACGTCGAATTCCTTCCGATCGAAGATTAACGTTACGATATGGAAATTGCTATTGACGCAAAATTACTGTGAAACTTTCTATCGATATCGATCAGGGCTCGATATTACGAAGTTTTCCTTAGGTTATCGAATTTTTTCCTAGGTTGACAGATATGGTTTTTGGCGTAGATAGTCGATGTTCGTTTCGCGTATTTTCATCATCATAGAATTCGAGAACAGAAATACCTTTTTCTGGCATATTCGTTTGTTTCGTGAAAATTGTTGTCGATACGACTCGTAGTTATTGTCAACGACAAAGGCTGAGCCATTCTCCACGAGCATCGTCACCAAATGATTACGATAATCGTGTCTTTACGAGGGAACAATAGACGTACACTTGAACAGAAACTGGCATACGATACGTGACCGTACCGACTCGACTGCTTGGTATTCCCGTGTCTCTGTTTACCCTTTGTTATGGAATTACACGGATCGTATTTGCCCACGAGAAGACTATGTACCTACTTATGTATATGTTATCCAATTCAATCTTGTTTCTTCGATACTTTACTATTCGTTTCCATAAAATGATATGTGCCTGCAAATAACAGAACCACGAACAAATTTATTCGCATTGCGAAAGATGAGAAACTGGGTCCTTTGTTTAGACGTATGTGAGATATAATTGTTGAATTATCCGAATTCCAAAATTGTGTAATTACGAGGGATAACCGATGTCAGCGAAGCGGTCGGCGAAGTGGTGCGGTGTTTGGTACGAAACGAAGCATGTACAATAGAAATGAATTAGTTACAAAGCAGGACAACGACGGGAAACATTTCAACTCTCTCTCGTCCCTCAACATGTTCCAGAATTCTCGTGTCCTGCTAACCTGAAATTCGCGAGGCTTCGAATTCTTTCGCAAGGACTCTTTTATTTACAGATACGTCAGAAATTCGCGACAACCATTGTCCCGACTCTCAGCCGAGCATCCTAATAATCGTGTTTGCTTCTTTTCCGTTACAAACAGCTTCTTCGGAGAGTTCGCGTTGCTTTATTTGTCTTTTGTCCGTTGTTATTTGCGAACTACCCTCAACACCTTAAATAACACTTATCACGCGTCAAATCTAATGCTTTACGGAAGTGTTTGCTCGATCGTTCTGTTGATATTCGATACACGACCATTCGATATTTTTCAATAAAATGTTCGCACTAGAAATAGAACGGCGAAAAAGGAACAAACGATCGCGCGACTTCCTCGCTATTTCTCCTCGAATTCCAGCGTTTTGACCCAGCTCCTAAGAAAGTCCAGAGAAATTCTTTCCGTGATTCGCATTATTCGACTTATGCGAATCGTGGGATGAAATTTTTCAAAATACCAAAGGCTGTGACGTCGCGTTTATCAAAGGATTCGAGGAAAGGATTTGTCAAAAATTTCTACGGCGCGTATAGGGATAAAACTCCGTAACGTAACTTCGTAAATATTGATTAACGATCAAAACTCATCGTACGAATTATGCGATAAGAAAATTCGTTAGAGTCTTTTTCCGATTTTCCGCAACTTTTCAGCTATTTTACCCCAATGTGTGTCGGCAGACGAAGCGGAGCCAGGAGTACCACGGAATTTCTATTTTCGCGATAGGAATCCTGCAAATTCAGCGACGCGTTTAAATTATATACCAATCGATACGAACAACGTTGCGTTTTATCTACGTACGGTTACATTTCCTCCGATCGATTTTCTTTCAAACTTTTGAGAACCGAAAAGGAAGAAAATATTTAGTGGAGCTAAGTCAAAGATCGTTCGAACGGAATTCGCGAGGGTTAGAGAGAAAACCGCTTCATTAGATTTACGCGGGGTAATTCGTTGGAATTCCATCCCCGGTACCATTCTACCGGAGATAATCATTTTACAGAAAGTACCGCGTTCCAAGGGAGGATTCATGACTTCCGGCATAACGGGTTGGAAGTTCCTTAGCAACCTGGACCTGCATCGAACAACCTAAACGTTTAATCTTTTGAATTCCGAAACGATTTACGGAAATATCACGGTAAGGACGGCAAATCGCGAAAAGGAATTTCGTCGTAATAGTCGCAGAACATTAAAGTAAATAGTTCTGCAGCGAGAGTTCATTTTTCAAGGGTGGTCCACGTAACCGTCACCGATACACGATCACAGAAATACGATTGTTTCGAGTTCCGCGAACCACGCGAGGCAGCATGCCAATGGGGTTAAAAGCTGCAAAGGGAATAACGTGGCTGCGGATAGAATTACGGTCGATTTTTATTTTTTTTCCTATTTCTTCTTTTATTCCTTATTCTTCTCCTTCTTCTTGAGCAAGTTAACTTTCGCGGCAGCGTCCTCGAATGTATTCGCGCCTCGACGTACTCGGAATGCGAAATGAAGATTTACAGAATGTATAATAATTTTCTGCCGACGAATGCTGCTGACTCCTCTTCCCACGTGATTACAGTAATTACTTGCACACGAATGTTTTATCATCGCGTTAAGCGATTAAAACGAAAGAGGAAATAATTTAAAGCTCTTTCCAGGCGGTGCCGATTATTATAAATTTACAGAGGCGGAAATTATCTTCGAATTTTTTGTTCGTTCCCCTTTTTCAAATTTTGCAAAATATTATAAGTAAAAGCGGGGAAACGGAGCATTAGCGGCTGATAATTTATTCACGAGTTAATTGCATCCAAAAAGCGCACACTCCGATTGCAGTTTCCCTCGCAATTTCGTTTGCGACGCTTTGGTTTTAAATCGTCCGTGAAGGAATTCTCGAACAAAGGGAATACTAACGCGTTAGAAAGTAATCAGCTCGAAATACGATAGTTCAATCGGTCTGTATTCGAATAACTTCGACAAATAGAAGCGTCAGCGACGCGATCGATGAAAATTACTGAGCTGCTTTCACGGGAACCCGATGGACCTTGAAAATCCTCGATAGCTCCTATGGAGATCGCGTGACTGCGAGAAGGGCACCGATTTTCCCTGAAAATATGTGAAAACCAGCTGCTTCGATTTTCAAAGCAACGTTTTATTCGTGTCAGATTTGTGTCCACTAGGATTTTCATTCGTATGTAACAGATTAAACTACTTTGCAAACGCGAATGATCAACCACCCGTATCACGAAGCCTTTAAAAAAATAAAAAATTACACCTACATACTAAATAACTGTCGTGTATAAATATTATTTTATTAGCAAGACCTGTCGAGTCTTGGATCAGTATTGCTTTACACTGAAGAAGATAACTAAATAAAGTTACGAAATTTATTTTCGTTAGCATTAATGATTTTAATCCGGTAAAACGAAACAACCGGGAAAATCGATCGAGTTCTGTAAATACAGTTTCAACCAATTCCACAACAGATACGCCGAAGTCGGATTTGTCGTTGATCTGTTTCACTGCAGTGTAGAATACGTCAAAGAACTTATTCGATTAACCATGCACGAAGTGGCTGTTCGTGTGAAATACGATTTAAAGAGCCTTTCGAAACAAAATAAACCAATTGTACTAGCAAACGAAGCTATTACAACTTTGTTATCGTATAAATAATATGTACCAATAAATATCGCTGTCTAGAAATTTAAGAATGGAGCATGCAGTTTTTAAATTGCTCTTATTTATAAATTGTTGAATGGTAAAAGAATGTCCGATTTCTGTTTCCGTGAAAATTATGCAGTTTTCGCGATACAAAAGCTCTTCCGGATATAAAAAGCGATGCATATTCATGGGAACTATGCTGAAAAGTAAGTACCTCGACTACGTTTATACGTCATTGTATCGATTCCCTAATGAAAAAAACATTCGCACGGTTTCAACTACACAAATATCTTTTTTTCATACGCGGTGGATCATCAGAGTCCAATATTTGCACGGGCAAAAAATTGTATACGTGATTCGTATAGAGTTCACGTTCCACTGTCCAAAACATGGAATCTTTAGAACCGATATCGAATGAACAGATACGAAGAATTATGATACGAAGTTCTTCTTTCGATTCCACGCGAATAAATAAATTATGTACATCATGTCGAAACTTCAGAAAGAAGCGATGTAAATAATAACTTTTTTCCAGCGTTGTTATTAGACCGTAAATACGTTATTTTAATTGCATCATTTACTCGTCTTAATAGTATAGAGCTTATCTTGGACCGTATCAAAGTTTGATTAAAGAGGAATGCAACTTCGTTAATTATTATCCAACCAGTGCAGCATGCAGTTAGATTGGCGAGAAATTTTGCTTTCCGTTTTCACTTTAGTTCGTTTGAGTCCCAAGTAAAGTCTCCTCTGCGATCTGTCTATTCCAAATGTCGTCGGATCATCGACTTTGTAAAACTGCTCTAAAATTCGCGTCATAATCGCGTTCGCGTTGTCGTCGTATCAGTTTTAGGTTAGATTAGGTTAATATATCGGAATCGATATCCCTTATATGGAAATTTTCAGTTCGGGAAAACGAATCGCGTTAAATTCCCCTTTGCGAGTAAAGTTTATCGAGGTAACTTGCAAAGTACGATAAAATCTTGGTTTTTCTGGTTGCGCTACAATTGATTAAAATAAAAACACCGATAAAAGGGAAATCGAAGGACCTCCGAAAATACTTTAAAGTTTTATTGATTCTTCGAATCGAAAGCGGTGTTTTGAAAGTCCAACAAAGAAGAGCCATCCTTTACAGAATTTTGTCAACCCCGATAAATCAATGGCACGAATATTTATTGTGCAACATTTGCGATTCAAACATCGAATCTCTGGTGTGCAATATATTCCTACATTATATCGTCGACGGCTGCGGAAATTGATCGCGACCGAAAAAAGAAGCAGCAAGATCATTCGTTACCTTCTATTGCGATGCCTTGTTTCAATTTTACTAAAACACGAGTCTCTTGTTCAAACGCGATCGGTAATTTATTTCCAACCGTCGGGAGTCGATCGACAGGATGAAAGAAATTGTAAAACCCCCCCCGATCGAGTCATGCGTCATTGTCAGATTTTTATTTACGCTAATAGTACGAGCTATTAGATAGCGTTCAGAGACATCCATGTAACAAAAATTCAAGGTTCCGTGAAACGAAACGATTGAATCGACGAACCAGCGAACGCGTAGGAGTCGAATAAATTTCGAGCCAACATTTTGGCATACTCGATATACATATGTATAGGCTGATACAAAAATATGTTAAAATATGTCGAACACGATCAAAGAGCCGCTTACCGTTTTTCAATTCGACGCTCCGTTTTCGATGCATAACGCTTCAAGATTTTCCAGCCGACTTCCGGGGTAACCCGTTTAACCTGTGTAGCTTGAAAATCGATTACCAAATATCTGATCGATTGTATCTCGAACACTAATAACCAAATCGAAAACCGTTAAATGACTTTCATTTCTTTTGGCACGAACATTTTAAATTAAAAACCTGCAAGCGTTTTTATGGGACACATTGATTTTAAAACGTCCTGTATGACGGGATTTTTATAGTGGCAGTTCAGCATACTCGCACGGCAAGTTTCGATATTACGTTCACCACGTTCCTGCACTTTCGTTCAACACGAATCGGACTTTTAGGTTAAGCTCTGCAGATGCTACATTTTCGACGGCTGTACGCTCGCTCGCTTTTTGGAAGATATGTATAATTCTCAAGCAGGAAATATGCAGTACAGCTGTCCATATCTGCGATATTGCAGTCAATTGAAAGTCGATGATTTTTTTTTTAACTTTGTCGAAAAAATCATTGCTGAAAATAAAACAGTTCTAAAGCTATGTTTATACCGCCATCTTTCATCTTTGAAATATCTTAACAAAGTTTGACCACTTATTTTTCTCACACCTGCAAACAAATGGCAGTTTGTCTTTGAAGAATGCCTCCGTACGATGTTCGTAACAAAAGGGTGATTCGTTTCACGAAATGCGAATGAACCATTTTTACACGGAGATACTCTTATTGGAGCGCGAGACGGATATATCCAGATGCAATAAAGATTTTCATAACGTTCGAGCTGTTCCCTGAAAAGAAAAAGAAAACGAACACATGCGTGGGCAGATGGAATCTTCGGCACAGAAATAAAAGAAAAAAGAACTCGGTCATTCTTTTTTTGGGTTCGGTTAAAACGAGTGTTCGATAACCAGTAGTAGTATTTCGACAGGGCGAGAATCGACGAACAGGGAGCAAGACGAATTGGAGCCAGGAAATTTCGCGATTTTGATGGATCTCGATTTTCTCGTAGGGCCATTCTACTACTGTTACAGAAGCATCCCGGCGTCGCGATTGTTCGGTCAAAGGTATCCCCTTTCTCTCGGTCAGAGGTAAAAGAAAAGCCATCGAACATTATATCCACCGATCGTTCAGCTGAAGGGGAATCCGTTCATGGAAGCTGATGAACGTGGAATCACGGAGTCATGGTATTCGATTCAACCATGGCTCTCACCGACCCGAAATGAAAATACAATATTTGCTAATTTCTTGATATACCATTTTATTTATTCGAAATCTACGGAATTTTTCTCAGTGCTAGTAAAGGAACGTATTATTCCTTAACGAACGTAATTAACTTTTAACGATACTAAATAGCAAATTGATCTACATATGATTTCGTCAAATAAATAAATCATATTCTTGATAAAAGGAACTATGTCCTTTCGTTATCCCGGAAAATCCAGTTTATCGAAATATCGATAACATTGTCAGAAGGCAGAGCAATATCGTTACGTTTAAAATAATTATCCTTCGCGACACGTAGCTGGCAGTAGAATAGAATTTTGTCGAGGCAAGGTTGCCAATATCGACACCGTGTCATATCGAATTGATAATACATATGCTGCGAGGAATACGAGTTCGATTAAAATTGCTCGATCATTTTCGTCACGTCTTTCCCATTTTCAAAGGTCCTTCGACGCTCGGCACATGGTCAGATCAATTTCGTAACTATATCGATCGTAATGTCGTTAGCGTTCAAGCATAATTGTTCGACACGATGTATTGTCATTAGGTTCTCGTGTCCCTGCACGTATCGCGGCACAAACGACAAAGGTGTACTCGATCAACGGCGTTGTCCTGGTCGGGCATCAAAGCATACGAATCGCTTCGACGCCGTGCTCTTCCGATTTATGCTTCTCGCTCTCGACACTGTGTTTGCCGTTTCTGCGGCAATTCGAGCGAGTTTCTTGCACGAACCCACGCGTTAAGTCGGACCATTTCAGCCAGATTTATCGTGCGTAACCGCGTGGAAATACGAATTTTTCATGGAATTTTCGAATCTACCGTGTGCGCTGTTCTGCCGCGGTAGGACGCGCGGATACGTAACGCGAGGCAATCTAACACGTAACGATCGTAATTCGTGGCGATTTAACGATCAGCGTTCAACGAACAGTTTATTCTCGTTGCTCAGATTCTCCGTTGTTCGAATCGTTTTCGAACGGCGACAACGACTGTTCCGTAAGACCGTTCCGCAGAGAAGCGTGAATTACGTATTCCGTCTGTGAGTACGCAACGCTCGTAATCTCAATTTCATTATTTACTAGTGACATCTTGTAGGTAGGTGGAATGATCGGAAGGGATACGAGCACGTCTTCCGGCGTATCGCGATCGTCTGTGACGGGCAACGCATGATTTATGATAGGGTAGACTATGAATACCCGCTATATTTACATTTTGATCCGGACCGCTTACAGGACAGCGTTCATATCGTCAAGCGTTGTTAAAATAATGTTCCTCATCCGTCGTCACCGGTATTTCTCTCTCTGTTACCCTCTCTGTTGCTGGACCATCTTCTATTCGCGTTCGAAACTCTGACCGAAGATCGTGCGACCCAATTACCGGAATTAAGGCGAAGCACGTATTTTTAGACGGCTCTCTAGACGATACGAACTCGGCACTAAATTGCATTTAGGAGAACTTAACGCGTCTACTGGCTGTCTGTTGCTTCGTAAACAGCCCTATTAACGTTTTTTCCTCGAATTCCTGGCTGAACCGACGACGTTGTCGTATTCGTATGTCGAATCTTCATAATTTCTCGACCGACGATAAGTAACACGACCATTCGGTGTCGTTACGACATTCATTGACGTCCAGGTTAAACGATTTACCGAGAGAACGCGTTACCAACGACTGGATTAACGTCAAAGCTTCGTGTTCCAGCGAGATTAATAAGAAGTAACGACCACGCAGAAAACAAGTGACGTACGCGATGCTTTTTCTGTTACGCTTTTAACGCCGGCGCTTCTTTACGTCTCTAAACTTCTTACGTTTTAACTGTTTACGAGCCTCCCACAAAATAAACACGGCCGATTGAAATTAATAGAGAAACGAAATTGCAAGAGATTTATCCTGCAGAGAATAAGATCAGGTTTACGAGTTTTTCATGCTTTCAGACTCCGTGCTACCTGACGTTCAACCTTTAAATCAGCCGGTTCGTAAAAAGTTCGATGGCACAGTTCGATTCCTGAAAAATGACGGTACTTTTCCGAACGCGCATTTCGAAGGGAAATATAAATCGAATCCGTAGAATGTAGAATCTGGTGGCCCGAATTTAATGCGATCGTGGAAACGTTAGGGGAGATCCATGACAACATGCAGGACCTGCACGTAAGCGATCACGATAAACGCAGGACGAGAGTGCAACGCAAATACTATAGATAACACGGGTCGAATCGATAAACGACGATATTAGCGATGGCGCGCGTCCCATGACTCGCGTCTCCAGATAAGATGAAATTCACTTATCTTGTTCGTTCTTGCGTGTCCTTTGAACCCTTTCTTCCGTATGTCCTCCGTTATAGACGAAATATCTCATTTTATCAGCACGTAAGAACCTTTCGCTTTCGGTTATCGGTGAATCGGAAGCGATCTTCGGGCCTCTCGTAAAAGAGACTCGAATTGCTGCTTGAAATCCCGCGGGAGTTACAAAGGTACGGATGAAAGCTTCCCAGAGAAATTTCGCGCGATACAACCTCGTTTTTTCTCCGATAGATACTTGTATATCCATCCAACCGGTCAGACAGAAACTCCTCTATCGAATTTCAAAACCGAACGTTCTATGCGCTTGCCTAACTTAATTGTATCTTTGTCTCTTCGATAACGCATTTTAAATCGCAAAAATGATCTAATCTCTTAACATATTAGGAGCGTCAAAGACAAGTGGAAAATGTCTTCTTATACGTTACATATTACTATATGTTTGTCGGTAGTACGGGTCGTGTCGCGATAACCATAATTACATTAAATTTCGGCGAAGTTAATGAAATCATTGTTGCGCAGAAATTTCAGCGTTTCTCGTTCGACCAAAGTTTACGCTTCCCTAGAGACAAAGCAACTACACCGGCTATGTCAACGTGTAAAACCTCTGACGGTGTCAAGAACGCTCCTTTAAAATGGAAGCTGTGGTCTTGAGATCAACACTTGACGTCAGTCTGTTCTATACAGGCTGTTAAATGGATTTCAGATTTACAAGCTAGATAGCACATTCTCGCTACATTGAATGGCAAGCAGTCGAAGAATTTTTATACGAAAACAATGCTGAAGTACAAAGTGCTATATTTGAAACGAAACTACTTGACAATGCAAATAGTTCCAAGTTTCATTACGTCCGTGACGAGATTGAAGTCGATTCGTAAGCATGACAATAACACGCGCAACGGGTTTATCAAAATCGTTATGAAACGATTCGTACGAAATTATGATCCACCATTGTTTGCGCAACGAGTACTGTTTTTCAAAACGAGTAAATCTTCTAGCTTTTCCGATAACGTAAACACCTCGTACTAAGCAAGAGCGCGGCCAAGTAGCCATCTTCAAGTGAAAAGAGCCAGGACCCTACTTGCTTGAATTATGCGAACGTCGTGTTCTCTTGAAGGTATTCAAATCGTATGTACGAAGAAACAGTTCGGCGCGTAACGATAGATTGCTATTGCCCAATTATCGATTCATCTTTTTACGTGGCAATTTTTTGTTAATTCAATTAGTTCGACTCCGAGTTAATCGCTTTCGAACGCGTCGCATGCAAATTGTTCCGTCGAACGAACACGCGACGAAGAAGATCGTTAAGGGTGCAGAAGGTCGAGTAAAGAGAAGCACAATTAATAACCGAAAAATCAATGCCGCCAGGTCAAGTACCGTACACCTATAGATCGAGCTCCCCTGGTGCTGTGTCTGTTACCGCGTCACGACGTGCCTAACGGTATGAATGAAAACTAAACCAGAAAAGAACGAACGTCACGCGAGAAAGAGACGAAACGTCCGAACCGGCGGAAAAAGAGACAGAAACGTGGAGGAAAAGTGCGTTCGAGAGAGATGCTCTCGATAAAACAGAGCGGAGAGATAGAAGCAAAATCCGAGGAAGAATATAAAGTAGAACGTAAGAGAGAAAGGGACGAGAACAGTGAAACGATAGGAAGTAAAATGATATATGTATAACAAGAGGGTAGTCAAGATCGTAAAAAAGGGATGGAAGAAACAACGTGCAGGGAATTAGGAAAAAAGGAAAAGATAATGGTCTTGAGTGTAAGTGACGCTTAAAAATTGAAGTACAAACACTTTCGTGAAAAAAAGGAGAAAAGATGATGAAAATGTAACCGCCGTGTCGCGCCGGCAGAGAAGCTGCGATAATACCGAAAGTAAGAAGAAAAATTAACGACTGAATAAATATAGAATTCTCGTCGAAGGAATGATTCGTGATACACTCGAATATACAGACTGTTTATAACCGAACTATTGTAAATAATTCCAGTCAGGACGGTCGCGTATTCTATGAATCTCGAAACGTTCGTTACCGGTTTATTTAAAAAAAGTTTTGTACCCGAAATATCGAATATGCCGGAAAAGCTTTTTCGTATAATTCTACCCCAGAATTTAAAACACGAATTCGTTGGAAAACCTAAAACGCGAGGTTTTCGCTTTTCCACTCGTCTCGTTAATCGGCGCGAAAGGGTACGCAAGACCGAGCAAAGAGAAGGAAGAAATAATTAGAACGTTTAAAATCTTCGAGAAACTAAGAGATTAGTAAAAAAAGAGAAACAAAAAAGATAATTTCTAAAGGTTAAAGGGTGCAAGCGTCGCCTAAAAACCACGGATAATGTAAGAGACATTGGTTAGCCGAGAAAAAGGGGGTAAGAAGTAAAGTAAGGAAAGAAAAGAAAGATCGAAACGATCGGCGAAGAAAATCACGATAAGAGTTGCAAAGGATGCTGCACGAAGAGGATAGAAAGAAGAACGATAAAGAAAAAGGGGGATAGAGAGGGTGAAAATAAAAGAAGAGGGAGAGGAGAAGCGCGCAGGCGGCATCCACTGCCAGGGTCACTCGTCGCTCCTCACCGAATGCTCTTGTACTCGGATGATTCCGCTCGCGAAACACTCAGTGCGCTGCGAGCGCTCCGTGGACGCGCGTCGACTTTACGCTTTTCAAAAGGGAAAAAAACGAAACAGAATCGACGAACTCGTCAAATTGTTCCCACGACGTCTATCGAAACGCTAGATACGGTAATTAAACGAAACTTTGCAATCGATTGTTTAAACTTGCGCGGAATCGGTTTCGCGCACTTGCATCCCCTCTTGGCCTAAAAAAAGAAAAGAAACTAGTCAGGTGTGAAACGCTCGACGTACATTCGGAGCCAAACGATGTCGACGACATATTTTAGAACGGAAATCTAAAAGTGATTCCGCGTGCTCGATGGGAAAAAAGTGTGTACAAAGTATGGATGCGACATCGTGACGGGATAGAAAAATCGTGGCTTAAAAGTTTTTCGAAACTGTCGCGACTCGTGTTCTCGCGAGGAACTTTGAGAAAGTTGAAAAAGTGTAACGTGCCGTTTAGGAATATCGTTGTGCGCGTCTGAGAAATTGAAGATATCAGGGAAAAAGTTCACAGGGGAAAAACTGAGGTGCGATACAAATATGTTTCGCGTAAAAGAAGAGAGCATAGACGGTATTAAAATAAGAAAATATTTTTGAAAGTGATGGATCATCGTTTCCAGAATGTCTATTGCCAGTTCCCTTCGCTGAATCATGCCTTCTTGGAAAAATTCTTGCTTTTCCATATTTGTTTTTACGATCAAAATTTCTTGTTTTACCGAAAAAGAAATTTACTACGGCATCTTTAATTTTCTTCAATTTCGTCGCTTCGCGTTCGCGCACAAAAACATTTCGCGTTCTTTTCGTTAAATTACGATTCTTTCTTTCCGGAGTAATTCTCGTTTCTCCGTCTTCGTTTTTCTGATAAAAATTTTCTATTTCATCGAAAACCGAAGTTACTCTGGCGTCTTTGATTATCTTCGACTCTCTCTCTCTCTCTCTCTCTCGCGTTGCATTCTAATGTAGCAAGATTGCATACCGATTGGATTAACCGCGGATCTACCTAAACGAAAATATTTTCCTTTCATCTATGTCACATCAATTTACACTTATTCGATATCGTTCCTAGGATGTAGAATCTACAGTCAGAGATTGGTCGAAGCATTTAGCGAAACGTGAGCAATAACAAAACAGGGCAAAACGTTTCGAGCACGAGTGTACTCAAAGGACCAAGTAGAATCGAAGAAGCCGTACATTATCGTTGCAACGGTTCCGCGATTTTCATTAACGGTTCGATTCGCGAAGAAGAAAGAGGGGTGGGTAGATAATAAGCAGAAAGTTAATTAATTAGTAGCGAAATGGTTAGTTTTACTATAAACGTATGCTCGGACAAATAAGGAAAAATAGAAGGAGTATATTTTTGAATGACACTAATATTATTAAAATGTAAACGTTCCTTTCACCGCTCAGAGAAATATTTCTAACTGGTTTACCCCGACTACTCGGATACAATTATACTTGCGACATCGCATCGTGTTCTCGTAAAATGTAAAAATTAATATTCTCGAGAAAACGATGCTATCGTCGATAACCTTTGTAACACGTAATTGCAACGACCCGACGGCATTCATGTTCTAGGTTTACGCGTGCGACCAGTTTCACCAAACCTATAAAGACGATCCCGCACACTAAGAAATTGAAAACTCAAAGAAATTTAAACCTCGAACTACGAAAAGGAGTAAAAGGAGACGGAAGATCAGTGCCGCGGATCTCCTTGCTAGACGATTGACACTCGGCAACTCGATTATCTCGATATTCACCCGAAGGAATCGATTCGACGATCTCGGCTGGAAGTGACATAAAAAGATCGCTCCCCACAGACTAATTTGATCCTGGTTGACTCCGTGAAAGTACCATGACACTCGAACAAAAGCGACTCCGTGAACGACCCTCTTGTTCGGTTTAGCCGGTTCTGCCGGTTTTCTCTCCGTAGGAAAACACGAACATAAGGACATCGGGCACCGATCGTTAGCTTCTCCGAGGACAATTGGACCTTACGAAATAAACAGTTTCATTCTTTAATCATCTGTCAACGTAAAGATATTTAAATAACTAAAGAATTTACAAGGATGATCTCCTTAGAGGGAAATCCTAGTGGAATTCCAGTAATCTAGAATTAGAACAAAGAGTGCTCAACCTTAATGGAAAATGAACTACATTGTAAAGATGGAAGATAAGTTTATGAATACTCGGATCGTGGTCCAGTTTCTGCAAATTTAGTAATATAAATGTGTACACTGGAGACCTTGCGAAACCTTTTATTCGCGTAATTCGAAATTAGAACAAAAAATACTTAGCTACCGAAGACACCGAAACGACGGAGAGAGATTCAATGGAAAGGCGTTCGATGGCCATAGTGAATGGAGTAATTTAAATACCGTTAACGAGAATTTTAGGCGCGTTATTTCAATAATTCGTATCGAACCGACAAGGAAAAGCAAAAAGGAAGGTTTCTCATCATCGGCTAGTGCAGAGAAAATACGCGACTGTGATTGAAAATTAAAAATACCAGAAAAGATAAAGGAAGATTCGTTCGGCGTCCGTGATAAATGCTTATAGAGGAAATTCGAGGAAAATCGTTGCGTCAATCCGGCAATCTGCAGTGGTGGAACGAAGAAAAAGGTTTGCGTCAACGATCGTGAACAAAGACGCAGGACACGTAATTTCCATGCAAAATTATTCTAGTAATCTAAAAGGAAACAACTCGCAGAGTCGATCGGTCTTAAGGGCACATAGTTTTCGAGAAATTCGGGCAAATCGATACAGGATTCGAAGCAGTGAGCAACGGAAAGGATCAAACGCGTAAGCTCGTGGGTTAAATTAAATAAGTGAAATACTTGTAAAGAGGATCGTAAGGAAATCGTGTCGCGTTATTTCGGTGATCGAACAATATCGACTAGGAAAAATGTGAATATGGTTTTCGAAAGGTTTGGATTCCGCGCAACGGACAGCGCGAAGAATTAAACGCGAAAGCTCGCTGGTTCGCATCGAATCAAAAGGACTTCTCCATTTCCGGTGTTAACGAAGATTAACGGAGAAACTTTACCGCAAACTCGTGACGTGAAAAGTTAAATTAGAAACAGTTCCATATAAGAGAATAATGTGAAACGGTGATTAAGAACATTGTACAAAGCGAGCAGAAAAAACTGTTGCATTCTATAGAAGTTGTGAATATGCAGTTAGACATATAACAGATTGTACGATTTACGATTGTGATTCCTTTTACGCGTACTTACTCTCGCGAGTTAATAGTGATTATTAGTCACCGCGAGAGTCAAGTAATTATGTCATGGTTTCACGATACGCGAATACACGTTCCTGGAAATGCGGGTTAACGCGTTGCGATTTACGCAGGTGAGTAAAAATAAAGTTTCTTTTTATATAACTCGATTAGAAAGTGGAGAAAAATTGAAACTCTGTTTGGTTAATTAATTAAGGTAATTCCGGTAGGGATGGACCACGCTATTAACGCGTTAATAGCCTGGCGTTAATAACGAAAACCGATGTTCGCAGTATGGTTCATTATAATTATAATTATAGTTATATTGACAGCTTTATACGGAAACCTTTACGCGTTAGCAGTACCTTCTCGCCATATTACCGCACCAAGCATCTACGAAAATCGACGATCGTCATCGAAAATTAGACCAAACGGTATAGAATTCTATAAGTTTTCTATCGATAAAAGTACGTTGGTAATTTATTGCATTTAGTATACAACGCGTTATTTTACTTTAAGGTTAAAATTCGGACAAGCAGAAAATTTTAGGATGGCTCTACAGTTAAATGTACATTCGCGTCATTACCTGCAATTGGCTACATTTGAATTTAGTAGCTTTGTAGCAATTATGATGGAATTAATCTTATGAATTGGTACAGTTTCGATGGTTCCTATACACCTGTTTTGCGAATTACAAATTTCCGTTTGAAACTGCAGAATTAGGTAATAATTAACGCGAATACTACGTAAAACGCAACAGTTCGGCACGAATTTCATTTGGACGGATCAAAGTAAATATCGGTAAATTGATAACGTTGCTAAATTATCGGTAGATTGAAACATAATTATGTTTCGAATACTCGAATGTTTGATGTAGAAATATGCGATCTGAAATAAGAGATTCGTGTTTCCGTTTTTGAGATATCTATAATTTCAGATTGGGACTTTGACTTCCAAATCGGTTAATCGTTAGGTTAATCGTTAGGTTATCGTTTGAACGTTAGCGGAGACTCTCGCGACGTTCAAAGACTGTTTGCTCCGTTTTGTGACGAAGAATTTTGGAAACATTTCGGGACACCCAGTGCGTACGTATTTGGTTGTAACGACGAGAGGGGTCGGCAGAGTCGTTTCAATAATGTGACAGCAGGGAAAATAAAACGTGGTAAAGGCGTTGCCACATCGAGGTGTACATTGTCGCAACGTTACTAAAGTCGCGATTTATGACCGAGATTTCCCAGTTTACTACCTCCGAAAGATTAATGTCGTTTTAAGAAGAGAATACGCGATAATCGATGATCGATTTCCACGACGGTATAAATAGTTTTTAAAACATTTTTCATCGTTCACGAGTGTTGTTCAAACTGATCCGTCCCTATCGGTACGTTCGACGCTTGTTCCAAACTTTTTTTCATATTTTCTATACCGAACGGAGTAAGATGAAAAGTGATGGTATTCCGCTTGAAAAATGTTGAAAATAAACAACCCTTGTTTCAGACATTTATCACATTTTTTATAATCAATGAAACGCGGTGAAAAATATATTTCACTCTGGTGAAAATGAAATATCTTGGACGTTATAAAATAACAGTGGAACCGAATGTTCGTAAAATCGAGTACCGGTCGTGTTAGCGAGTGCAACTCGTGTCGAAGAAATGAAAAAGAAAGAATTTCATTCTTTATCGAAGAAACTTACCCTTTATCTTCCCTCCGAAAATTCCAAGCGTCTTCGTTCGGTAATATTTACATTTGTTTCACGACGTCACGATGCAGGAAAAAGGAAGCAAACGAGAGAAAGCTTCCAGCTGGAAAAATGGCTAACGGCTTGCTACTATGTCGAGAACTCTCCAAAAGACTGATGTTCCCTATCACGAACAAGAGCTTTGACAAAGAAACAAATTACATCCGTGTTCGGAGAAGTAAAATATAACGCCTCTTGAACGGAATATTTTCAGCCGGTTTAATTCGACGTGACGCGAAATCGAAACTGTTTTTCACCAAGATGAATTAATTATTCATCGAACGTCTAGCACTTATCTCTCTTTTCCAATCAACCTGCAATGTACACGATGTATTTGAGGAAGAACGATCAGATTGCGACGTCTAGAATTTCTTTATAGAATTTCCTAGAACCCTCCTGGAATCTTCATAAGCTCTCGCTAGACTTTTCCTGAATCGTCACCAGATTTTCTCGAAACCGAAAGCAATCGACGAAAAAGTCCAGCTTTGCCATTAGCCAAGGAAACCTACGTTGCACTCGAATACGTTCAAATATTCGGTGCAAGTTAAGCACGAGTCAGTGCAGAAAAATTCATTAAAACCTAACGAGGACACTCGGAACGGTTTCAAATCCCGCGATTCGATGGAGAAACAATGTAAAGGTAGATCAGTGTTTCGTTGTGATTTCAATGAACCCAGGAACCATCTTAAAGTCTCGGATGCAATTAAGGTTTGACGATGGCGAGGGGTACCCTTTACGTTCAACGAGCCAGAAAATCGCTCCACTTCGAATAGCATCCATTTGTAACCAACGACAGAGAATTAAGACGATCTATTTCGAATAATCAACTTCGAGGCATGCTTTATCTTTAGGTTCATTTGTGCAACGCTGGCGGAAATCAGGAGCTGCAGTTTACGAAAGAAAAATTTACCCGAGATACGATAGGTGATTCGTGCAAATTTATCCAAGGCGCGGAATTAAGCTTGATTAATGTTAGTCAAAAAACGAATAGTATCTTTATCTACGTGGACTATCTGGATCAATTAACTACGGAGGGACTGGTTATCTATCGAGATTAAATTTTATAGCGTTTCATGGAAAATTTGAAGAAAATATTGGCCAACCTGTACGTTGATCTCACGCTTTGATTTTCTCGCGTTCGCCGCTAACGTCCGCTCTTATCTCGCTCGTGTTCGAAGCGCTTCGTTATGCTATGCATACCGAATACAAAGTCTTGTCAGAGTTGAATCGACGATGGCCGCCCGGATCTATCATTGTTTGATCACCGTACATTAAGGGACACCGAATATCACCGAGTTAATTATTCTTGTTCAATGGCTGACGACCATTTATAAGTGCTGCATATACATGGAGGTATTAAAAGCCGATTTTCCTGTCGGAAGACGTTTTGTCTTCCAATTCTATTCTCGGGAAACATCGCTACTTTTACTACTGCACGGTTAATTCCTTCGAGAATAATGCTTTTACTATTTGAATCAACACAACGTCGAGTTACTCGCCGTTCCGAAATTTTATATCTCTATAAACAATCAGTCCCAGGACACCCGATAGCCGAATGTCGTTTGGACCAGCTACCATGGAACACGTGAACTATTTATCGCCACATGTTTCCTCCGCTACCGAAGACAACATAAATCCCTCCCATATATCTATCCAAGTTGGACAGGATTCGGTTTAGTCTAGCTTCTATTTCGTTTAAAAATGCATTACCGTTAACGGACACGAACGAAACCTGTTAAATTGCAAATGGTACACGTAACGGCCACCTATCGATACACCGACGACAGAACACGCTTTTCCACAAATTCTTCAAATACTTCTGCGCGCGTAAATGAGAGGGGTCAACAACTGTAATAATATTTTATTGGCTACATAAAATGACGGGCAAAAAGTTTAAATCGACTACCAACGTGTTAATCGAGGCACTCTGAAAGTCAAACGATCAATTGTTAAATTACATTTCAATTTATCTTTCCATGGAGAATTTCTACTTTTCCTGTATAAACATGTCTTTATCTGTATACGTATATTCGTTACGCTAACGTTTCGCGATTGAAGCGATACCAATACGATTTAATACTCGACGACGTGTAATTATGTCGATATCCAACGTAACCGTGTCCTCGATCATTCGAGTGCATTGCATACAAGTAGTTTGTTCATTAATTACTCGCGAATAAAAAACACATCGCTAACGATTCTCGGTGGAGTAGCGGTGGTTATTCGAGAGCCAACCAACGATCATATTTGCATAAACGATGCATTTGCGTGGTATACACCTGCAATTTCTACACTCGAAAAATACTTTTGCAATAAAGTTCCAACTTTATAGTCGTTTTCATCGGTTTTGGCTGCTTCCGAATCCCGCATGCACCAGTTACAAATATTTACTCCATACTTTGTACCGAGAAATTTTCTTTATTCCGTTTACTTCGAAGGCAAAACCGAACCTTTATAACCTGGAGGCACGTCCCTTCCTGATCGAATGTCGATATAAATTCTCATAAACGCGAACCTTTATCTTTGTGTCCGTTACGACCAGGAAGGGAAGATTCCTTCTTCATTTACGAAAACGGGCAATGGTCTAGCAATTTTGTCGGTCGGAAACGTTCTATCTATTGTTCGAGATACGAAAATGTATCGTTTCCTTATTCTTAATGAAAGAGCAAATTTATAAACGTACAAGCGGTATTACGCTAAAAAATTTCGTGACACTTGCAAAATGAGAATAATAATTATGTACGAGTTCCAGTTCGTTTATCTCGGACGATGTTAACTCTCGAGAAAATTGTCGAAGGATTTCAACGAGAGGTTTAGCATCAAACGACTAATGATGCGGCTTTTTTAAGCTTGGCTCTCGTCTGGTTCATTTTTTCTCGCAAAGTCGGGGCATCAATTACAAGAGGAACGGTTTAACTTGTCGGGTATACAGACGAGGATTTGGCCGTAGTTAAAACGGTCTCGTGGCTCTCGCGTTATCCTGATTGTTCCTTCAGGACCTGACACATAAAGTCAGGTTCTCGAGGAAGATTATTCCGTGACAAAAAATCATTTGGTAGGACGGCCTGGATCAAGCGTGCTTATTTACGTGGTTAATCCTCGCCGCTATCGTCTGTCCGTGGATTTTCTTCGGGGCATTCTCTCGTTTTCTTCGTCCGTGATTAGACGGATCAAAAGTAAAGTTTATTATTACAAGAGGCATCGAAGAACGTGCGTATCTCCTTACCCTTTCCTCTCCTTCTTTTTCTCTTCCATCCATCCTAATTCCCCGAAAACCAACTACTTCTATTACGTATAATGATAAAACAATGGATGGAAGACAATAAAGCTTTCTTCTTTCTGTCTTCTCTTACTGGTAAAAACACGATGAAAATAAAGTATGGTTCTATTGTGTCCAAGTTTTTATTTGTTCGCAACTTTGCTTGTTTCTTCGTAACAAAGGTAGAATAGCTTCAGCTTCGTGGAATACAATTCTTTAATTGCGCTAATTCAATAACGGTATCGTATAATGGCATCTATTTCGCGATAGAAATAATAATTAATTTTGCAACATTTCGCAATTATATACTCGCAACGTTGGTCCGATAATTCAGCGAATTCTCGATGACTCGCAAACCTGTCCATCATCCTTGCATTCTCTCTCACTTGGAGGTTAAACTATGCATTCATCTGGGGAAATTGCCGGTCATGTTCGTTCGTAAGACATTATTCAGTTCCAGACATTCGATCCTTTCTTTTCATGCATACTTAAATCCGTCGAAATTTTCTACGAAAGCTTGTTCTCTCCTACCCTCTGCTTTATCCTCTAAAAACTTTTTCTCTCACAATAGATCCGTCCAAGAAATTAATTTGATCGCGCAAACTTTTTACATATCGCAAAAGTGGGACATGAAAAATTGTTGAACGCTAGTAGAACCAGGCTAGTCGTTCAAAATAATAAACCGAGACGTTAAGTGTACTAAATTTAAAAATTTTATAATGTTTCTTTAGATATCATATTTCCAGCGTCAGTAGAAAAGCATTTCGCTTGAAGATATAATAATCGTCTAATTTTATTCGACGTCCCGTTGTACGCGTTCTGAAAGCGATCGAATCGCGTCGAAAAATATTTGCGGTTAGTTTCACGAGTACTACTCTCTATAGTTGCTTACGGCTCGTGTATCGAGTTGATCGTGAAATTTTATAAACGGGCCGGAGATCGAATGTACACACGAGCCACTGTCCAAATTTCACAATCGCCAAGGCCGTTGACGACTACTCCCCGGCATCGTGCTTTCGCGACTCTTGCTCCGCGTGGACAATATTTCGCGTTAAAATTAGACAACGAGTCCCTATAGAGTTGACTCACCGTTCAAACGACGAAGAAAGTCAAAGTACCAATCTTACACGTATTTTTAGAGGGCTGGCACTAACAAAAGCAACAGCTGACCGGCACGACGATAGGCTTTCCGAACGTTAAACGTTGTCTCCCGTTTCTTCGTGTACCTCGTCAATTCGTGGCAGCGGAATGTTTGTCTTATTTATAACGAAAACAAACAAAGTATCACCGCGAGATCATTTTATGAGGTGTTCAACGTGAAATTCAGACTTCCCCGATACGTTGATCGTAAATCGTACAGCAAATTCCTTCAGGTAATAGCAAGCTGTTAATCTTTTTTAAATTCAACATTTCTGACTATAACGCTTCATTTTGCACCTTCGTTCACTCCATCACCCGCGGTCGCGCGTCACGAAATTTGTCTAGTATGCGTTCGCGTGTCATAAGAAATTTATAAAAAGCACATTTCGCACGTCACAAAAAAATGTGTACTAGATCCAAGAACGCGCGTTCATCGACCGAAAATATTTTTAGAAGACCAAGTGCTCCCGTGCGCATCCGTGCGTCACAAAAATTGTCTACTAAGCCTACAAACGCGCAGTCGTACGTCACGATAAGAAAATTTATAGAAGATATAGTATTTCCATGTTTTCGCGCGTCACAAAAGAGTCGTGAAAAGTAGTCGCGCTTATTCGTACGTCACGGAGTTTCACGAGAACTCAACGGCATGTTGCGACTCGTTTCTTCTTAAAAAGTTTCTGAGCTTGACAAATAACAGAAGAGACGTTTTCAGCTGATTTGAAATTCAATCGATCGCGAGTGTTTCCGTGGAATATCGTGAAAGAAGCAATAAACAGATGGAAATGATTTATTTTCCTTGTTGTCGGCAAGAAGAGAACGTAACATGGAGTATTCAGCAGACGCGCTGTCTGATCTTCAACGACTGTTACCACTTATCGCATTCTCATCTGGCGGCTGGGTTACTCCACTTTCCGAGGGGCAACGAAGCCTAACGACGCGACGCGACATTACAGTTGGCTCTCCCTCTCTCTTTCTCTCTTTCTAACTTGTGATTCCTTACATGAATCTTCACTGTATTTTTGACGATGACGTAACCACGAAACCGTCGTTCGAGCCATCTGTTCGTAGTGGGCTAACAACCGTGAAAAAAATGAATTGATTTCGATCGATGTCATGTATTCTATTGCAAGTCGTGGAAAAGATCATCGGAAAAACAACGAGCCAAATAGTTGCAGCGTCGTGCGTCGTCGAAGCCTTAAGAGACATTATTCGTTTATCTTATTATTTCGTTGAAAGAAACATTGAAAGTTATAGATGCACTTTAAGCCTCAACGATGATCCAACCTCTTAACGCGTTAAATGGTGCAGTGAAAACTGGCGTACGCGGTATGACACGCTATGATTGTAATTACTCGTAATGCAATCGTTTGAAATTGCGATGTCGCGTCAACCGTGACCCAGACCTACGAACCGTATTAAATGCGGTTTCGAATAAAGTTAGAAAGCGATATTGTACAAAATAGAGTTGAATTTATAAAATGCACGCACGGTAAACTTTTATTGTATCGTTACTCTCCATTATTGCGGTTTCACGCTTTACGTTCGATAACTACGTAACATTCTGTATAGAAAATGAAACGCGAATAACGTCCTGCGAACGAAGCTTTTGTAAATGCGGACAAGAAAAGAAATATTGAAAAGAGTAACGTAAGGTTCATGGTATTCGAAAGCTCTCCGTAGGTTCGTAAAGGAGAGAAAACACAGCAGATGTTGTTCACACTTGAAGGTTATTACTTATAAGTGACACTAATATCGTCTCATTTCCTGGCTGTTCCACTTTGCAAGAGCAACGAGACTACTAGCCTCGACACGGAGCTACCGATTTATCAAAGTCGATTCAATGGGCTGCTTTTGTTTCGCGTGTCGCGTTAAACTATTATTGTCGAAATGCAAATCGAAAATATATCATTCGAAAAGAGATATTGTATCCAAATTTTACAAAATCATCGGACTATGTTTTCTAGTACATTTATTATTTCAGTTAATCCAAAATGCATATAAATCTGAGAACGTTTTTAAAACCTGAACGTTACATCGTACGATACCATGTGAAATATTTCAAATACTTTTTAATTCATTTCACTTATCAATATTCGATCTGATCGATACTCGCGAAACGATTCCAGTTAGTTTAATTGTCAATCGTTCTTATTGCGGCTGTATTTCATTGCGGTATAATTGTTTTAAAAGCCAATAATCTCTTTGAGCTTCTATCCCAATCAACTAAATGATAAAACTCATCAAGCAACAAGGTCGCGTAACCGTAATTCATTTAGAGACCTGTCACACGGATCCAATTTATCGAAGATTGTTTCGTGGCAGTACAGAGGATACAGAGTCGCGAATGAAATTTATAGACTGCAACGGAATTCTAATTACGAACAATTCGCTTTACTCTTTGCCATCGCGCGATACGAATCATTTGTACGAACATTTCATGCGAAACTACAGAACATCCAATATTGGATCAATTGCGAGCACAAAAATTACCTTTATTTTTCGTTCGTTGCTTAATTTATTAAGTTTGCATTAATTTCTCGCTGCAAATGCCGACAAAATTTTTCCGTTCGTGCGGTACTTTTTATAAACGGTTCGAGGTTTTGTACCGACAAATACGAAACGAAACTACGAATTCATACTTAATGTAACCTAGGTCATCGTGATTAAAAGAGAAGCGAATCTCATCTAGTCAACCGCGTAAAAAGAAATCGGACGGAACCAAGCTTTCGCGATTGAATCCATTATTTTTTCACGCGCAGCAGGCAATCAAGACCGAATCACCTTTAGTAACGAAAGAATGGAGAAAGCAAAGTGCATGCAGTCGTTAACGACCCCACAATTTTTTCCCCGACTAAACCTTGAACAACTGACCGATCAGCTGATCGTGTGCCGGAAGTCAAGCGATCGATTCTAAATCTGCGCCTCGATAACAAAGCAGCAGATAACAGAATAGCGATACGTTTTTCGAATTCTTTTAACAGAATGCCCCTACAATTTTACAGGCACGTTCGCTTTTCTATGACCTCTTAACGATGAATTATTCTCTCAAGAGACTCGCTAAAAAAAGGGGAGAAAAATTTACTTCTAAAGGAGCATCAGGGGATAAAATTTGCAATTGTGGAAACGATCATAAATATTATTTCACGATAATTGAATAAAATTCTGAGTACGCTATGAAATGTCAGATGCCAGGATGTAACAAAATTAATCGCGCGGTATATTCTTAAGTACGAAGAAACGTATAATTTTTCGTGGAGACTTACCGATGTTAGCGAACGGTCGTAAGAATGACCTAGCGAACAATAATTTAAAGCAGCCGATGTCTTAACGACTTTATTAGCCTCCTTCCCGTAATTATAACTCATTCATTAATCACGATAGTGGGCCCGGTCCGTCGCGTCGTCCCGGTTCAAACTATCGATCTCGTTGTTGCATCGAGGTTATCGTGCCTACGCTTCAACTTACTACACGCAACAATTATATATTTTTTCTTAAAAATTCTATATGTTCCTGGACATTTGAATTTTTATAATTCTATCTTCGCTTTAACACTTTCCAATTGAAAATCAAACAACCAATGTAACGCAGAGGATTCGTTTCGCGTTTCAATATGTTAATACATATCGATTCATTAATATACATACGTACATTCGCATATCGATTTGATTTTACTCTATGAGACACCGAGCTGACCAGTCGTTATCATTAAATCGCTAATTCAAGCAACATTGTACGTAGTCGTTAATCTCCATCATCGTTACCGTGGCCTGTTTAATGCACCATGTTCACGACCTCCGCGTATTAAACTACGAGTACGCGATTCGAATTTAACTAGATATTCCGCGAAAAATTTCTGCAACTCTGGCAACTCTTTACACGATAACGACGATGATCTTCGTGGCTATTCTTTGGCCACTTCGAAGGTGAGACTACGTCCAACGAATATTTATAGAAGACGACTTGTACGTAATACCGGCAAATCTTGTTCCCGCGTTAACGCGCAATGCGTACCAACAACACCGTGTACTCGTTTAACCCCCTTAACCTGTTTCGCTAATAACGCTACGGAGCTTACGATTCGAACCTTAAACGTCTAAATTACAACGAGTGCAGTTATAATCCGCACGATGAAAGATCGTTCAAACACAAAATACAAGTAACGGTTTAATTTCGTTTATTTGCCTCGTCGTTGCAACACGAAGTAGCTAAATTTGATTCGTACGATTAGGAGCTCGTGTAGCAAAAGAGTTGAACTGCTCGATTACGAACGATGCGTCGTTAATAATCAAAGTACAAATACTTTCTGGCTTTAAATGTTTTTTGATAAGCACAATCGAAAAAGTTTTAATATTCGTCTGGCGAAAATACGCGTTGGCGCAACAATACCCTTAACATTAAGATACCTCGAAAGGTGACATTGGAAAGAAATTTTAAAAGAAATTAACCACGACGAAGATATTCGAGATAGTCGCGGCAAAGAGGGACACTCTGTACGTGCCGATTTCAAGAGCCAATCCCGCAACCGTTTGCAGGCCGTGAAAAGCTCGCTACTAATTCAGTTTCATCGAGTCGGCAACAGTTTAGCGTGAGTAGGCGCAGTTAAACGGAAAATAAACGAGCTACGATTATCGTCCGAATCAACTTTTCGCTAATTCGTAACGGAACGTAGACTATAGAGCAAAGGACAAATCGAGAAGGTAACTCGCGTGAAAACAATCTAACATTGCCGTACATAAATTAATGCGAAAAGATATGCTCTTTTTTAGTCAACGTTGCCCTTTTAACCGCGTAACATCTTCGCGAAATATGTATAATAGTTGGATATAAACGTTCAACTTGAAACCATCGTTCAGAAGCGAAGCGTAATTCCTTTCGCGAGCCATGGAAACTTTTTGTCCGCTAGAATATTCCTACAATCTCGCGGTTAAAAGCACATTTTTCAAGAGATCCTCTTAAAAAAGGCCACTTTCAACGTCTTTAAGGAAGAAACGTATTAACTCGAGTAAAGTGCTCCTCTGAAAATCCCTGTAGCGAGTAATCCTTATTGAACTATAACTCGGTTATTGTATCGTGTACAAATTTTCATTTTCAACTTCCAAAATTACGAGGTTCCAAAGTGCTAAAGTAGCAAAATTACAGAAGCGTGAAATTTCGAAATACAAAGTTTCAAAGTCTCGAAAGGCTAAAACGAAAAACTTTCAAAGTCTGTGGTTCTACTTCGAAAAGTCGTAACTTTTCGCGTCAGCTTTTTCTCGATGTTACGAATCATGCATGACACGGTTGTAACGTTACCGAACAGAGTCTCATAGGTATCGAGAAGAGATAACGAAACGATCGAACAACAAAGCGTTCGGATAGTGGATAAGCGAAGCATTCGGTAATAACCGATAAGGAAAGATCCGATAAAAGAGCTTCTACCTCCGATAAATTCGTTCCAGTGGATGCAAATTAACGCGAGCATCTGAATCATACGCGCGAACGTTTAAACGATTCGCTTAACTTTGAGATAATTTATCCGCAGGACAGGAAACAGGAAGTTCGCTGGAACGAAACTTAACGGCGATACGCGGCTGTTTCTCGAAAAGTTTAATTGAGAACGTAAACGCTGCCGATGAAACTTTCGTTCACGCGTACCAGTTGCAAGAAAAATGCGACAAAGTTAAATTTCCTAGGTGATTTGAAAAGCTTCTCGTTTTCCGAACTTTTCTCGTTTTGCTTTTGTTCTTAGTTTTTTCTCCCTCCGTGACCAAATATGAAACGTATTATTTTCTTCTTCCTTTTGTCTTGCACGATCCGCGCGAAAAATACGCTTCGCGGTTTAATTTTGCTTTCCGACTTTTCCTTCCGAGCGGAAGAAACACAGTTCGCCTTCGCTCTATAATAGGATACGAAACGATTCGATCAAATGTTTTTACATTATCCAACAGACATAGTGATCAAAGTTGTACGTACTCCGAAGATTCGTCTTTACCCCTGCCGATAGCGCAAGGAGTTTCTACGTCGCTCACTTCGAAGCACTCTTCGAACGTTGACAAACAAATCGAACGTCCTGATCGTTCAATTTTTTTCACGCGTAAGTTGCCTAAACTGAATCTCGATCGACGTTATTCGAATTTAAATGGCGTTTGACAGGTTCTCTCGAAAACAAAGGCACATCGATGCTTCGGATCACACGCATACGCACGCACACACTGGAATTACACGTTAGTCACGTAGAAAACCGATGACGTGGAAATTAGGGAAAGGGCAAATTAACGACAGGTTGAAACATGCCAATCAACGCGCGAAACGACGCGAACGGCAACCGAAGCAAATTGTCCGATCGAATTAACATCTTTTCAATTCGCCAGCACGTTTCCAGTAATTAATTTCGCGTCCACGTTACTCTCGTCAAAACGAACATATAAATCCTGGCGCGATACGATTATCGGAAACTTCTTCAACACGTTACACACAATTTTAAGCGTTTCTTTTGTACGGAAAGTTTGAAGATGTCTGACTTACCAGAATTCTGGAAGCGAAGTAGCTTCGTAATCCGATTGACAGGCACGGTGCAATCTCTCCTATTTTCTACTCGTAAAACGCTTGATTCTGCTGTCGGTTGTCCCTCGTTCCGCGTTTTGTCTCCCGAAAAACCGAAAGTCTTATCGACTGCACCGTACGAAATTCACTAAGTCAGTAACCCATAGATGCTCCGAATCGTTCGCGAACAACTTCTCTTTCTCTCTCTCTCCCTCTTATTTCTCTTCGAATAGAACTCAACGTTAAGGTTAACGCCCATAGGTTCAATATCGTTTCGATACGTTGTTTACACCGCGGTTCGGTCAACAGATCTGCCGATCATTGAACTGCCAATGTATCGATTTGACGGTATATTTCAAATATGCACGATACTAACGCTTATTAACATTTGATATTAATACTTGAAAAGTAGTAATACACACGAAATACTGAAGAACTATCGGTGTCAATTATAAATCGTTTCTGATTTCAGATTTCCAGAACGAGAAGCGAAAAGGGACTACGTATTAGCAATTATTACGACATCACGATACGTTGCAGATGTACGAAGAAAAAGATTTCATCGAGATTAGGCAAATCGAAGTCGGCTGCGGTGGCGTTTAAGAAAAGAGGTAAAACAGGGGAAACGAGATAGCACTTTGGGACGTCGATAAGATCTCGGTACGTCATGGTACCAAAATTGTTCCTGCTCGGCTCTCACAAAGTTAAAAGGTAGTGAGAGTCGAATCGAAATACAACGAGGGGGGATCGAATAGTTTTTCTTCGAAGAATCCTAGAAGATTCTGTAAACGGTTTATCATGAAGAATTGGGTCATACGTCATTTTAAATCGTCGAAGGCGATTTAAAGAAACACAAAGCCGGATCTCGAACAAACTTTCTCTCTGGAAAGACAGTGCGCAACGATCGAACGAGAAACCAATTGAACTTTGTTAAGATTAAAAGCTACAAACTTGTCAGAAGCTAAGAATCCTAAAAATGGTAACGTGAGATCTAAAGAGAACGAGACAGAAGAAGGAGCCGATGAAGGCGAGAAAAAATCGTTGAAAAGACGAAACGAAGGTAGTCCGAAATAATGGAAACAAGTTTCGAAACATTAAACGCGACCAGTTACTACGATGCTGGTGTATTACTGGATAATTCGTCGATTAACGAAAATTTTGAGAAACCGCTCGAATGCAAAGTGGAAATCAATTCGACCGGCCTGTTCGATTTCATTATTAACGGGGTGCTAATGAACTTGGTCAGTATTTTTGGGATATTTGGCAACGCGATCTCGATGATCATACTTTCGAGGCCGCAAATGAAATCGTCGATTAATTACCTCCTAATTGGTCTAGCCAGATGCGATACAGTGTTGATCGTCAATTCGGTAAGTTCGATTATTTATCGCGTTCGTTAACCGAGCAAACTTACGATGATTAACCATGTAAAATCATTCTCTCTCTAATTGAATAAAAGTTCGTTATTTTATCATCGCGCCGTTTCAACGTCAAGAGTAAACCACTTGTGGCATTTCCAGGTATTGATTTACGGGTTGCCATCGATTTATTCGTACACCGGTTACTTATTCAACTATAAATTCATCATTTACCCGAAAATAATTCGATTCTTGTATCCGCTATCGTGTATGGCGCAAATAGCAACCGTGTACCTAACTTTAACCGTCACGCTGGAGAGGTATATCGCAGTCTGTCATCCTTTGAAAGCGAGGTCTTTTTGTACCTACGGAAGAGCTCAACTGGCTGTAGTGGTTATCGTGATATTCTCCTTTATTTATAATTTACCCAAGTGAGTAATCTCTTACGCGAAAGACGAGACGAAAGTTTTGATAATCCACCGTGATACGTACTCTTTTACTATGCTCTAAAAAAAGGAAAAAGGCGATATTAAAAATTGCCGTTGTATACGTTTCAACGATAAAGTTTACGATTTACAGTATCGAGGATTAAGCAGAGTCTATAAAGATTCTCGAAACTTTCGGACCGTGCCATGTTTCGGAAGATCTATAAAGTATCGTTGTCCTGCGCTTTTCGTAGATTTTGGGAGGTAGATTTCTACACGGAGAAACACTGGAAATACAACGTTACGATATACTGCCTACATCCGGCGGACTTAAGAAACAACAGTTTATACGTTACCATTTACGTCCACTGGATGTACTTCTTCATTTGCTACCTGTTTCCGTTCCTGGCTTTGGTGATCTTCAACGCAGCCATCTATCGAAGGGTGAGCGAAATAACCTCGTAAACTTTGTACCAGTCAGAAAAAACGTTGAGTCAAATCAGGAACAAAAGGTGTTGAAAGAGTTCGTACCGTTTATGAGCATGTAAGTCTCTTCTCGGTAGGGTTGAAGCAAGTTTTTATAACGATCAAATCACATAACGAAATTTCTGCGAACCATTTCGCCAACTCACCTAGACGGGATACCAATTTCCTAAATGGCGTTTTGCCAAATAAATCTTCGCGCAATCTCCCGTAGTCCACCTAAGAAATTTCCCTCGCATCGTCGCGAAAAACGATCCCTCCGGGAATAAACTCCATCTTCCAGCGAATCGCGCGACTATTTCTCCACTATTTTTTTCCTTTTCTTCCCATTTTGCTTCCGTTTTCTTCCCTTTTTCTCTCGTTTACCTCTTTGTTTACTAGTAATTATTTAGACAATGCTGTAAATAGTTGATCCTGTAGAGTATACTCGAGAAACGCTTGAAAATCGAAAAAATACATTGGTGTACAATATCCGCAAAAATTCTTGTACCCTTATCAATTGTCGAGAGAAAACGCCTAGATGGGACGAGTATTTCTTGCGGATCGTCAACCGCGTTCGTGTCGTTCAGCTCGAAAAAGCCAACGGTAGTATTAAGACTGAAGGACAACGTTTCACACTCGGGACAAAAAACATTTCCCGACGTTTCAAGCATATTTTCTGTTTCGTACTCTTACCGTGAATTCGGTCGTTTCTCTTGTTCTTTTTCCTTTTCTACGTATGGTTAACAACGAATCAAAATAGCGTAAAAAAATTAACCCATAATTTTCTGTAGGAAAATGAAAAAGATTGCCCACGGTTGGAAGATTTATACGTCGACTGCCACGGTAGAAACGAACATCTGCGATAGCCGCGATTATTCAGGATTCCATAGGCCCATTTTTCAATTTAAGCTCCCCATTTTGCAATTTCGAATTGCAAGCTTTTCATTTTCCAATTTAAAGTTACGGAAGAATTTGAAAAATTTGCTAGAAAAAATAATTTGCAGAATACGCGAACTAAAATTATGTTTGAGACGCATTCTTGAAACTCGTACGATCGTTTCGAAGAAAAAGCAGCAAGAGGACGTGCAAATGAACACACACGTAGCTCGAGGTAAAGATATACCAGGTCTGGAACCGCTTGAATAAGCTCGTGCTTTTCGCGTGTTTATTAGTTCCATTGAAATAATACGAGGATCACGTAACGAAGTGAAAAAGCAAAAGAGAATAATGATCTTGTCGTGGAATATTTTTATTTTCCACTTTACCGTTGGAACTGGAAAACCGCTAATTATTTCTGTGTACAACTTCTGCCCATCCCCGTCCCTGTTCTTTTCTTCTTCGCTCTTTTTACACCTGTTTAAAGTTCCCTGGGATAAGGGTAGTCATTAATCTTTCAGCCCCATCGTAATTCGTTCTGACAGTATAAGAGATTGAATTAATTAAACTATTTCTTACTTTATTGAAAATTTGTTTTATTATTAGAATGTTCATAATTTCTTGATACCAACAAATTGAACGCGAAAACTCGATAAATCGTTAATCGACGATTCCGGTGCTCTTAAGGTAACTCTCTGTTCTATTGTAACTCGACACTGATTCAATCGATAGTGATATATACCTTCCTACCGTTAATAGTCGATTATCGACGTCGTATATACGAGTATATCGCTCACAGTGAAACGGTTAAAACGATTCGATTAGGAACATAATCCACAGACTGAACGCATTGAAGATTAGTTTTCAAACAGAATTCAGATTTCTAGAATTCGTGATTACGATACTGTGGGCTCTCGTTACACGGATACCGACAATCTCTATAGGGAAACATCACTGTATCGTTAATAATTATCGTTAAAAATAAAGCAGTCTGAATTTTTACCCTTTTCCAAGAGAATTCGTGAACTCGTATCGGTGCAAAAGTTAACCATCGACCTCGTTTCGTTCCAGGTAAGAAAAGCGAACAGAGACCTACAACAGCTTTCGAGGCATCAAAGACGCGAGATCGGCCTGGCGACGATGTTGTTGTGCGTAGTAATCGTTTTTCTTATATGCAACATCCTTCCGCTCGCTTCGAACATCCACGAGACTTCGTTCCTGACCGATCCGCCTCTCTGGTTGGTGGAGACCGGTAATCTTCTCGTCACGATCAACAGCAGCATCAATTTCATCATCTACGTGATCTTCGGCAGGAAATTCAAGAGGATATTCTTGAAATTGTTCTGCAGCTCGAATCTGTTCGGTCCAGGAAGGGACAGTCCAGAATTCCAAACGTACGACGAGTCGATCGTCACCAACATGACCAACATAGAACCTAGGAACTCGATCAGAAATTATCACCTGAACAGGTCGAGTACGTTCAGAAACAACAACGTGCCGAACGGTAGCACGCGACAAAGTTTGAAAATTAGCGGAAGACCCGCCAGTCCGGGTCCCTGTGTCTATTATCCTGCGAGGAGTCCTGTGAGAAGCCCTAGTCAGATGTCTAGGACGTCCAGCAGCCAAAACGGATGGAGCAAAAAGGACATGGACTCCGTGCTGTAGTAGATCCCGCATTATCCGATTCCGATAAGTCCACCGACCATTTTTCCTGCAACAATGAACTCTGCATTCGACTCGGCAAGGAAGGTGAAACGAAAGAGAGGATTCGAAAGTTCTCGAGAGTGTTACTAGTCAATCGATCGTAGTCGACTGACTTTTAGAGAGAACAAGAAATACATTTCGTCTTGCCCTTGTTACAAGAACCCGAGAATGGTCATAAATTATAGAGATGATTCCTCGCATCATATTTGACGAACATTTCCAGAAAATCTGATGTTACAATTAATTAAGACCAACGTGTATCTATGTATTCCACGTGTAGTAAGAACGTTATAACATTGTTTTACGGAACAAGTTCGGAAAGAGAAGGTTTCGCCTTAGGACCTAAATTGAAAATGCGATGCATTTTATCTCGGACTGCTTTCTATTGTACATATTGTATAGGGAGTTACAATGGAATCTTCGTTATATATTTCAACATTTTTTTAAGTATTTTATTGAAATGAACATTTATCCCTTGCTTTTCATAATTAAATAAATATGTATTAAATAACGAATTTGAAGAGTAACATCTTTTTCCTATTCGCATAAAGAAGATTCTATTGTATTTCAACGTCCAACTAAATGTACGTTCCTTAAAAAGTGTAAGGTCATCTCCTTCTCCAAAGTCCAACGCGTACTAATAATGTAGAAAATCAATAATTCTCGAAAAAACTATGATATTAGATACATTATTTATGATAAAGAGTTTAACCCTCGTGCATGAAATTTATGGACAAAATCAACTAATAACTTTAACGACCGCGTTTTGGAAGACATTGATACATATTTTATGGAAATATGGATATAAAACTTTCTTAGTCGCATTCGACGATATATACATATTATTAATTATTGTAGATATGTTAATGGTACGAAGAATATTTAAAAACAATTGGCATGATAATCGTTCACATTCCTTTTCAAGTACATAATTGTTATTTGATAAATGCACAAGGGTTAAATCGAATTAGATCGTTCGAAGATGATCACCTTACATGAATGTGGAACCGTAATGTAGGTAGACAATACGATATTCGTGTAAAAAAAAATGCGTCCTTGTTATCATAGTGCAGAAATATTTTAGCAAAATATAAATATCAGCTAAAAAATTACATACATCTATTATTTTGATATGTGGTATGCCTCTGACTTCGATTTCATTTCATTTCGAATAGTAATGAGGAGGAAAAACGACCAAAACAAAAAAAGAAAACTTGTCATGCTACTCCTACGCTTTTAATCATTTTTTGGTTATCAATCCAACAAAACCTAGAATGCAGTATTATCGATAATCGATCGAGTGTAAATAATATTGGAAATCAATTTCCGATTGTTTTCATATTTAAAAAAGTTACGTCTACGTTTCTTAGACTGTAAAATGATGAGTGTTTACAACGTTTACATAATCATAAGTCGCTTATGACAATTGTAAATTATAACATACAGTTTACGATAAATGGTAGTAGGATCTCGATTACTTGAACTCTTAATAACACAAAGGATAAATAATAATTTCTTCGTATTCCAAAATGACTCGTAGTTTTTTTCAATTTTTATTGTATCTCGCTTACTTATTCGAAGTGTTAGAATTTTTTCAATTTTTGCTTTGTCAACCGAGATTCAGAATTCGTTTCTCAATTTTCAAACTACCACTCTATTAATAGAATTTAGCAATCTATCTAATTTTATATCCGCATATACTTTGAATATCCATTCGAAACATTCGAGTAATCGAGATTTTACCATATACTTCCAAGCACTAACGAACAAATTATTCGTTGTTATAATTCGCATATTATTTTGAAACATTAAGGTGCTCGATGCCAACAGAGGAATTAACTATTTAATACAAACGATAAAACGATGTATTTTTGTAGTATAATAATATATACCTATGTCTTTATATATTGCGTAGCGAAATGTCAAGAAAATTCGAAACGTCGCTGTTAAGTTTTGTCGCGCCATCTATGCTCTGAAAGATTGAAATATCATTCCATCTCTACGTAATTTGTATTACTTACAAATATTTTGACAATTATTAAATTACAAACTCGAAACTTATCACGCTTGTTCCTTCTTTTACAATTGCACCTTAATGTTTCAAAAATAAATGCGAACATGTACCTGACGTTGTTTAATTGATAATAAGTACATCATTCTAGATTCTCTTTATTACGCACTTTTCCGGTCAAATATTTGGTATAATTTTGTTATTTATATACAAATATCTTACGCAAAGTATGAACATTTATTGTTTCACAACAGTAAAAATTTTAACGATAAATGCACTACAAAACTTGTATGTTAATCCAATTGATAAATTCATTTGAATTCTCCGTTTCTTTTTTAACGAATTAAATAAAATTTTGTATTAAAATTACTACATTTTTTAAAACAGACTATCTGCGGAAACACGATATTTGTAAAAAAAGAACGATAAGCATTTACTACCGTAATTTTACCGTACGTAAGATATTAATGTCGAAATTCGAAATTAAACAGAGGGAAAAGAAACGCTCTCGTAATTATAGAAAGTAATGTCAAGGACATCAATATATATATATATATATGATTATATAGATTCTAGTCACAAAATTTCTATCATGCTATTAATAAATTCAAAATCTGTACAATTAAATGCGCATATATAAACGTACATGTATAGGCAAGAAGAAACAATGCACAATTGTAAAAATAAACTCTGTAAATGACTTATAACATTTTATTCCACTGTATCAACTATTAATTTGTGTATAAATTTCATATTATTGTTACATTAAAACTCTTTGTGTCATAAAAATAAAATTAAATGAAATTTTCTGTATACTAATATATATTCCGTGTATTTACTTGGTTTTCTATCAAATTAAACGATTAAACTCTCGTGTTAATTTTTATTTTTACGTTTTATTTAATTAAACTATATCATTATTGATCGGTTACATACATACATATTAATCTGTACACACAACCTTCAAAATAAGTCTCACATAAAATCATTGCAAAAATACATTGTACACATTGTCTGGCATATAAAATATAAAAAGAAATAACGAGGAATCAATCACTGACAATTAAGAAACGTCCATCTTTAGTTTATTTCTAATTAGAATAAAATAATATACAGCTTCTTATTACATAATGTATCTATTGCTTTCCGTATTTTGATCACTTTTCTGCAGCAGGTTTTTTAGACTTTGATTTTAAATAAAAGTATAGAGCTATACCACCCACGGCGATGAATGTTGAACCAGCAACCTTTAAAATAATCAATTCATATAAATAATGTTAAATTGTATAACATTGTTCAACATTTAGAAGAAAATAGCACAACGTCACAGAAACGAAGAGCAAAATTTTGAGGTTACTTACATTCGCACGACCTTGTACAGTAACGCTGTTATAATATTTTGAAAAGCCGGTTAATTTCGGTTCTGAACCCTCTCCGCCTGCCATTATCTTCTATCAACGTGTTTAATATATAATTTTTTAGTTAAAAGAAATGTCACTTTTCAAACGAACAGCTAGTCCTTTCAGCGTTTAGTTCCTTTCTACATCTTCTTCTTCAAAACCAGCGACTACAGGCCAATGTTGAAACTAATGCCAGATAGCGCTATTAATGTCCGGTTACAATATGCGCCCGCTAATTTTTCAAATAACCGATTACTTTAGAAAATATGTATATATGTAGATTTTATGTTGCTCGTTTTACATAATACGTATATAAATTTACAGCTCAATTTAAAATAAAACTTACGTGTACTTTGGCATATAAATATTTAAAATAAATTTTCAGTTTATCAAAACAGATTAAATTTTTCTATACCGATTTGTACTAAAATTTATTAAGAAACCGTTAACCTAATTTTCCATAACTCACGATTTATATTAATTTATTATTCGAAAAATGACGTTTTTGTCTCGCACATGCGGAACTTCAAAACCCCTTTGCCATTTATGTATCACATACTATTACACCAATTGGGATAGGAATTGTATTGCAAGGTACTTGTTCGAAGAAAATTTCATAAACGTTACATTTTGTATTTAATTGTAATATAATTATAGACGATTTATTTATAAAATTATTTGCTTAATTATCGAACTACCAAAAATAAAAATATCACTTTTTGTACACTTAGTACAAATATGTAATGTACGCGATTTGAAATATAAATGATACTTCATTTTTACTTAACAATATAATAAAATTAACGAAAAATTATTAGTTTTCTTTCATCGAGCATAGGTTAACAAAATTTATAGCTGTACACAATAGCTATTATAAAATATTGTTACTTAATAATAATAACAGATATTAGTTAAATAATATCTAGGAACATGTATGCTCTGTTTTATAATTATTCTGTGCTTTCTACTCTATATTTCAGATTTTTGTATGCATTGTTTATCAGCTGCAAAGAGAACTATATTTATAATTTTAATATGGACACTAATTAATATTTTAATTGTATATTATATTAAAATTATCTTGATATTTACCCACATATCCTGAATAACTGAATCATTCATTAAAGCATGATCCTCATATCTTTCTGAAATAATTTCAAGCTTGTTTAATATTTCGATCACCGACTTTAATTGTATCAAATGAATATTATTTTTATTATGTATCATATCTCGCATTGTCTTTGATACAGTGCTAAAAAGAAAAGGAACTGAATTATGTATGCTTCACAAAAAAGACAACTTTACTCTTAATAAGAAATTCATATTATGTACCTGCCAATGTTTATAAACTTTGATGGATAATGTATTATATTAATATTTTTATACTGTACAGGTATGTTAAGGGTATATAACAAAATCATCGCATACGAAGTTGACTCAAATTTAGTAAACCCTTGAATAAATTCATCTGTTAATAACCAGCCTTCTCCTTGATGATGAAATATATGTATTATTGTATTAGGTAATTCTACAAAAGAATTATAATTAATTACAGAATAATGTGTTACATCATAAACTAATCAAAGAGTTATATAAAATCTTACCAAACACTTGAAAAAATATTAAGTCATCCGATGACACATCTCTGACAATATCTCTTAACTGATTTTCATTAATTGGCGAAACTGCAACCTCTTCTTTATCTAAATTTTGTGTTCTCTGATGCGATTGATTTTTAGGGTACGTCATCGTTTGGTCACTTGTTTGAGGTAGAAAGGGCACTTTATTCCAATTATTTAATTCAGCAGTATTTTCAAATGCTTTAACCAACGTATCGGCTACTTTATTCGCGTTCTCGCTTAATAATTGTTGGGAACATTCTGTTTTATTATTCGTTTGTAATAGCGGGGATGAGGTATATAAATTTTGAGTTGTTGCATGACTGAAATATCCTTCTTGAAAATTCGTATTGTTTATTAATGTAGAGTTATAATCCAAATTATTAGTTGGCATTTTAGTTGAAAATTTACAGCCATTCATATCGTAATTCGAAATCGACTTTTCACTTTTTTGAACGTCTGTCTGAGATTCGATGTTAAAATCTTTTTTGTCTTTCGCAACATGTTCTTGTATATATTTTTTTATTTCGTTTACTTTTTGATCAGGATGCTGCATGTTTTGGTCGTTAATAGTCATTCTAGACATTCCATTATTAACATTATCTATATTCCAGTGATACTGAGATGGTAGAGTATTTGTATTTGACACAAATGATTCAGTTTTAATGTTACTGGTGTTGTTTGAAGTATTATTAAAACAACACTGAGGATGATTATACAATGTACCTTTCTCTGAAATGGCTTCAGTCGAAGTTTTCATTTTAAAGTTATCTCTTCCATCGAATCGTTGTGAAATCGAGTCATTGTTCGAAATCAAGTTCTGATTTTCATGTGAATTAGAGGGCAAATGAACGGAATTACTATGATTATCTTCTTGCGGATCTGATATATTCAATTTGCCAGCTAAACTAAGTTTGAAAGGATTTGTTTCTCTCAAAGTTACATTACTATTTGAATAATTATCGAAAGTAGTTAGATTATTAATTGTATTACTTAGAAAATAATTTTCGTCAAACTTAAATCTGTTATGATATTTTTCATATCCTGGAGGAACCCTTACTGTCTTTGTCGCTTGTTTAGTACAATCATTCACTGTATTCTGATTACCGTTGTTTTGAAAAGGATTCGAATAAGTATTTGTATTAAGGTTTTCATTGCAAGTTTTTGCATTTGAAAATGTAGTCTCTTGGTATGTATTAAATATATTCGTGTTTGCAGAGCTTGTTGATAAAATATTGTCGTTAGTACGTAAAAATGTATTACTCGTATTTACGTTTTCGCTATTCGTCAAATTACCATTTTCACTTTTTGTGGAATTATTCAATACCTTATTAAAAAGTATACTAAGTGTAGTAGTTATTTGCATTTGTAATTGTAAGTTTTCGGTCCATAACTGCATAAGTCTTTTTGGACTCAAGTCTCCCTCATTATACGCAGGTGTAGCTTGTAAAAATGGATTAGTGTGATTTTTGGTAAAAGTATGTGTATTGTTTTGAGAAATTTTATCTTGTGTATTTTCTTCGTCAGTCCTTGTTAAGTTTTGAGATCTCTCGGATAATTTTGGTGCAGTCTTAAAGTACGAATCTTCTAAAGTACTCTGTGGCAATACTAAAGGCACATTGATAGATTCTTTTGTTGATTCTTTACTACAGTTGTCAGGTATACTGCTTTCTGTTTCATAACATATTTCCGGTGAAAATACTAAATTTTCCTCTACATAGAGCAACAAATTGTTCATTTCTACTTTCTCCCCCTATTTAACAGAGAAAAAAGAAAGTATCAAATAAAGTGATGTTATATTTAAGCATGATCTATAGCATATTAATTTGGGAAAAATTATCACTTTATGAGATTATTATACATATGCTGCAAAGACATTGGAACAGAGAGTAAAATGGACACAACTGATTTCTTTATTTAAATATTTTTATTATATGTTCAATATAGTACAAGCATCATAATAACAAAGCGTATTTTTCCCAAAAATGTAAAAAAAATCATTTTAATTACTTATATCGAATAAGTATATTAAAGTTTCAAACAATTAGAACAAAATAATCGAACAAATAGCCTAATCATAAAAAAATAATACTTCATTGTGTGTGCAGTATACACAACAAAATAAACTGAAAATCAAAAACGATAAGAATAAATAGATTCAAGAAGAAGAGAGAAAATACTTCGATGTTAAATACGAACATAATACATCACATTTTGCATTATATTCAACCTAAAATGCCTCTATCATTTAACGTAACAAGTACTGTATAAAACTTAATTAATACTTATTCCTCAACACAGTCTTTTTTCAACAATTTTGCTTTATTCAACATGTCTACTAATGATTTCGCTTTTCCTTGAATTTTTCCAGACTTTGAAATATTTGTTAAATTAGGTATATTTTTATCATTTGAGTTCGAATTTTTATCAAAATATATCACAGATGCCTGATCTTCAGATTTTTGAATTTGATCCGTTAAATTATTTAATTCATTACTTAAATCCTGTTTGTCATCAGACTCATTATCTGAATTTATTATTTCGTGATTACTATCTTTCGTATTTTTATATGTTTCTATACTATTCGCATCTTCTAATTCCATTGCATTTGTGTCATCAATCTCTGATATTTTTAAACTTGAATCAGATTTATGATCCAACCGATTTTCAGATTTTTTAGTAAAACCAAAGTTATTTTTGAGTATATTAAAAAATTCAGTATGTCCTACACCAACGTCCCATTCATCTTCATCAGATTCTATATCAATGTCATTGAAGACTGGTATATTAGTAATTTCGTTTAGTGTAGTAGACGATTCGTTTACTGATTTCAATTCGAGTGATATTTTTTCATCGATCGATAATGGTTTTTTTGCTTGATCTGACTCTTCTGTCACTTTTACGTGTGACGACGATTCTTCTAACATTAATGGTGATTCTGAAAGTTGCGTATCCGATGATATTGATCCAGTTGATATTAGTCCCTCCGTTGATTCTGTATTATTTTCTGATATTGAAGTTTCCGATGGTACCATTTTTATTACCGATGTTTGTCTCTCGTGTAACTCACATTCACTAGTTGTAGATTTAAATTCTAGTTTTACTGTATCTAAATCTGTATTTTCTGTTTTGATAGGGTCCGAAAAACCGTTGAAATCAATTGCCGCGGAAAAGTCGGTCCCTTTACCGTCGCGTGTATTTACATTATTTTCAACTTCTTCCACGTTAAGAGATCTGTCACTGCTATCATTATTTCTTGATGACTGCGTAGACTTCTTCGAATCACTTAAATCATCTGAATCTAGATCCGAATTATTATATGATACGTTCTTCATCGTTGATAATTTTTCTAACAATTTATATTTACAAGGAAGTACTTTCATGCAACAATAATAATTTTCTTGACTTTCAGAACCATGTTCAAAACTTTTAGGACAAATTACTTTATTGTCAGGATTTATACTATTACGTTCCTCTAATAAATTAACAGACTGTACTTCGCTCATATTTCTAGACTCTGTTGTAATTAATTCATGGGATTCTATGGATAATTTTTTCTCAGCTAATGTTTCCAATATTTTCTCAGATATAGCAACTGTTATATTTTCGGGATCATTTGTCATGCAATTTTTAATATTTTGTATTATTGCTCGAGGGACATCATGAATTTTATTAATATTTCCGTTTAGTGACCAACATGTATCTTTGTCATTTACAGCAAAATGAGAAGTATTATAAACTGCTTTCAGAAAACAACGTTCAGGTAACGGTATATTATCTTTTCTTTTTGAAACGAATTTGTGGGTAGTTTTAATTGCGTTTTGAGGACACGTATTATCTACCTTTTGTTGTGTATTTTTACTAATAATGGACCAGTCTATATACATTTCCTCATTTGTTTCGGTACATGTATCCGCACGTTTTATGTGATGTAAATCCAATTCATCTTCTGAATCTTGTATATGAAAATGATGAGCATATGCTTTTGGAATGTTGCTAAATTTGTGTAAGATATCACACTTATTATTTAATGTTTTATTAACTTCGATATTATTATTAAACGCAGAAACAGGAGATGTATGAGAAATTTTATCAAATTCTTCATTAATATTATCTAACTCAGATTTTTCCTGTAACTCCTGTTCCATTGATTTACTTGGTAACTCATAGCTGGAAATTTTGTTCATTTCCGTATTGTTATTATTATCACTAATATCAATATGGTTATTATGATCATTAATTTTATTGCAATGTGCTATTTGCTTAAAATTAAGCAGTTTCTTGTACAAAGATTTTAATTTTATCGGTGATTCATCTCCAGAATTCAATGTATAATCACATATATCTTTGGGAACGTTGTTCTGAAGGCGACTACAAGATTTAAGGAATTCTAACTTTTTTATATCTTTGGAAGGTACTGAATCTATTTTACCAATATTTGTTTTATCGCTACTACTTTTAGATACTGGCGTTACTTCACCATTTGAATCACATAATGCTATTTTATTTCCAGAATAATTTTCGGAAAGTGTAGAATCACACTGTGTTGATTTATCTTTCTTAGAAACTTTAAGTATTTCAGTTTTTTGCTTGTAACGTTCTTGACATTCTAAATAATAACGGAATGGAAAGTTTCGATATTTTGTACAAACCATTTTTCCATGTTCGGCTAATTTTTGTTCAACTAACCAGTCATTGATATGCACATCCTCTTCTTCCGAAGTGTCAGTTAAAGTTACTAGCATAGAGTTGTCCTATATTAAAATAAATGTAATTTTAAATACATCGATAATTAATATAAAGTAAATTTATTTTATTCAGAACTTAATATTTCTTACATCTACATTAATTGATGCAATCGTTGCAATTAATGGCATCTGAGTTCTTATTGCAAAGTGATGAGTAGCACTGCGGCTCCATTTACATCCTTTATATGGCCTTGTATTAACTAAACCACAAGGTATTGCTTGCGCTGGTAGATAAGAGAACATTCTATGTAAATAATGTATTTCATCTGGGGGGTATGTTTTTAGTGTACCATAATCATAAAACATTACCTACAAAAAATTATTATCGATATTAATTATTATATTGAGTATAATTAATATAATCGTTATTATTACTTACAGTAACTTGTAAATCAGGTTTTACTGTCTTTATTATACCTCTGTGCCACAAACCATTATACATGCATGCACAATTTAAACCTTTTTCTAATACAAGTGGCGGTATTGTATACTGTTCATGTTTTGTTACATAAAAATTACTGTGAAAAAGATGATAAATATAAATATTAAATGTGAGGTAATTATAATCATAATTATAATCTCATAATAATTATTTAATTCAATTATACATACTGTAACTCGTCCATAAATTTTTTGAATGTTCTTTGTTTTTTACGAAGTTGTATCCAAAAAAATGATGGTGTAAATACTTCCACTACAATAACTTCTATATATGGTTTTTCATCTTGCATTAAATCTGTCACACTTATATAACCGACGCATTCCCCAATGCTCATTGTGTCATCTGGTATCAACTCCTTACATACATCCAATGACTAAAAATGTTAAATTATTAAACTTCTAATAATAAAAGTCAGTAGCATCTTTACACAAGTTAAATAAAATATATGTACCACTGTAACTGGAAGTGCTTCTTCGTCGCTTGTTTCATAAATTTGATGCAATTGTGCAAGATTACCAACTTTATGATTTCCCTTAAGTTTATTTGCAGGTATTTCATTTTTAGCATAGTAAAGCATAAAATCTCCTGTATCGTGCAGTTGCACACAATGGAAAATTTCAGGTAACTGTGATGCAAATTCTCTAACGCTATTAAAACCAAGTTCCATGTAATTTAAAGAAACTTTATACTCTTCTAAATATACTTCTGGTAAATCGGCACACCAAATTCCATTAGGATGATTTTGTATAAGTTTTTCTAAACGAAATTTAACTCTTTCATTTATAAGTATTTCACCATTTTTATCATTCGTACAATCCTTTCTATTTCCAAAATTATTATTATATTCTATGTGATCATTATCAAAATCTATAATTTGATCTTGACATTTAGATACAGTTTCTTTTATAAAATTAGATGTAGGCTTAGTATTCACAGTTGATTTGTTAGGACATAAATTAGAGGCACGTATAAAGTTCAAATCATCATCATCATCATAATCTGACACAATATCTGAATCTTCATCTCCACCAACAGTCACGATTGGTGACTGTCGGCCTTGGCCATTATATGATTCAGATACAAAATCTGAAGAAGTCACACCATTAGTTTTCTTTGAATAATCAATTTTATTTTGAGTAGGAAAAATTTTATTATTTGTTAAGAAAATCTTATGTGAGAGTTCTCTAAATTGATCTTCCATGTCTTGCATCGTAATGTTTGCAAAAGGCATGAGCGATTTAACTGCCTGATGTACATAATCTTTGCTTATACCATCCGGATGTTCATGAATTAAATTAATTATCTTCAACAATATTTCGGCTGGTATACGAATTTTAGGGGGTGCTGTTTTTGGATAATAGTGACTTGGCTTATATACTTTTCTTCCTGTTAGATTTGACTGATCTTTCTGGCCAGCCACCAATTTACTAACATGTTTGGATTTATCAGATGCAATACCTTTTAAGATAATTGTATTGTTTTTATTTTCTATATGAACATTCTTAGACATGGCATGTAAAAAGTTCAACAAAGAAATATATCCAAAATCTTTCCATGGTATATTTGTACCCTCTACTTCACAGTAATCATTATCCAACTGCCTTAACGTACATCCTCCTTTTCTTGCAAGTAATAATGATAATATGGTAGTTCTAATGTTCTCAAGTTTTTGTGAATTTGCTTGCATCTCTAATTATAAGTATTTCTGACTCAATTACTTTGAATAATATATATTATTTCATATCTTTCGTTTATGTATATTTTCTTTTTTCGTAAAT